>NC_088378.1:47840887-48148629 GCF_037993035.2 Macaca fascicularis
TCTTAAGAATGTACCGTTCCCTTCAAAGGCTATAATTAAACAATATGTTTTTCTGCTGCCTGATCTTGCCAGAGTAGGAACACTTAGTCCTTTTCATTTAATAAGAGAGCAGCTTTGCTGAAAATGAAACTCAATTTTAAAAATTTTGATATTTGACATTGTATATATTTGAAGATGGTATTTATATCCTCAGAGGTTATTGAAGAAGAGGTGATCTAATTTTAAACAGAGGTCTTGGTGCCAGCTGTGCCTTATGCTACTGATCAGTTTGTGTTCATTATATGATAAGTGTTTCCAACAAAGGAGTCTGATAGTGAGGCTGAGTCAGTTAGATGATTTATCTCTGGTCTATTCCGTTGGAGAATGAGCCTTGGATTCATGCCAAGATGGTAAAAGACAATAGTATCTGTGTTATAAGGTGTCAGGCTGATGACTGTGTAGCTGGGCATGTGCAGATAGCTTCAGGCAGATCTTGGGTAATTTGCACACCACAAATATTTGCTCACTGTATATGGCTAGCAAATGAAACAAATACCACAGCAAATATAAAAGCTAGCCTTGCCTTCTTGGGATCTCATAGCCACAAATTAGTGCGTCATCACAAATTTAAAACTCAGTAGCAATATTTTAAATCTTTTTCTCATTTTTTTTTTAGAAAGAAAGACTAATTTAGATAGCCTGAGGAATTGAAGTAATTTCTACGCACAGAACATGTATCTACTCTAAGAAAAATGAACCTTTCTTAGGGTCACTATTATCATTAAGATGCTGCACAAATATATTCAAAAGCATGACGTTTATCCTCTCCACATTCTTGTTCTCTGCAGATGGCATGTGTTACTTTATCTCCATTAGTATAACTTTCCTTTTTAAAACCCAAATTAGATTATACATATTGTTACATAACAACAATTTTTCACTTAACAGTATCCATTGGATATCTATCCATATTGATATACATATATATTTTAAATACTATTCCATTATTTGTATGTACTCAAATGCATTTAACTAGTTCATATTGATGGAGCATTTAGGGGTGTGTGTGTGTGTGTGTGTGTGTGTGTGTGTGTGTGTTTTCTGTTACAAAAATGCCACATACAGCACACATTTCAGAAATCTTCAGTTACTTAAATAAATGTAGGACAAACTCTTCAAAGTGGAATTGGGGGATCAAAAGTACATAGCTTTAAAATCTTGATAGATACTGCCGAGTTATCCTTTTAAATGTTTCTAACTATTTATATTCCCACAGACAGTGTATGGGAGTGCCTCGGTTTCCCACCAACCTCAGCAACAATTAATATTAGCAAGCCTATAAATCTTTGGCAACCCAATAGGTGAAAAATCATTTCTAATTATTGCTTTAATTTGTTTCATTTAGTGCCAGTCATATGTACTTCTTTTCTGTGACCAAACTTCATTCTTAGCTTTTCCTCATTTTACTTTAAGGTCATCTTGTTGATTTATAATGGCTCTTTATATTAGGGATGTTATGCCTTTGTCATGAATGACACAAATGCAGGCCTTTTATTTGTATGTAAATTAAAAAGCTTTTCATCTTTATAAGCTTTTTATTTAAGGCTTCTGGATTTTGTATCCCATTTAGAAAAGCTCTCCCCTTCCTAATTTATTTTTTCAAAACTGGGCCAAGGTGTGGTGGCTCGTGCCTGTACTCCCAGCACTTTGAGAGGCCAAGGTGGGCAGATCACTTGAGGCCAGGAGTTCGAGACCAGCGTGGCCAACATGGCAAAACCTTGTCTCTACTAAAAATACAAAATACAAAAAAAAAAAAAAAAAAAAAAATTAGCCAGTCGTGGTGGTGCACACCTGTAGTCCCAGCTACTCAGGAGGCTGAGGCAGGAGAAGCCTCTGAACCTGAGAGGCAGAGGTTGCTGTGAGCTGAGATTGTGCCACTGAACTCCAGCCTGGGTAACAGAGTCAGACTCTGTCTCAGAAAAAAAAAAAAAAATTAAACCATGCTTTCCTCTGCTGCCTTTATGGTTTCTTTTTGTTATATGCATGAAATGTTATATATATTTTGTTACATATGAAATGTATTTTTACATAAGGAGTGAGGTTGGGATCCCAGTTTATTTTCTTTGCCAATGCACTTCTACACATCATTCATTAATTTTCTGATTCATTTGAAGTATCACCTTTGTTACATATTATTTTCCATACATGTTGAGACCTATTTCTGAATGCTTTCTATCAGTGTTTTTTAAAGAGTAGCCAGTAAATCACTTAAGGTTGTCTGCAGTCTATCAGGCAGTTGGATTCCAAGAAAAATGTTATTAAACTATTTGACTCACAAATTTAAAATAGAAGATAAATTATTACTTTCACGGAAATTCCATGCTTTCTTAATTATTTTCATGCCTTTAAACATTGCCCATGTATTAGCTCATCTTGGGTAGCATATATTTAACAGGGTAGATTTTGCCATGAACAATGAATTTTCAGGTCATTTGTATATTATTATTTTCATTATGAAATTTGCTTCTTATTTCTGTTGGGCTATGATACATACCCAACTCACCAAACAAGATGAATGGCTTCAAAGTAATTCATTAAAGCAAAAATGTCAAGTCCTATTGGTTGTCTCATATCTTAGTACCTTTCTCATGTAGAGGAACATAATTTTAGCTGAAAGTGGAATAGATATTCCCTCTGCCATCCCCTGGCCATCAGCACTTGGGCACATGGCCACATGGTCCTAGGTGTCACCATTAGATGCTCTCAATCCAGATTCTCAACACTGAGGTCTGCCATAAAGGTACAAGTCTGAAGAGATTTGTCATGGTGGCCTTCAGTGGTAGGGATGGAGTGTCCAGGGGTTGCATAGTTCGGCAGCATGACTAACCGGAGCGGTGCAAGTGGTGGTGTGCTAAGTAGGTGGTTCTTCTGAGGGATCCTTGCTGTGCCTCGTTCCCTTGTTCTTGCTCTAACCTCAATTCCATGAGCCACTCAGTATCCTTCCAAGTAATTTTTTTTCTAAGTTAATCATTCTTTTGTTGTTTACAAAAAGAAAAAAGAAAAGGAAGGAAGGAAAAAAGGATGAAGGAAAGTAAAGAGCATAGGAAACATAACAATGATATTTAGTTTTTCTTGGACTGGTAGCTTATCTACTCCTAGTCCTCAATATGTTCTTGGTAAGACATTGCCAAATTGAAGCATGTTCATTTTCTATGCTGCATAACAAATTATCACAAATTTAGCAGCTTAACACAACACATATTAACTGTCTCACAGCTTGTATGGGTCAGGAGTTCAGGCACAACTTAGTTGGGTCTTCTGCAAGACTGCAGTCTAGGTGTTGGGCAGGACACAGTTCTCATCTGGAGACTTGACTGGAGAAAAGGGACTGGTCCCATGTTAGCAGAGTCAGTTCTTTGCAGCTGTAGCACCCATGGCAGCTTGCTTCTTCAAAGCCAGCAAGGAGAGCAAGGCTCTAATGCAAATCTGCTGTAGCAATGGGAGTCTTTTATAACATAATACAATCACAGGAGAAACATCCCACTGCCTTTGGCAAACGTGATAACAGTCATGGGATTGACATCCCATCACCTTTGCTATGTTCTAGTTGTTAGAAACAAGACACAGGTCCCACTAATACTTAAAGGGAGAGGATGACACAAAGGCTTGAACACCAGGAGGCAGTGATCATGGGGGGATCACCTAAGTGTCAGTCCACCACAAAGCTTTCATGTCAATTTCAAACAAAAGCAATAGCATTTCTGGTAAAAAACAATCTAATGATTCCAGAACAAGGTTACAATAATATTTTTAGTGTGGAGTTGATGAATTAGTTCAGTAAATATAGACAGAAACCACAAATACTAAGATCTTCCTTGTAGCAAATAGAGACATAAGTTATGGTATTGCTGAGAGCTTGATTGGCAGTTACAAATTCAGTGATCACTATGGCTTAAAAAGAAGCAGAGGAATGCCAGATGCAGTGACTCATTCCTATAATCCCAGCACTTTGGGAAGCCAAGGTGGGAAGATCACTTGAGACCAAGAGTTTGAGACCAGCCTGGGCAATATTGCAAGACCCCATCTATACAAAAATAATAAAATGATTAGCTGGGCATGGTGGTGCATGCCTATAGTCCCAGCTACTCAGGAGGCTGAGGTGGGAGGATTGCTTGAGCCCAGGAGTTCAAGGCTGCAGTGACTATGATCATGAGCACTCCAGCCTGGGCCACAGAGCAAGACCTTGTCTCAGAAAAAAAAAAAAAAAAATGTATTACACACATGTACACATACACACAGCTATCCCAGTTTTGAGTTAATTTTTCATTTTATATTAAGCATTAAACACCCCAAACATATATTTGCTTAAGAAAAAGTGCTAAATACATACTTTTGAAAAAGGGCAGTGTTAGACGATGAATGTTAGCAGGCAGATTCGTTATACTTTTCCTTCAAATATTTTAGGAATAGTCAATCCACAGACAATGCTTCTTGCATATAGGGAAGTACATGTGTCTTGTACATTGCTCTTTCTAGCAATGTAGATAAATTCCTTTGGTCTACTCTGTCAATTTTCCTGCCCAATTGCATATTTGTCCATAATAATCAGTAGTTTACAAAATTTATTCTGTCTAAAAATTGTAATTTAGAGTGTTCGTAGCTTCCCCAAAACTATGAATGACATTATCTCCTTAATGATCATTTTCTTTTTGCCCAGTTGTCAAGCAATAAAATTATTCAGTGTATCATCAAAAGCCTCAGCCAAGGGCTGATAAAGTCAGATGAATCTACATAATTATGCATAGCTTTTTAAACAGGG
This sequence comes from Macaca fascicularis, assembly GCF_037993035.2. Lineage (NCBI taxonomy): Eukaryota > Metazoa > Chordata > Mammalia > Primates > Cercopithecidae > Macaca > Macaca fascicularis. Next base: position 47,845,686 of record NC_088378.1, read on the forward strand.
TCCAATATTATTCTGAATTATTTTTGAATCATATCTTTCTGCTTTCATGAGCCACCAATGATATGCTTCATAGAATGACAATTGCTGCAAAGTACCGGAAGTACTGTCTGTCTTTCCAAAACAAATTAATGATGAGATATACCTATAGCAGTGTAATGTTGTAAAACAAACATAACAGAACTTCATATAGTGATTTAATCTTTAAATCAAGGTGGGAGTTAGTGTTTATGCCATCAAGGCTATCATTGCTCAAAACATTTCAAAAATTACTAAGTGAAAGCATATTCAGAGCCACTTTATAAGTGACACAAGCAAAATAATTCTTATTTTTAATTCACACTTTTGTTTTATGCTTATGTAGATCACCTATTTTTACTTTTGGCATCTAGATGACATTTGGCCCATTCAAAAAGAATTAATTGTGCTGGGGAAAAGTCTTTAGGTTTGGGGGTGAGAAAGCCTGATTATAGCAGGAGGGATTACTAACTCTCCCTTTGATGATGGATTAACATAACCCAACATGAGTAAGGATAGAGATCATTTGAGTAAGACAGTTGACAAGCTTGATGTAATTGATCAAGAACTCTACACACAACAAGTAGATATTCATTCCTCTTAGGCAAATATGGAACATATACAAATATTGACTATTTACACAGTCACAAAAGAAGTTTTAAAAACCACTGAAAGGTGATTTGATTTGCATTACATTTTCTCACTGTAATGCAATTAAATTAGAAGTCAACATAACTACTCTAAAGATAATGTGTTCTGGTTCATAGACTGGATGACAACTTGTTATTAATAGAGTTATGTGCTACATAATGATGTTTCGGCCAACAGTGGGCAACATATACGATGGTAATTCTATGTAATTGTAATAGAGTTGAAGAATTCCTATAGCCTAGTGATGTCACAGTTGTGCTGTCATAGTGCAAATGCTTTACTCACATGTTTGTGCTGATGCTGGTGTAAACAAACCTACTGCACTGCCAGTTGTATATAAGTATAGCACGTATAATTATGTACAGTACATAATACTTGATAATGACAACAAATGTCTATGTTACCGGTTTATGGATTTATTATACTTTTAATCACCATTTTAGAGTGTAGTGCTTCTACTTACTGCTTTTTAAAAGGTCACTGTAAAACAGCCTCAGTCAGTTCCTCCAGATCCAGAAGAGGACACAAAGGATGGACAGATGAGCAAAGTTAACCAGGACACTCAGTGAAATGGAATAGAATAACATTCTCAAACAAAAGACTTAAAGAGAGACATAAGGAGAGCAACTTGCTATCTAGCTAGATGCAGTCATGGAAGTGCGGAGATGGAAGAGAAGTAAGCCAGGAGATGAGGCTGGAAGGTGAAGCAGACCTCACAGAACCAGTCAATGCCCACAGAAGGTCAATGGGTTTTGTATTCCTCTTGACTGAGCCTCAAAACAAACATTTTCCATTTCTGTTTTCAGTCAACTAATTTAGTGCTATTAATACAATAATAAACTACTACTTAATTTGAAAAATGCTAAAGGTATTTTTCAAATACAAGAGACATTCTCAGGCAATTGTGTAGTGGACTGCATAGTGGCTCCTCAAAAGATATGCCTATGTCCTAATACTCCAGAACCTGTGAATGTGACTTTATTTGAAAAAAAGATCTTTACAGGTATAATTAAGTTAAGGATCTTGAGATGAGATCCTCCTGTATGCCCTAAATCCAGTGAATTTCCTTATGAGAGACAGAAGAGGAGAAAATAGAGACACACAGAAGAGAAGGCATGTGTCTCAGTCTGTTTTGTGCTGCTGTAACAGAATACCTGAGACAGGGTAATTTATAATGAATGGGAATTTATTTCTCATAGCTCTGGAGGTTGGTGGTCCACAATCAAGGTGCTGGCATCTGGAAGGCATTTTTCATGACTCATGGAGGCAGGCATCACATGGCAGAAGGACAAAGAGAGAGCAAGAGGGGGTTCAAACTTGCCATTTTATCACAACATTAATCCCACCCTTTGGAGTGGAGACCTCATGGCTTAATCACAATTTAAAGGCCCCACCTGTTAATACCGTGATAATGGCAATGAAGTTTCAACGTGAATTTTTTAGAGGACAAACATTCAAACCATAGCAGCACGTGAAGATGGAGGCAGAGATTGGAATGGTATAGCCACAAGTCAAGGAATGCCTGGAGCCTCCAGAAGCTGGAGGAGGCAAGGAAGGATTCTCCTCCAGTGCCTTGAGAAGGAGCACTGCCCTGCCAATTCCTGGCTTCTTACCTTCAAAACTGTGAGAGAATACATTTCTGTTGTTGATTTGTTTTTTTGTTGTTGTTTATTTGTTTTTTTTAGTTTTTTTTTTTTGAGACAGAGTTTCGCTCTCGTTGCCCAGGCTGGAGTGCAGTGGTATGATCTCGGCTCACAGCAACCTCTGCCTCCCAGGTTCAAACGATTCTCCTGCCTCAGCCTCCTGAGTAACTGAGATTGTAGGCATACGCCACCACGCCCAGCTAATTTTGTATTTTGAGTAGAGACGGGGTTTCTCCACGTTAGTCAGGCTGGTCTTCAACTCCTGACCTCAGGTGATCCGCCGGCCTCGGCCTCCCAAAGTGCTGGGATTACAGGTGTGAGCCACTGCACCCAGCCAAATTTCTGTTGTTTTAAGTCGCCAAGCTTGTGGTAATTTGTCATGACAGCCACAAGAAGCACATACAAGCAGCTGAGATGAAATGGAGTTCTATATACATTTTTTTCTCTTGTGACACTAAAGAATGCCTAGATATTTATGCATCTAACTAGGTAATCGTGTTTGTCCCACTCATCCATGGCCAACAGCTACATAGAGGTAAATTATATATAGCTCCTCTGCAGTTAAGTACACTGTAGCACCTCTTTAATCATACCAGATCCTTGATTCAGAATGTCCTTTCCATTCCACATACTATAGTCCCAAACCCTAGATGAGGTCAGGATACATTGGCCTTATACTGATACTGTTGTACAATAAATAGGAATTTAATCAATGTCCTATTATTATTATTATTTGTAATTTCTTCTTGGTCTTGGAATGTCCTACAGTTTTTGAAGATCCAGCTTCTGTACCACATTGTTATTAGGGAGAAATTATTTATTGTCTGCGTCGCAAGCAGGCTTGCTTTGGAAGCACTTCGCGAACCTAAAAAAATGTGATCTGTTGACCAGAGCAATGAACAACTATGTTAACATAAGTAAGCAAAATTCACAAATAAAACTAACACTTCATTGTGTCAAAGATTTGCACCTTCTTATCTTCAGAACTCTTAGTAGAACTGCAGTCAGATGTAGTGATTTGGGCATGGCTTGTTTGATTGTGTTATGAGTTGAGCCGTGTCCCTACAACCTTGCATGTTGAGTCCCAACCCCTAGTATCTCAGAACATGACCTTATTTGGAATAGGGTTGTTGCAGATGTAATTGGTTTCATTTAGATGAGGTCATTAGGGTAGGCTCTAATCCAGTATGACTGGTGTTCTTATAAAAAGAGGAAATTTGGACACAGAGACACTCACACAGGGAGAACACTATGTGAAGATGAAGACAGAGATTGGGTGATGCTTCCACAAACCTAGGAATGTCAAAGTTTGCCAGCAAACCATCAGAAGCTTGGAGAGGGGCATGGAACAGATTCTCCCTCACAGCCCATCCTGCCAGTGCTCTTGTCTTGGGACTTCTAGTCTATGGTACTGTGAGACAGTAAACATATGTTCTTTAAGCCACCCAGTTTATGGTACTTTGTTACAGCAACCCTAGCAAACTACTAGTTTGGCTATTCCCTATTAATTTGCTTGGAAGTTGTTCATGAGTACCAAGATAGCTCATAAAAATACAAAGCAACAGACTCCAAATTATATTTCAGGAAATTTCATTGTAAATTATTTTGGAATTAACTATACTAAAAAGATTTTATAGTGCATATATAATAATGAATTGAGTACCTCATTATTTTACAGAGACATCATTGGGTGAGGATATTTATACAAATTGTTGTTTAAATGGGTCTTTTTTTTGGAAAAAATATTTCATAAATAATCTATCCCCTGACGCCTCAATTAGCTTCTGCAGTGTTTTGATATAGACATCATCTCAAACCGAATTTAACATCACTTCTAGTTGGAGAATTTTTAGTGGTTCAATTTAGAAATATTTTCTTAAAAATCTACAGATGGGGTCATACTATGCACAAGTTACTTCCGAAAATTGGTTCATTTATAGTCCAAAAGTAATTAATATTTACATTTAATTCAGTTTGGAATTCAGTAAATTTTAGTAACATTCCTTTGTGACCTCCAGTCACTGGTTATAACAATGTTTTAGCCATCAATTGTTTATAATGTATTGTTTCATCTATATATAAGTCATAGGCATTGAGGAAGGAAAATATACCTTCAGTGAACTTTGAAATTTAGTTATCCAAAGGAGGGCTATTACCAGAAATGAACAGAAGTAAAACAAAATAATAACTAAGTATGCAGCTCACAAATGTTCAGATCTAGATAATTATGTTTAATTTCTGCTTTTGCTTACCATTTAAGATCAAACCTCTAGGTATCTTTAATCTAGCTCGTTAGATTGTTAAATGTTTAATGTGAAATTCACATTTAGTTTACAAGCAGCAATTTAGTGTCCTGTTTCCATAAGGCATTGATATTAAATAAAACACTGGAAAGAAGGAATCTAACTTTTTTCTCCTTTGTACAAGCCCCTCTTCACACCTCATGTGATGTTGCTTACTGGATATCAAAAGAGACTAGAAGCAGGATGATTTCAGATCAACGAAGAAGCATCTGCCTACCCCTAGGGTTTTAAAATATTTAAATATTTTTCTCATTAAAAAAGTAACTCAACAGAACTCTAAAATACAATTTTAAGGAACCAATGTATAGTCATTTTAAGCTATTGCCAGCAAACCACCAGAAACTAGGTGAAAGGCAAGCTATTATATAATCACACTTTTTCCATTGTACTGAAAGTTAAATTCAACTTATTTGCCGAAGAATGCTTCAAATACACTGAAATTTTACATAATAGTACAGGCTGAGGTGGGTGGATCATGAGGTCAGGAGATCGAGACCATCCTGGCTAACACGGTGAAACCCTGTCTCTACTAAAAATACAAAAAAATTAGCCGGGCGTGGTGGTGGTCGCCTGTAGTCCCAGCTACTGGGGAAGCTGAGGCAGGAGAATGGCGTGAACCCGGGAGGCGGAGCTTGCAGTGAGCCAAGATCGTGTCACTGCACTCCAGCCTGGGAGACAGAGTGAGACTCCGTCTCAAAAAAAAAAAAAAAAAATACAGTTATCAAGCTGTTTTATTATACCATAGTTAGACTCAAATGACTCTTAATGGCATTTATTTGGACTCATGTATATTTTAGGTTTTTTTTTAACTGTAATTCATTGACTCTAATATGTAATAATTTTCACATTTTAACAGCTTTAAAGTCAGGATATGTATTATAATCAATGGTGTCTTACAATTATAATTGGCAACAATGTTTTTTTTCTTAGTGGTATGTAAAATAATGGTATATCTTAAAATCAATCGTGGCATCTTAGGGGTTTTTTTTGTTTTTTTTGTTTTTGCCTTTTAAGTAATGCTTATTTTTTGTCTGTTTGCTTGTTTTTTTTTTTCTGCTTTTTGGTTTTTTTAAAATTTTATTTCTATAGGTTATTGGGGAACAGGTGGTGTTTGGTTACACGAGTAAGTTCTTTAGTGGTGATCTGTGAAATTTTGGTGCACGCATCACCCAAGCAGTATACACTGCACCCTATTTGTAGTCTTTTATCCCTCACCCCCTTCCCACTCGCCCTGAGTCCCCAAAGTCAATTGTGTCATTCTTATGCCTTTGCATCGTCATAGGTTAGTTTCCACTTATGAGTGAGAATATACAACTATGGAAAACAGTGTAGAGATTTCTTAAAGAACTAAAAGTAGAACTACCATTTGATCCAGCAATCCACTACTGGGTATCTACCCAGAGGAAAAGAAGTCATTATACAAAAAAGATACTTGCACATGGATGTTTATATTTTGAAATTTGCAATTTCAAAAATATGGAACAAGCCCAAATGCCCATCAATCAATGAGTCGACAAAGAAACTGTTATACTACTCAACCATGAAAAGGAGTGAGTTAATGGCATTCGCAGTGACCTGGTTGAAGTTTGGAGACTATTATTCTAAGTGAAGTAACTCATGAATGGAAACGAAACATCATATGTTATTTTGTTTTTATAATAGGAGATATAGGTTGTTTATTTCAAGCCAGACTCAGTGTTGGAAAATGCTGTTTCTTATTCTGTAGGTCCAGCATTCCCAAGCTAAAAGAAAGTTGTGTGGCGGGCGGTAAAGTGTTTGGCAAGGTTGTATTATTGATAGGTGATAATTTCTCATAGGAAGGGAAAACTTAAGTGACTATATTAAGAATGCGCTGGTATTCATAATTCTCTGTCTTTTCCATTCTTGAGAATATAATGTTCTTTGTGTTATTCTTTAAATCAATAGAGAATAAATAAATTATTTAATAAGTCATGCTGACATTATTCCTTACAAAATTGAAAAAGATTGTATGTCCCTACCTCATACAATACACAAAAATAAATTACAGCTGAATTAAAGATTTACATCTGAAAGAACTTAAAAGTACTGGAAGACAATATTTTTAAAAGTGTGTATTCATACCATTAGAGTGTGGAAGTCATTCCATAATATGACACTAATATCAACATTTATAAAGAAATGATTGAAAGGATTGATTACCTCAAAATATATAATAATAGTTTGTCAGAAAAGATGAAGCGTAGATTTAAAAAAAAAACTGGAGAAGAATAATTACGCAGAGATAAACATGTCAGAAATAATAGAACACATTTTTTAAAAAATTTTACATCAAAATATATATTCTCCAGTCCTTAAACAGGCATTCAATGGGCATCTATTATGTTTGAGGTCATAGGCTGGGTACAAGAGAGGTATAAATTACACTTGAATGGGGCCCTCAAAGAGCCCCAAACCTAGGGTTTTATTTTCATTGTTAGAATGTCTATGTCGGTAATTGGGGTTATTTTTAAATTGAAAAACTCTATCCCACTTTAAAACTCATAAATAGAACAAGCATTTATCTAACCTTAATATCATAACATAACTCCTTACAGTTTATTGACTTTAAAATAACTAAATTCAGTAGCTCTCAAATATCCATGGTATAATGAGTGACAGACCTGTAAAATCTAATTGACTTTATTTGGCAGACACAGGCAAACACATACATGTATTTTAACATAATATGATGACTACTTAGACATAATCTGATCCTTCAAATACAACTGAAAAGAAGGTGCTCCAGTTTGCATGATTTATCATTGAACTAGAGTTCCCTTTCCTGGAAACACAGAGCAAACAGAGAAGATAATTAGAATTTCACTTTTCTTGAAAAGTCAAGAAGGGCAGGTGTACTCTGACCTCAGCTTTAAATTTAATGAAATATATAGGGGGATTTGAGACTGCTCAACATGTTTCTCATGGAATTTCCCCCAAGCATTACTCTCTGCAGAGCCTGAAAAAGTATGTAAGAAAAGCCTTGTTCTCTCTTGTCATGAAATTCATGCTCAGCCTGCTTATTATGCTAGAGGTTAGTTTCTGAACAGCAGAGAACATTTTCTCATCCTTAGTTATGTTTGTTGTTCTAACATAACAGTCTTCTGATCACGGTGATTCTCTATAATCAACATTTCTTAAGTGCCCAGTGAGGTAAGGCTTGCTTCTAAAGAATTTTAAAATGTATTTTTAGCAAGGCTCTAAAGATTAAGTCTTCACCTTGCTGTCAGCAGTTACATTTTTTTCTAAGGGGTAAAAAGCACAAACCAGAATTATGCTAGATCTCCATTAAGATATAGAACAGTCTATGGTGCCTGGTTGCTGTTGACCTACATTGATAATTGGAAATATTACAACTTATTGCAAAGGTACTAAGTATTGTCTATTATAATATGTGCTTTGCATCCTTTTCTGTGATTTATATAATAGTAGTCCTATTTTGCAGATGAGGAAACCAAGACTCCAAAAGCTAAAAAACTTGCTAAAGTTACGTGGCTAATGAGTAACAGCAAGATTCAAAATCAAAACAACCTGACTCTAAAACCCTCCTGTTAACCAAATGACCTTTTCTCCTCTCAAAATTCTGCAATAGATGGAAACCATTTCACACGTGTTTATTCATTCACACCTACTGTGTGCCAGCTCCCAGTGTAGTCTAGGGATACTATCCATGGTGAAGAGGACAGGCTAGGTCACTGCCCTCATGGGCTCATTCCATTGAAACAAATACATTTCTTATTGCTTAATTTAGTTAAGTGAGATGGGGGTGGGGAGAGAAGAGAAAATAATGAGACAGAGAGTCATGGGGTTTCGACTTTACGTGGGAGTCAGGGAAGGCCTCTGTGAGGATTTGTTAGCTGAAAGGAAACCTTAGTTGAAGTGAGGGAGGAGGAAACCTTGTAGATATCTGGGGAGAAGAGCACCTGTACAGAAAGAACAGCAAGTGCATAGCCCCTGTGCTGGCAATAAGCTTGTGTCTGAGGCTGGAAAGGGCAGGTAAGGGAGAACAGAAGAGGAAATGGGCACAGAGCTAGCCACAGCCAACACCTCAGGGAGGTGTTGTAGACCCTGGTAAGGATTTAGGACTTTCTTTTCACTTCTGTGACAAGAAACCAGTGAAGGGTTGGGCTTGGGGAAGTTGCCCCTGGCTGTGTGGCCGCAGTGGAAATAAGGGAAGCAGGTAGGATCCTGCCATGACCCATGATGTATGGCTGGGACAGAGCCACAACAGTTGGGAACTGGTGGGTGATGACATTTGGGGTCTGTTTTGAGAATTCAGGAGATTTATCATCTCGTTGGTGGCAGAAACAAAACTCATAACAGCATAGTAGAAGAATACAGACAGCGTCCTGTTAAGGGCCACAGTATTTTCTGCAACTTCTTCCACGTATCTACTGCAAATTGTCTGAGAAAGGCAGAGCCTAGGAACCATGGTGGAAGTTTTGAGATAAAAATTTTGTAGCCCATCTGCATTTCTCTGAGAGCTCAATTAATCATCATTTTGCCTCATTAATTACTAAGAGTTCATCGTAGTTCTAGATAGATTCCTCAAAAGAATTAAATTCAAAGGACAGATCCATAGAAAATGGATCTGACTGTCTCTGCACTGGGAATCCCTGCGGGAGGAGGACGAGGAGGAACAGACCAAACAAAGCACGGGTGATAGAAAGGGAAGCCTGCATGGGCGGGTTGAGTCAGGTAAGACAGAGAAGCTTGCTAAGGCGGAGTAGAAGGAAATCCCCTCATTACTGTGGCTGCCCTTTGAGGTAGGAAGGAATGAAGAGCCCAAGGGGGTTTAAAGTGCTCTGAAGCACTGATACTCTAAATGCGGCATGCTAGCACAGGGGAAGGTGTAATTCAGGCAGGCAGACTACTCTCTCTGCATTCCTACAACTGCTTCCCCTCCCCAGGATGTGTGTGTGTGTGTGTCTCTATGTGTGTGTGTGCGCATGTGTCTCTGTGTGTGTGTCTATGTATGTCTATGTGTATGTCTGTGTGTATACAAGTGTGTGTCTTTGTGTATGTGTCCGTGTGTGTGTCTATGCATATGTGTCTATGTGTGTTTCTGTGTGCGTGTGTCTGTCTGGGTATGTATATGTCTGTGTCCATGTGTGTGGGTGTCTGTATGTCTATGTGTATGTCTGTGTGTGTCTGTGTGTATCTATGTGTGTGTGTCTGTGTGTATGTCTGTGTCCATGTATGTTTGTGTGTGGGTGTCTGTATGTCTATGTGTATGTCTGTGTGTGTCTGTGTATGTATCCGTGTGTGTGTCTGTGTGTATGAGTGTGTCTATGTATGTCTGTGTGTGTCTCTGTGTGTGTGTTTGTGTGTCTATGTGCATGACTGTGTGTGTCTGCATACACTCAGATGCTTCTGTGGAATGAAGTCAATTAGATTCTGCCTTCCCACTGGCTTCTGTGTGGCCAGTGCTTGACCAACCATCAAGCAAGTCCATGACTTTTCCTCTGAAAGGGATGCCACGTTTTTGTGTGTATCTGTTTGTAAACAGTGACATTCAAGCACAAGGGATAGGGATGGAGTGGATAAGGAGGGTGTGAAACAGCACAAATTAGAGAAAATTTAAGAGGTACAAGAACAAGGTTTTTTTTTACCTTGGCTTTAAAATGCTGGTAAACACTAACTAATTCTATGAGGCCAGTATCATCCTGATACCAAAACCTGGCAGAGATACAACAAAAAAAAGAAAACTTCACACCAATGTCCTTGATGAAACACCAATGTGAAAATCCTCAACAAAATACTGGCAAACCAAATCCAGCAGCCCGTCAAAAAGCTTATCCACCATAATTCAGTAGGCTTCACCCCTGGGATGCAAGGTTGGTTCAACATATACAAATCAATAAATGTGATTCATCACATAAACAGAACTAAAGACAAAAAAAAACAAAACATGATCATCTCAATAGATGCAGAAAAGGCCTTCAATAAAATTCAACATCCCTTCATGCTAGAAACTCTCAATAAACTAGGTATTGAAGGAACATAACTCAAAATGATAAGCACCGTATATGACAAACCCACAGCCAATATCATACTGAATAGGCAAAAGCTGAAAGCATTCCCCTGAAAACCAGCACAAGACAAGGATAACCTCTCTCACCACTCTTATTCAACACAGTATTGGAAGTTCTGGCCAGGGCAATCAGGCAAGAGAAAGAAATAAAGTATATTCAAATAGGAAGAGGAAGTCAAACTATCTTTGTTTGCAGATGACATGATCCTATATCTAGAAAACCCCATCATCTCAGCCCAAAAACTTCTTAAGCTGATAAGCAACTTCAGCAGTCTCAGGATACAAAACCAAGGTACAAAAATTATTATCATTCCTTTACATCAACAACAGGCAAGCTGAGAGCCAAATCATGAATGAACTACCATTTACAATTGTCACAAAAAAATAAAATACCTAGGAATACAGCTAACAAGGGAAGTGAAGGACCTCTTCAAGGAGAACTACAAACCACTGCTCAGATAAATCAGAGGTGACACACAAAAAAAATGGAAGAACATTCCATGCTCATGAATAGGAAGAATCAGTATCATGAAAGTGACCATACTGCCCAAAAGAATTTATAGAGTCAATGCTATTCCCATTAAACTACCACTGACATTCTTCACAGAATTAGAAAAATTTATGTTAAAATTCATATGGAACCAAAAAAGAGCCCAAATAGCCAAGGCAATCCTAAGCAAAAAGAACAAAGCTGGAGGCATCACCCTACTCAACTTCAAACAAAACTACAGTAACCAAAACAGCGTGGTACTGGTACAAGAACAGACATATAAACCAATGGAACAGAATAGAGAAGCCAGAACTAAGACCACACACCCATAATCATCTGATCTTCAACAAACCTGACAAAAACACACAATGGGGAAAGGATTGCCCATAGGCATGGGCAAAGATTTCATGACAAAAACACCAAAATCAATTGCAACAAATGCAAAAATTGACAAATGGAATCTAATCAAATTAAAGAGCTTCTGAACAACAAAAGAAACTGTCATCAGAATGAACAGACAACCTACAGAATGGGAGAAAATGTTTGCAATCTATCCATCTGACAAAGGTCTAATATCCAGCATCTATTAATACAAGGAACTTAAACAAACAAAATTACATGAAAAAAACAAACAACCCCATTAAAAAATGGGCAAAGGACATGAACAGACACTTTTCAAAAAAAAAAAAGACATACATGCAGCCAACAAACTATGAAAAAGACCTCAATATCGCTGATCATTAGAGAAATGCAAACCAAAACCACATTGAGATGCCATCTCATTCCAGTCAGGATAGCTATTATTAAAAAAGTCAAAAAGCAACAGATGCTGGCAAGGTTGTGGAGAAAAAGGAACACTCTTACACTGTTGGTGGGAGTGTGAATTAGTTCAACCTTTGTGGAAGACAGTATGGTGATTCCTCAAAGACCTAGAAGCAGAAATACCACTTGACCTGACAATCTCATTACTGGGTATATACCCAAAGAAATATAAACTATTCTGTTATAAAGATACATGCATGCATATGTTCATTGTAACACTATCCACAAAAGCAAAGACATGGAATCAACTTAAATGCCCATCAATTATAGACTGGATAAAGAAAATGTGGTACATACACACCATGGAATACTATGCAGCCATAAAAAGGAATGAGAAAATGTCCTTTGCAGAGATATGGATGGAGCTAGAAGCCATTATCCTCAGCAAACTAATGTAGGAACAAAAATCAAACACCGCATGTTCTCACTTATAAGTGGTAGCTGAAAGATGAGAACACATGGACACATGGCAGCGAAACAACACACACTGGGGCCTGTTAGGGGGTGGGAGGGTGCGGGGAGGGAGAGCATCAGGAAGAATAGCTAATAGATGCTGGACTTAATAGATGGGGTTGATCTGTGCATCAAACCACCATGGCACACACTTACCTATGTAACAAACCTGCACATCCTGCACATGTACCCCCAAATTTAAAATAAAAAATAAAAATAAATATTATATATAAGAAAATGTGGATACCCAGAGACACCAGACATACACACTCACACAGAAAAGGCCATGTGAGGACATAGAGAAAAGGCAGCCACCTACAAACCCAGAAGAAAGGCCTCAGAAGAAACCAAATCAGCTGATGCCTTCATATTGGATTTCTAGCCTCCAGCCTGCGAAATTAAATTTCTGTTGTTTAAGCAAAAAAAAAAAAAAAAATGCCGGTAAACATTGGTGATTCTGCTTTATACTGAAAATGATGGTGGTGACGGGGGGAGCAGTTTACTAGATACAACCACAGGATATTTCGTCAAAAAGGATTGAAAGCCACTACTTGCTTTCATTTCTTGAAATACATTTCTTGAAATACATTTATTAAGCACAGATGAGCATTGTTTTGGTTTTTGTTCCGTGATTAAATGTACAATCTCCAATAAAATATTTTGAAGTTTTTCCAAAGAAAAGAAACTCTGCCTGACTGCATCAGCTAGACAAAGGTACCTGCGCTGCTGTTTTTTGTTTGTTTGGTTGGTTGGTTGGTTTAGGTTTTTTTCCCCTGTATCTGCTGGATTATTTTCGCTGATGGGTGTTTGAGCTGGCATTTCTTAAATAAGAATCTCTTTGAAGTGAGGCACGCTGTGTTTTTCCCTGTGGGACGTGTGAATGACTTGTGGATATTTGTGAGTACACTTAACGTGTATTTGTTTCCCACTATGCTAGGTCCGTTTTCAGTTCTTATTAAAAAGTTCATGGTTTCGGAACCCGACTGTTCTGCAAATGCCTGCTGTTGTTGGTAAGTGGCCTGCACCATCTTTGAGTAGGTAAGAAGAGCTGAGATTTCACCAGAAACAGTACATTCACACCCAGGGGCTGAGATAAGGTGGAATGCCCACCTGGAGATAAGCCTTGGCTGTCACACGTGGACCGCCTGCTCCGGTCATGCATGTGTGTGATCTATAATAGGGTCACAGCTTTATGAAATTCAGTCACTTTGTAGCAGCCACTCTAAGGAGGATGATTCACGGTCCCCATGCAAGCACTGCACCCAGCACCTTCTCAGGAACATTCACATTATTTCCAGCTGGATTGAGGCTGGAAGCTCCCCAGCAAGCAATAGAAAAAGCACCAGGTGTTCCCAGCAGCGCTCTCCTTCACCCTTGGAAGCTACGACTGGCAAGTTTCCCGAAGCAAGAGAATTGTACTTGACAGCACACGGTGTGATGGTTTCCTCACTGCCAGAGTATTTGTTCTGGATGCCTCTGTCCCCACGTGTCTCAGAAGTAGCCCTTATGGTTGAACTTTGGCCCTTTGGAAACAAGGCCAGTCGCAAGACACGTCAGGAAGCAATTTGTGCATCGAGACTCAAACTGCTTTGGAGCTTCCCTCTGGATTTTAGTCAAGCTGTCACAAAGTTCATGACTTGGTTTTTCCACTCTTGTAAAATGAAGGCTGCTCTGACTCAATCTCCAGCTTATTGCCTTTAATACTTCCCCATTGCTATTGCTGAACCCCTTACCTTATACAGACTGTGGAGATGGGCAAAGGAAAAAACTCTCCAAACTTTTTGATATGGTGCTTTGAAGACACAGTTTACTAATGGCCTGAAAGAATTCATGCAGCTTCCCACATGCAAAGTTTATTTTTGGAGAGTAGTTTATATATGGAATAAATGAAATAGAATTGAGAGTCCAGAAATAAACCCTCACGTTTATGGAAAATTGGTTGTCAACAAGGATGCCAAGACAATTCAATGGGGAAAGAAACGTCTTATCAGCAAACAGTGCTAGGGCAACTAGATATCTATGTGAAGAAGAATGAAGTGAGAACTCTACCTTACATCATATTAAAAAATTAACTCAAGATTGATCAAAGATCTAGATGTAAGAGCTAAAACTATAACAGGCTTAGAAGAAAAAATAGGTGTAAACCTTCATGACCTTGAATTAGGCAATTATTTCTTTAAAATATGACACTAAAAGCATAAAAAACACAAGAAACAATAATAATTTGGACATCATCAAACTAAAAATGTTGTGGTTCAAAGGTCACCATCTATAAAGTGAAAAGACTACCCAAAGAATGGGAGGAAAGTTTTGTAATTTTATATCTGAAAAGGGAAGTATCATATAGAGAACAATTACAATGTAATAATAAAAAGACAAATAATCCAATATTCAAAGGGACAAAGGATTTGAAAAGACATTTCTCCAAAGAAGATATTCAAATATCTAATAAACACATGAAAAGATGCTCAGCATCATTAACCATCAGGGAAATACAAATCAAAACCACAAGAGACAACTTCATACCTACGCGAATGCTATAATCAGAAAGACAGGTAATAACAAGTGTTGGCAAGGATTTGGAGAAATTGACGGTGGAAATTTAAAATGATATTGTCACTTTAGAAAACACTCTGGCAGTTCCTCAAACAATCAATCATAGAGTTACCATATGAACAGCAATTCTACTCCTAGGCGTATTCCCAAAAGAAATGAAAACATATATTCACCAAAAATTTGTCTATGAAGTGCATAGCAGCCTTATTTTTAACAGCCTAAAAGTGGAAACAAAACCCAAATGTTCATCAAACTGATGAATACAAAAATAAAATATACTATATCCACTCAATGGAATATTATTTGCCAATTAAAAATAATAAAGGCTGGGTACTGTGGCTCACACCCATAATCTTGGCACTTTGGAAGACTGAGGTGGGAGGATCACTTAAGGCCAGGAGTTCAAGACCAGCCTGAGCAGCATAGCAAGGCTCCATCTCTACAAAAAGTAAAAAATTAGCCAGGCATGGTGGTGCACGCCTGTAGTTCTGGTGACTTGGGAGGCTGAGGTGGGAGGACTGCTTAAGCCCAGGAGTTCAAGGCTGCAGTGAGCAATGATCATGCCACCACACTCCCATCTAGGTTGCAGAGCAAGACTTTGTCTCTACAAATAAACGAAAAAGAAATGAAGTATTGATGCACACCACAACGTGGATGACTCTTGAAAACATCATGCTAAGTGAAAGAAACCAGGATGAATGTTATATGATTCTATTTATATGAAATATCCAGAATGGGCAAATTTCTAGAGAAAGAAAGTACATTAGTGGTTGCCTATATTTGGGGGAATTGTGGGGAATAGGGAGTGATGCTAATGGGCATAGGGTTTCTTACTGGGTTGATGATAATATTGTAAAATTGATTGTAGTGATGGTCACACAACTCTATGAATATACTAAAAGCCATTCCACTGTGTATTTTAAATTGGTGAATTGTATGCTATGTGGATTATTTTGCAATAAAGAAGATATTTAAAAATCACAAAATATAGATGATTAGAGAATATGGAATATGTCATTAATTATAGATCATTTTTCTCTATTTTTAATTCTTTCTTTGACTTAGCTTGCTTTCTCAGATGTTTCTTAGACAGAAAACATCCAAAGCAAAGATTTACAACTCTGTACGGAAGCCACAGGTTTTGTAAGAAAAGACTAAGGAGAAAAAGAGGACTGCAATGTAGTGTTTGCATTTATGATTTACTTTCTGTTCACGTTTCAGACTTAGTTATTTACTTTGCACCTATTGCCACATATTTGCTGTTATCTCTCCATACACATGGAAGTTCTTTGGAATTTTTAGTAAAATGTTCTCAGTTTCTGAGCCAAACCTTTTACGGAGAATCAAATATAGTTTTCACTAAAGTTGCTTCCTACAAATTGCCATATGAGAAATAGAAGAAAACAGAGGGGCAGCAGATACACTGTTTTCTCCTAGTTGATGGCAAAAATTAGATCTCGATCAAGATCAAAAAAGAGTCCTTTATTGCGTGAACTAAGCTTCTTATCCTAAGCTGATTACAGGGGGAGATATTTAAAAGAAACATCAGTGGAGGGAAGGGGAAATCGTGGTATAAAATACACTCATTGGCTTTCTTCTCCAAGCCAAACTGCAGAGGAAATAACAGGCACAGAGACTTCTAGCAGGGTTGTCTGGTGGGACATGCCCTGGGATATGGGGTCAGTCCATTCCTGTCCAGACCAAGGACTTCCTCTGACCTTGGCAACTCAGTTACCTCCTGTGAGCCTAAGCTTTCTTGTCTGCAAACTGAGAGATCTCAAGTCTTTCCTGGCTGTAACAGTTACAGGGGCGTCCAATCTTTTGGCTTACCTGGGCCACATTGGAAGAAGAAAAATTGTCTTTGGCCCCACATAAAATACACTAACACTAATGATAGCGGATGAGATTTTTTTTAAATTGCAAGAACATCTCATAATGTTTTAAGAAAGTTTATGTATTTGTTTTGGGCTGCATTCAAAGCCATCCTGGGCTGTGTGCATCCCACAGGCTGCAGGTTGGGCAAGTTTGGTCTATGATTTTGTAATCTGATCTAGAATTCTCTGAGACATCGATGCTACATGAAGATACAGGTAGATGAGTGAATATTGTAGTTGAGTGAATATTATGCCCAGTGTGTTGATTAATGAATAGATGTGATCCTAGAAGAAGCAATTTCAAGACTTTTCCCTGGCCTCTGGAGTTATCACTGATTAGCAAAGCACTTTAATTAATAAGTCAAACAGAAAAAGCATGTCTGTTAGTTTTGCAAATCTCAAAAAGATGAGCACAACAGACATGTTAATTCCCAAACTTAGTTTCAAAAAACTATCTGCCAGGTTTCAAATGAACACAGGCTTGATTGGGCACATGAAAATTTAAATATTCTGAATGTTAAATGGCCGACCATAAGTTCAATTTCAACTAAGTTTGATGTGGCTACTTTTTATTTTTTACTTTTCAAAAATTGTGGTACACACTGCATCTTCTCACTCATAAGTGGGAGTTGAACAATAAGAACACATGGATGCAGGGAGGGGAATCTCACACACTGGGGCCTGTCGGGGGGAGTCAGGGGCAAGGGGTGGGAGAGCATTAAGACAAATACCTAATGTATGTGGGGCTTAAAACCTAGATGACAGCTTGATAGGTGCAGCAAATCACCATGGCGCATGTATACCTATGTATCAAACTTGCACATTCTTCTCATGTATCCCAGAATTTAAGTAAAGAAGACAAAAAATTGTGGTACAATGTACATACAGTGAACAATTCAGAGTTTTGTCAATTTCATACAGACATGCACTCCACACCCCTATCAAGATGTAGAATATTTCCAACCCCTGAAAAAAGATTCTTCATTCCCTTCCCAGTCAGTACCCGCCAAGGCAAACACTGATCTGATTTCTTCCCTGATACGTGTTTTTCCAATCCTGGAACTTCATCAGTCATATAATATGTACTCTTTTGTGTCTGGTTTCTTTCACTCAGGAAAATGATTTTGAGGTCATCCATTTTCTTGGTTTTATGGGTAGTTTCTCCCAGGTTGTATTCCCTGGGAAGAGACAGAGATGAGCATGCAGGGCATTGATAAAGGAGTTCTCTTAGAAGCCACAGCTTTTGAAGGGCAGGGAAAGAAGTCAGATTGAGCAGATTGGAGAATAGAGCTGTGAGGCAGCTCCAGCTCCAGCCCCAGCCTCAGTGCATCCCAGTGGGGGTCCTGGTGTGAGACTGCCTGTCAGCTATCTTAAGGTGTGGTGTGGGGGCCTTGATGCTTGCCCTGTGTTGATCAGGCATCAGATGTGGGCTCCTTCTACAGGAAGGTTGTACCTTGGGCAAGGCTGCTGCTTTCAGGCAGGGAAGGTCTCCTTATAAAAAGCTGACAGCTGAGGGCTGTCTTCCAGCAGCACTCCTAGCAGCCAGGGGAAGTAATCCCTTTATTTCTGAGGGTGGGTTCCAGGCAGCACATCACAGTGTTTTATTGCTGAGTAATATTCCATTAATGGACATACCACAATTTATTTACCCACTCTTCTGTTGAGAGACATTTGGCCTGTTCCAGTTTGGGGTTATTATGAACAAAGCTGCTATGAACATTCCTAAACTGGTCTTTTTATGGATATATGTTTTTATTTCTGCTGAATAAATGACAAGTAGAATTTCTGAGTCATAGGGTAGGTGTATGTTTAACATTACAGAAACTGCCAGACTAACCTGAGCTTCAACAACTAATGTGATTTTAAAATAGATTTGGATACAAATATAGAAATATACTTTCAAAATAACAAAGGAAATTCAGATGAAACTTAAATATGAACTTAAAACTGAACCTGAAGTTGACCTCCTTAATAAGGTTCTACTGTGCCATATTTGAAAATGAATTACAGCACTCAGGCTCTTTTTCCTAACAGAATTTTTTCAATGAAGTACAGCCATGCATTGCTTAAAGACAGGGATACAATCTGAGCAAGGTGTGTTGTTAAGTGATTTTGTCATTGTGTAAACATCATAGAGTGTACTTACACAAACCTAGATGAAATAGCCTACTATACAACCTAGGCTGTATGGTATAGCTTATTTCTCCCAAGTTACAAATCTGTGCAGCATGTTACTGCACTGAATACTACAGACAATTATAACACAATGGTTATAAACAAACAAACAAACAAAAAACGGAGCTAGGCACAGTGGCTCTGCCTGCAATCTCAGCACTTTGCTGCCAAGGCAGCAGGATCACTTGAGGTCAAGAGTTCGAGACCAGCCTGACTAACATTTAGTAGAGACCAAACCTCGTTTCTACCAAAAATACAAAACTTAGCCAGGCATGGTGGCACGCACCTATAATCTCAGTGATTCGGAGGCTGAGGTAGGAGAATCGCTTGAACCCAGGAGGTGGAGGCTGAAGTGAGCCAAGATCATGCCACTACACTCCAGCCTGAGCGACAAAGCAAGACTCTGTCAAAAAAAAAAAAAAAAAAAAGATAAAAAATGGCACACTTGTATAGGACACTTACCATGAATGGAGCTTGCAGGACTGGAGGTTGCTCTACGTAAGTTGGTGAGTGAGCGGTGGGTGAATGTGAAAGCCTCGGACATTATCCTACATCACTGTAGACGTTATAAACACTGTACACTTAGCCTACACTCAATTTATATTTAAAATTTCTTTTCCTAATAATAAGTTAACCTTAGCTTATTGTAACTTTTTTACTTTATAAACTTTAAACTTTTTTACTCTTTTGTAATAACACTTAGCTTAAGACACAAATTCACTGTACAGCTGTACAAAAACTCTCTGCTGAGGGTGTCAAGGTCTCATGAAGCTGCAGTCAGGGTGTAAGTATGGATGTCATCTCATCCAAGGCTTAACTGAGGAAGGATAGACCTTGACATGCATGTTGTCACTGGGCAGCATGCCATTCCTTGCAGAATGCCAGACTGAGGGCTCAGTTTCTTGCTGGCTGTGAGTGAGAGGTTGCCCTCTGTTCCTTGTCCTTTCCATGTGGCAGCTCACAACATGGCAGCTTGCTTCTTTAAAGCCAGGTGAAGAGCCAGGGTCCCTTAGCAAGACAGATGTCCCATCTCAAGGGGAGGGGATCACACAAAGGTGGATTACCTGGGTCTACTTTCACATCTGTCCACCATGCTCCCAATGGTAACAAGCATTTATTGTAGTACCTCAGTTAGTCAAATATTTCCTTCCTCCAAAAGCAGAGAAAACTAGAACTCCCTTCCAGTTTGTTCATCCGTACACAGTGAATTGTCAGGTAATGAATGTCCCTGATTAGGTTTAGCACTGGTGTATTTCGACCAAATCAATTTTTAAACAAAAGACAAAGGCCAGTAACATTAAAAGAAAAGTTGAACAGAACTTTAACTGGGAACACTAAAAACTTAAATGTATGTATTTAGTAGGTACATATTAAATGTCATTATGGTAATATTCAGATCTGGTGTTTTCTCAGTTACTGCATTAAAAAACTTAAGTGCTCATTTGTAAATGGTGTTCTATTGACAGTACTGCTTACTACTGGTAGGCCTAGCAGTAAAGCTGCTCTCCATACTTTCAATAAATCCTCAATCTCCTTTTCCTATTTCTCCTGGTACCCACAGACCTTGTATTAGTCCATTTTCATGCTGCTGATAAAGACATACCCGAGACTGAGCAATTTACAAAAAAAAAAAAAAGGTTTATTGGACTTAGAGTTCTACATGGCTAGGGAGGCCTCACAATCATGGCAGAAGGCAAGGAGGAGCAAGTCACATCTTACATGGATGGCAGCAGGCCAAGAGAGATCTTGTGCAGGGAAACTCCCGTTTTTAAAACCATCAGATCTCATGAGACTTATTCACTATCAGAAGAACAGTACAGAAAAGACCCTCCCCCGTGATTCAGTTGCCTTCTAAAAGGTCCCTCCCACAACACGTGGGAATTGGAGATGAGATTTGGGTGGGGACACAGCCAAACCATATCAGACATAAACAGTGTATTGATGTGGATCGGGTTCATTCATTCATTAATTCATGCATAAAACAAATACCTACTGAGCACTTACTCGTGCACTGACTGTGCTGATGTTTCAATAGTAAATGAGACATGGCCTCCAAGTGACATTCAGTCCAGTCAGAAAGACAAATGAGGAAACACTGCACAATAAATTCCACTGAGGAATTTGCTATGGAAATACATAAATTAAGGGCCCAGGGAACTCGATATCCAAGTGGCATGCTCCTTAGAAAACTTAGAAGAAGTACAGGCTAGATATTGAGAGTTAATCAACCCAAGTAGATAGAAAATAAAACCTCAAGGAAAGATGTGTCCCTTAGATGGTAATAGAATACAGAGACAAACAGAGGCTTGAGAAATGAAGCTTTAGATAAATCTAAATAGAAGATGGGAAGAAAAATAACCCATAAATTTTAAGTAACTGCAGTGTTGGCAAACTGTGAAGTAAAGTCTCACTAGTTGAATGGCGTATCAGTTTGCAGGTACTAGCTATTTCTATATTGACATAAATAATGGAATACAAGTAAAATATTCATAGTGGATTTGCATACAATGAAAAACTCTAGATGAAGTAAGGTAATATTTAAGGTGGGAACAAAGTAAAAATTATCACCTAAAGACACAGACCCAGGTGAGAAATGCATATTAATGTTGACTGTTTTATTAATGAATATAGTTAAATAAAATAGTATTCAGTGTTGGTTTGTAGAAACAAATCACTACATGTGTTACTGGTTCACAAAAAACACTGTAACACATCTATAAAGAAGAAATCAAATAATCTAAAATACAGTAGAATCTTTGGGGCTTCATGTGGGTTTTAGAATATTTAGAGCAAAACAAAATCTAGAGCACTTTATCCTATAAAGTAAACAAATATATCAAAGTATAACAATAATTTTGCAAATAAAAAAGCTTTTAGGTAAAGATTGCTTCTCATCATATCTTGGGCCCTTTTCTAACTTGTAAATTTTTCTTTTTTTTTTTTTTCTTTGAGATAGTCTCTCTCTGTCACCCAAGCTGGAGTACAGTGGCACAATCTTGGCTCACTGCAGCCTCCTACTACCAGGTTCAAAGAGAACCTACTCAGCCTCCTGAGTAGCTGGGACTACAGGCATGCACCACCATACCTGGCTAATTTTTTGTATTTTTGGTAGAGACAAGGTTTCACCAGGTTGACCAGGCTGGTGTCAAACCCCTGGCCTCATGTGATTCGCTTGCCTCCGCCTCCAAAAGTGGTGGGATTACAAGCACGAGCCACTGCACCTGACCTAAAATTTTCCCTTGTACATTCTCAAAATTGCAAGTTCTCTACCTGGAAAAGCTAGGGGAATGAAAACCCCTCAGCAAAAGAGCCTCATTGCATTGGAGAGTGCTGTGTGGATTTAAAAATGGCAATATGCCAAGCACATTGTGTATATCTACTTCTTAATTGTGTGATTACGTGATTTCTCCCTGAATAAATCTTGTTTTGATGAAAGTTTAAGTCAGAGCACCTGCAAGCTTCATTGCTCCTCCCCCTTTCTCAGCTCCCATCTTTATCACCTGTTTGGAGAATGTGTCAACGTTCCCTAATTGAGAAGTAATTTGCAGTTACTGAAATCCATTTTATATTAAAAAGCCTCTTCGATATGCACAACTTCCCCTAGAGAGTTGTTTTACTTGGAGGCATTTCTTAGATTTAAGTTCTAATAAAACTAAGTATGTTTTAGGAAATAACTTTATAGCTTTTTTCCCCCTATTTTAAAATACAAAGAACATAAAAATAAAGAAGAGTTGAAGTTAAGCCTGTTAAATATAAGAAACTACTTATTTTGCTTGTGATTCCCTTAAGATGTCATTTGGAGTTTTAAAGATATCATTGTACTACAAATAAAATATATTACAGATATCTATTTACTTTTCAGAAAGTAAAAATAAGTAGTGAGTAGGAGTTCTTCATCTGTTTTTAGTTATAAAATGCTGACCTATTGAATAATGAAAGTGTTTTAAATAACACTAAAAATGCATCTGTATTTTTCCCTGAAGGCAAAATAGTAAGATTTAAATTCACCTTCCTACTAGGGATGTTTCAGTTCTTATGACTACCAAGCAGTTTTGTTTTTCATCCTGAATTGTGAATTGTCTTCACCTATATTTCAATTAGTTTTTTCTTTTTTTCTTTAATTTTGGCTTTTATTTTAGATACAGGAGCTATGTATGGAGGACTGTTACATGGGTGTATTGCACCCAGATAGTGAGCAGAGTACCCAATAGGTAGTTTTTCAACCCACATTCTTCTCCTTTCCCCCTATAGTCCACAGTGTCTATTGTTCTCATGTTTATGTCCATGTGTTCTCAATGCTTAGCTCCTACTTG
This sequence comes from Macaca fascicularis, assembly GCF_037993035.2. Classification (NCBI taxonomy): domain Eukaryota; kingdom Metazoa; phylum Chordata; class Mammalia; order Primates; family Cercopithecidae; genus Macaca; species Macaca fascicularis. The sequence goes on from NC_088378.1 coordinate 47,869,033, forward strand.
TAAGTGAGAATATGTGATATTTGGTTTTCTGTTCCTGTGTTAATTTGCTTAGGATATGATCTCCGGCTGCATCCACGTTGCTGCAAAGGACATTATTTCATTCTTTTTTGTGTCTGTATAGTATTCCCTGGTGTATTTGCACCACACTTTCTCTAGCCAGCCCACCACTGATGAGCACCTAGGTTAATTCCATGTCTCTGCTATTGTGAATAGCGCAGTGAAGAACATACAAGTGCATGTGTCTTTTTGCCACAGTGATCTATTTCCCTTTGAGTATATACCCAGTAATGGTATTTCTGGTCAAATGGTAACTCTGTTTTAAGTTCTTCCAATTATATTTTTCATTCAAAGATTCAGAGCACTCTCTCAACATACTGAGTGAACCCTTGCCTTTCCCATGGATGAATGAAGTACTGAATCTCCCAAAGCATTGAATCACTTCTCTTGATTTTAACATCCTGTTTCATTGGTGCCCTTGTTTTTATCATTTTGCTTTTTACTCTGTTCTTTTTTTCTTTTCTTTCCCTTTTTAGTTTTAATAGTTTAATATTGACCTAATTCATTTGTGTGATTATTTTTCTCTAAATAAATCTTTCTTTGTTTTTTTAAATAAATGTTAAAGCTTTAAATATAGCTCTAATTACCACATTAGCTTAATTCTACATGTTTTATAGTGCTTTCATTGTTGTTTAGTTCTAAACATTTTATGTTACAATTGGATTTTATTGTGTTACTTAGGAGTATGTTTTATTCAGTTTCTAAAAATGTGTGAGTGGGGGTTTCATTTCTGTTTTTAGCTAGGTTTTCTTGTTGATTGTTAATTTAATTACATTATGGTCAGAGATTGGGGATTACTTAATATGAATTATTTAAAATTTATTGAGATTTCTGTTATGATCTAGCGTTGAATCAATGTACAATTGCCATTTCTTGAGTATAAGTCTCTACACGTGTTTGTCTATTACATCAAGCTTGTCAATGGGATTATTTAAATTCATGACCTTAAAAATATTTTGTTTTCATGATCTATTAGTTTTTGATGGTATGTTAAAAATTTCTCTGTATTATTGTGGATCTGTCCATTTATCCTTGTAATTCTGTTAGTTTTTGCTTTATATATGGTTCTGATGTCAGGGGTATATGAGATAATAATTTGAACATCCTGTTAGATTATAATTTTTGTCTTTATACTGTATAATAGGTCCCTCTATGCTATTTGTTATTTTACCTTCAGTTTTAATTTATCTGTTATTAATATTGAGATTACAAATATTCTTTTGGTAAGAATTTGCTTAGTAAATATTTTTCATACTTTTATTTTCAGCTTTTGCTGTTTGGGGTGTGTCTTCTAAAAATGACAGATAAAGAGATGTACTGTGTTTCTGCTGCTTACAATTTTTTAGTCTTTGTCATTAGATAAAAAAGCTTATTCCTTTCATATTTATTGAGATTACTGATTTGGACTTAACATTGACCATCTTAATTTGTGTCATATTTTTAAGCATGCTCTTCTTCAATTTTTTTCTTTCATTTTCGCATTATTTGAATTAGTGAAGCTTTCTTTAATCCCCTTTCTTTTGTTTCCTGATTTGGAAGCTTATAGTTATATCTTTCTTATTATTTGAAACAGTTACTTTTTCTAACAAAATTTAAAGTTATTTAGCACATGTATCTTTCCCCTGATCAAAATCAGGACTTTAACATACGTGTTAAAACTTCACTAGTTTCTCATTTGCAGAGCCAATAGTTTATTAAATTCACCAACTTCACTAGTTTCTCATTTGCAGAGCCAATAGTTTATTAAATTCACCATGATGTCCTCACTTTCTGTGCTCACTGTTGTTTCCTGCATACTGCCCTTACCTCTGGGTTCACTTTCTTTCCCTTTCTTTCTTTCTTTCTTTCTTTCTTTCTTTCTTTCTTTCTTTCTTTCTTTCTTTCTTTCTTTCTTTCTTTCTTTCTTTCTTTCTTTCTTTCTCTTCTTTCTTTCTTTCTTCCTTCCTTCCTTCCTTCCTTCCTTCCTTCCTTCCTTCCTTCCTTCCTTCCTTCCTTCCTTCCTTCCTTCCTTCCTTCCTTCCTTCCTTCCTTCCTTCCTTCCTTCCTTCCTTCCTTCCTTCCTTCCTTCCTTCCTTCCTTCTTTCCTTCTTTCTTTCTTTCTTTCTTTCTTTCTTTCTTTCTTTCTTTCTTTCTTTCTTTCTTTCTTTCTTTCTTCCTTCCTTCCTTCCTTCCTTCCTTCCTTCCTTCCTTTCTTTCTTTCTTTCTTTCTTTCTCTCTTTCCTTCCTTCCTTCCTTTCTTTCTTTCTTTTTCTTTCTTTTTTTCTTTCCTTCCTCCCTCACTCCCTCCCTCCCTCCCCTCCCCTCCCCTCCCCCTCCCTTCTTTCTTTCTTTCTTTCTTTCTTTCTTTCTTTCTTTCTTTCTTTCTTTCTTTCTTTCTTTCTTTCTTTCTTTCTTTCTTTCTTTCTTTCTTTCTTTCTTTCTTTCTTTTTTTCACTGTCTTGCTCTGTCACCTAGACTGGAGTGCAGTGGTATAATCTCGGCTCATTGCAGTCTCTGCCTCCCTGGTTCAAGTGATTCCCCTGACTCAGCCTCCAGAGTAGCTGGGGCTACAGGCACCTGTGTACACACCCGGCTATTTTCTTGTATTTTTAGTAGAGATGGGGTTTCAGCATGTTGGCCAAGCTGGTCTTGAACTCCTGACCTCAAGTGATCTGCCCGCCTCGGCCTCCCAAAGTGCTGCGATTACAGGCATGAGCCACCACACCTGGCCTGAGTTCATTTTCTTTCTTGCTGAGGAATATCCTGTAGATGTTTTCAGTGATTAATTACTTTTAGTGAATGATTGATTTAGTGAATGAGTGTTTACCTGGATATAGAATTCTAAGTTGACAATTGCTTCTTCAAAGCACTAAGAAAAAATAGTTCTATCATTGACTTGGATTTATTATGATTCCTTAAAGTGGCGTTTGCCTTTTCCGCCTACTGCTTTCTAAATTTTCTCTGCATTTCTGCTGCTCTGTTTCACTAGGATGTGTTTAGGTATACATTAATTTGTTCTTTCCCTTGGCGACACATGGGATTGTTTTTATTCTCTACTTGGAAGTCTAGTGGACATCTCAAAACTGAACTTCTAATTTTCTATTCCAAATCTACTCCACTCACTGTTGTGCTAGTTTTAAGTAATGGCAATTTGATCTTTTTAATTGCTCAGAAAAAAATTTTGATAGTCTTCCTTCTGTCATCTTTTGTCTCCCACACCCCACGATCAATCCATAAGGAATATTGGTTCCATTTTCAAAATTAGCCCAGAATCCAGGTGCATTTCATTACACCCACTGCTACCAACCTGGTCTAAGCCACTATCATTTCTGGTCTGGATTATTCCTGTAGTCTCTCCTGGTCTCTTTGCTTCTAATGTTGTCTCCTCTGTTCTCTACTCAGAAGCCACAGTGATTTTTAAAACAAAAGCCAGATCATGTCACTACTTTGTTTGAAACTGTCATTGTAACCTTATCTCACTCGCAGTAAAAGCCAAAATCTTTTTTACTATTTTTATTTTTTATTTTATAATACTTTAAGTTCTGGGATACATGTGCAGAATGTGCCAGTTTGTTATATAGGTATACACATGCCATGGTGGTTTGCTGCACCCATAAACCCGTCATCTACATTAGATATTTCTCCTAATGCGATCCCTCCCCTAGGCCCCCACCCCACCCACCAACAGGCCCCAGTGTGTGATGTTCCCCTCCCTATGTCCATGTGTTTTCATTGTTCAACTCCCACTTATGAGTGAGAACATGCAGTGTTTGGTTTTCTGTTCCTGTGTGAGTTTGCTGAGGATAATGGTTTCCAGCTTCATCCATGTCCCTGCAAAGGACATGAACTAATCCTTTTTCATGGCTGCATAGTATTCCATGGTGTATATGTGCCACATTTTCTTTATCCAGTCTATCACTGATGGGCATTTGGCTTGGTTCCAAGTCTTTCCTATTGTGAACAGTGCTGCAATAAACATACGTGTGCATGTATCTTTCTAGTAGCATGATTTATTACCCTTTGGGTATATACCCAGTAATGGAATTGCTGGGTCAAATGGTATTTCTGGTTCTAGATCCTTGAGGAATTGCCACAGTGTCTTCCACAATGGTTGAACTAATTTACATGCCCAACAATAGTGTAAAAGTGTTCCTATTTCTCCACATCCTCTCCAGCATCTGTTGTTTCTTGACTTTTTAATGATTGCCATGCTAACTGGTGTGAGATAGTATCTCACTGTGGTTTTGATTTGCATTTCTCTAATGACCAGTGATGATGAGTTTTCTTTCATATGTTTGTTGGCTACATAAATGTCTTCTTTTGAGAGGTGTCTGTTCATATCCTTTGCCCACTTTTTGATGGAGTTGTTTGATTTTTGTCTTGTAAATTTGTTTAAGTTCCTTGTAGATTCTGGATATTAGCCCTTTGTCAGATGGATAGATTGCAAAAATTTTCTCCTATTCTGTAGGTTACCTGTTCACTCTGCTGTGAGTTTCTTTTGCTGTGCAGAAGCTCTTTAGTTTAATTAGTTCCCATTTGTCAATTTTGGCTTTTGTTGCCATTGCTTTTGGTGTTTTAGTCATGAAGTCTTTGCCCATAACTATGTCCTGAATGGTGTTGCCTAGGTTTTCTTCAAGGGTTTTTATGGTGTTAGGTCTTACGTTTAAGTCTTTAATCCATCTTGAGTTAATTTTTGTATAAGGTGTAAGGAAGGGGTCCAGTTTCACTTTTCTGCATATGGCTAGCCAGTTTTCCCAACACCATTTATTAAATAGTGAATCCTTTCTGCATTGCTTGTTTTTGTAAGATTTGTCAAAGATCAGATAGTTGCAGATGTGTGGCGTTATTTCTGAGGCCTCTTCTCTGTTCCTTTGGTGTATATATCTGTTTTGGTACCAGTACCATGCTGTTTTGGTTACTGCAGCCTTGTAGTATAGTTTGAAGTCAGGTAGTGTGATGCCTCCAGCTTTGCTCTTTTTGCTTAGGATTGTCTTGGCTATACAAGTTCTTTTTTGGTTTCATATGGAATTTAAAGTAGTTTTTAAAAATTCTTTGAAGAAAGTCACTGGTAGCTTCATGGGGATAGCATTGAATCTATAAATTACTTTGGACAGTATGGCCATTTTTATGATATTGATTCTTCCCATCCATGAGCATGGAATGTTTTTCCATTTGTTTGTGTCCTCTCTTATTTCCTTGAGTAGTTATTTGCAGTTCTCCTTGAAGAGGTCCTCCACATCCCTTGTAAGTTGTATTCCTAGGTATTTTATTCTCTTTGTAGCAATTGTGAATTGGAGTTCACTCATGATTTTGCTCTCTGTTTGTCTATTATTGATGTATAGTAATGCTTGTGATTTTTGCACATTGATTTTGTATCCTGAGACTTTGCTGAAGTTGCTTATCAGCTTAAGGAGATTTGGGGCTGAGACGATGGGGTTTTCTAAATATACAGTCATGTCATCTGCAGACAGAGACAATTTGACTTCTTGTCTTCCTATTTGAATACGCTTTATTTCTTTCTCTTGCCTGATTGCCCTGGCCAGAACTTCCAATACTATGTTGAATAGGAGTGGTGAGAGAGGGCATCCTTGTCTTGTGCGAGTTTTCAAAGGGAATGATTCCAGCTTTTGCCCATTCAGTATGTTATTGGCTGTGGGTTTCTCATAAATAGCTCTTATTATTTTGAGATACATCCCATCAATACCTAGTTTATTTAGATTTTTTAGCCTGAAGGGGTGTTTTGTCAAAGGCCTTTTCTGCATCTATTGAGATAATCATGTGGTTTTTGTCATTGGTTCTGTTTATGTGATGGATTACATTTATTGATTTGCATATGTTGAACCAGCCTTGCATCCCAGGGATGGAGCTGACTTGATCATGGTGGATAAGCTTTTTGATGTGCTGCTGGATTTGGTTTGCCGGTATTTATTGAGGATTTTCACATCTATGTTCATTAGGAATATTGGCCAGAAATTTTCTTTTTTTGTTGTGTCTCTGCCAGGTTTTGGTATCAGGATGATGCTGGCCTCATAAAATGAGTTAGGGAGGTATTCCTCTTTTTCTATTGTTTGGAATAGTGCTTCTCTCTGTACCTCTGGTATAATTTGGCTCTGAATCTGTCTGGTCCTGGGCTTTTTTTTTTTTTTTTGGTTGGTAGGCTATTCATTACTGCCTCAATTTCAGAACTTGTTATTGGTCTATTAAGGGATTCGACTTCTTCCTGGTTTAGTCTTGGGAGGATGTATGTGTATAGGAATTTATCCACTTCTTCCAGATTTTCTAGTTTATTTGGATAGAGGTATTTATAGTATTCTCTGATAGTAGTTTGTATTTCTGTGGGATCAGTGGTGATATCCCCTTTATCATTTTTTATTGTGTCTACTTGATTCTTCTCTCTTTTCTTCTTTATTAGTCTGGTAGTGGTCTATTTTGTTAATCTTTTCAAAAAACCAACTCCTGGATTCATTTATTTTTTGAAGGGTTTTTTGTTTCTGTGTCTCCTTCAGTTCTGCCCTGATCTTAGTTATTTCTTGTTTTCTACTAGCTTTTGAATATGTTTGCTCTTGCTTCTCTAGTTCTTTTAATTGTGGTGTTAAGCTGTTGATTTTAGATCTTTCCTGCTTTCTCCTGTGGGCATTTAGTGCTATAAATTTCTCTCTAAACACTGCTTTAGCTGTGTCCCAGAGATTCTGGTGTGCTGTGTCTTTTTTCTCACTGGTTTCAAATAACTTATTTATTTCTGCCTTAATTTTGTTATTTACCCAGTAGTCATTCAGGAGCAGGTTGTTCAGTTTCCATGTAGTTGTGCAGTTTTGAGTAAGTTTCTTAATCCTGACTTCTAATTTGATTGCACTGTGTTCTGAGAGACAGTTTGTTGTGATTTCTGTTGTTTTACATTTGCTGAGGAGTGTTTTACTTCCAATTATGTGGTCAATTTTAGAATAAGTGCGATGTGCTGAGAAGAATGTATATTTTGTTGATTTCAGGTGTAGAATTCTGTAGATGTCTATTAGGTCTGCTTTGTCCAGAGCTGAGTTCAAGTCTTGAATATCCTTGTTAATTTTCTGTCTCATTGATCTGTCCATTAGGGACAGTGGCACGCTAAAGTCTCCCATACTATTGTGTGGGAGTCTAAGTCTCTTTGTAGGTCTCTGAGAACTTGCTTTATAAATCAAGGTGCTCCTGTATTTCATGCATATATATTTAGGATAGTTAGTTCTTCTTGTTGCATTGATCCCTTTACCATTATGTAATGGCCTTGTCTCTTTTGATCTTTGTTGGTTTAAAGCCTGCTTTATCAGAGACTAGGATTGCAACTCCTGCTTTTTTTTTTTTTTTTTTTTTTCCATTTGCTTCCCATTTGCTTGGTAAATATTCCTCCATCCCTTTATTTTGAGCCGATGTGTGTCTTTGCACACTGATGAGTCTTGACTCTTTAACCAGTTTGCCAATCTGTGTCTTTTAGTTGGGGCATTTAGCCTGTTTACATTTAAGGTTAATATTGTTATGTGTGAATATGATCCCATCATTATGATGCTAGCTGGTTATTTTGCCTGTTAGTTGATGCAGTTTCTTCATAGTGTCGATGGCTTTTACAATTTGGTATGTTTTTGCAGTGGCTGTTACCAGTTTTTCCTTTCCATATTTGGTGCTTCCTTCAGGTGCTCTTGTAAGGCAGCCTGGTGGTGATATCTCTCAACATTTGCTTGTCTATAAAGAATTTTATTTCTCCTTTGCTTATGAAGCTTAGTTTGGTTGGATATGAAATTCTGGGTTGAAAATTCTTTTCTTTATGAATGTTGAATATTGGCCCCCACTGTCCTCTGGCTTTAGGGTTTTTGCTGAGAGATCTGCTGTTAGTCTGATGGGCTTGTTTTTGTGGGTAACCTGACCTTTCTCTCTGGCTGCCCTTAACATTTTTTTTCCTTCATTTCAACCTTAGTGAATCTGACAATTATGTGTCTTGGGGTTGCTCTTCTTGAGGAGTATCTTTGTGGTGTTCTCTGTATTTCCTGAATTTGAATGTGGGCATGTCTTGTTAGGTTGGGGAAGTTCTCCTGGATAATATCCTGAAGAGTGTTTTCCAACTTGGTTCCATTCTCCTTGTCACTTTCAGGTACACCAATCAAACGTAGGTTTGGTCTTTTCACATAGTCCCATATTTCTTGGAGGCTTTGTTCATTCCTTTTCATTCTTTTTTCTCTAAGCTTGTCTTCACACTTTATTTCATTATGTTGATCTTCAATCTCTGATATTCTTTCTTCCACCTGATTGATTTGGCTATTGATACTTGTGTATGTTTCACGAAGTTCTTGTACTGCGTTTTGCAGCTCCATCAAGTCATTTATGTTCTTCTCTAAACTGGTGATTCCAGTTAGCAATTCCTCTACCATTTTTCCAGGTTCTTAGCTTCCTTACATTGGGTTAGAACATGCTCCTTTAGCTTGGAGGAGTTTGTTATTACCCACCTTTTGAAACCTACTTCTATCAATTCATCAAACTCTTTATCCATTTTTGTTGCCTTGCTGGTGAGGAGGTGTGAATCTTTGGAGAAGAAGGCGGCCAAGGTCTTTTTTTTTTTTTTTTTTTTTGAAATGGAGTCTCGCTCTGTATCCCAAGCTGGAGTGCAGTGGCGCGATCTCAGCTCACTGCAACCTCCACCTCCTGGTTCCCATTTCAAGCAATTCTCCTGCCTCAGCCTCCAGAGTAGCTGGGATTACAGGAACGCAACACCACGCCTAGCTAATTTTTGTAGAGATGGGGTTCCACCATGTTGGCCAGGCTTGTCTTGAACTCCTGACCTCGTGATCCACCCAACTTGGCCTCCCAAAGTGCTGGGATTACAGGTCTGAGCCACCGCCACTGGCCCAAAGTCTTTATAGTTAACTGCAATTCCTACCTGGTTATAATCTTCTTCTCCTCATCTTTACCTCTCTTATTCTATATACTCCAACCACCCCATTTACCCTGGGTTCCTCAAACACATGCCATGCTCCTGTCTTTATATTAACTGGGTCTTTCTTCTTGGAACACTTCTTCCCCAGATAGCCATATGGTTAACTCCATTACCTCCTTCGTGTTTTTGCTTAAATATTATCTTCTCAGTGAGGACTACTGTGACCACTATATGCCAGTCCAACCTCTCTTACTCTTCTGTATTTCATAGCACTTTTCATCTTCTAAGTTGTTATAAAGTTTACTGGTTTATTATGTTTACTGCTTATTTTCTGTCATTCCATTAGAATGGAGGCTCTACGAGTGCAGGGGTTTTTGTATTTTGTACAATTCTATCTCCTAAGTACTTAGAACAGAGACTGGTACAAAGGAAATGCATAATAAATATTTATTGAGTGAATGGTGAACCAATCAGTGAGTTATTATTAATATAGAACTAGCACATATGTAACACAATATAGACCCAAAGTCTTTTCATAGAGCAGGAATACAGTGAAATATAGTTACATCCCAAATGCCCATTGATTGGTAAATAGATAAACAAACTTTTGTATAGCCATACAATGGAAGGCAACCTAGAACAAAAAGGAACAAAATACAGATAGAGCAACATGGATGAATATCAAAAACATTAGATGAAACAAACCAGATTAAAAAAAAAAACTGTATATAATATTATTCCATTTGTAAGAAATTTTAGATAAATCAAAACTATGGACATGGAAAACAGGTCGGCAGTTCCCTAATGCCAGGGGTGGTATAAGGATGTGAAACAGGAATTAACTGCAAAAGGACATGATGGAGTACCCAAGGGTTCTCAAAGTTTTCTGAAACTTGATTGTGCTGTTGGTTGGACTACATGTTTATTAAAATTTATTGAATGGTTTGCTTGAAATGGATACATTTCAGGGTCCATAACTTATTCTTCAAAAAACTGCAAGCAAGCCTGGGCAATATAGTGAGACCCTATCTCTAAAAAAAAAAATACAAATAATTAGCTGGGCATGGTGGGAAGCACCTGTAGTCCCAGCTACTTGGGAGGCTGGGGTGGTAGGATTGCTTGAGCCCAGGAGTTCAAGGCTACAGTGAGCAATGATTATACCACTGCACTCCAACCTGGGCCACAGAGCAAGACTCTGTCTCAAAATTAAAAAAAAAAAAGAAAGACAAAAAAGCTGCAAGCAATAAACAAACAAATACAGTTAATTCTGACCACATGCTATTAGAATTTAATCTTTCTTTAATTCAGGAGCACTTCACAGTCTTGGGGCAACTTCAGAATGAATGAGCACCTCTGTATGGCAAAAATATGTATTTAGTAATTTGCTAAAGTTCAGAGCCTTCTCTGTACCAGCCTACTGGGCACCCCTAGCAATTGGAGGAACAAAATAGTTGTTGTTGTCTTTTTTTTTTTTTTTTTTTTTTTTTGAGACGGAGTCTCACTCTGTTGCCCAGGCTGGAATGCAATGGCGCAATCTTGGCTCACTGCAACCTCCACCTCTCGGGTTCAAGCGATTCTCCTGTCTCAGCCTCCCTAGTAGCTGAGATTACAGGAGTGCACCACCACAGCCAGATAATTTTTGTATTTTTAGTTTTACCATGTTGGCCTGACTGGTCTTGAGCTCCTGACCTCAGGTGATCTGCCCACCTGGTCCTCCCAAAGTGCTGGGATTACAGGCATGAGTCACCACTTCCAGCCGGAGGAATGACTTTTCTGTTCCTCTGCTGTCAGGATCATGTATTTGTAGGCTGCAACACCCACCCCACCCCCCCACCCCGTACCCACACTATGAACTCCGCCATGGGAGAGTCCATACCTCACTTTCCTTATGCCATGTGCCAGAGGTGCCACGCCCATGGGAGGTCCTCAGTCAATTCTAGTTGAATGAGTAGATGATTATTTCAGAGTGGCATACAAAAGAAAATTTATAGTCACCGACAGACTTGATATTCTCTTGCTATGGAGTCAACATACTATATTATTACCAAAATTTTACATGTATTCCCAGATTTTTTTTGTCCATACTTGGAAGTTATCATTAAGGAGATAACATAAATGCTTATTTTTAATTTATCATCTACATATTGAGTACCCTCTATTTGCCAGGCAAATTTTGTTAGTTTGCAAGGATGGATGTGATGGTTAACAAAACAAACATTTGGGCCTTACTGGAAGCAATTATTTTGGGTAAATTGGGCAGTCATATAAAAGATGTCTTTAAGGACTGTTCTCTTTAGATTTTGGTGAATAAATTAAAGATTATTCATTTTATAGCAATTTTTGGAGTTTTAATACTATGGATGAGTATTTTGTTTTGCTTATGAAATGAAGTGGAGCAAAATTACAGACACTTTTCTTCCCAGGGTAGGGAGAATGTCTTTGGAAAAGGAAATTCCAGCACCACCCCTTGAGGTCTTTCTTTTCCAGCATAAATCTTCCAACTGTGGGGCTCACTCAGTAAGTAAGCACACGTGAGCCACACCCCGCCTCTGCAGAGACTCATGCGGGGTGAGGCAGAGGCTAGGTATTTGCTAATCCTTTTAGCTTGAGCAAGCAGAAGAAGGAAAACTCAGGAAATAAATCACATGAAAATATGAGAACAATAGGAAAGAAAAGCCTGTCTTTCAGGTTTGCTTCCTGTTCTAATACTTGTGGAATGTGGTCTTCTACTGATGCTTAATATAACTAGAATATGCAAAGTTGTAATTCTTTCCTTAACAAAAGCTTTCCTTTGTCTTTTAGCATCATCCTTTTAAAACCAGCATCTCTCAGAATTGTTAAAATTTAAGATATAGTAGCCATTTAGTTGCAACTTCTATAGAGTAACATTTTACAAAGTAAACATTAGTTACATATACAGTTTTCACTGAATTTAGAATATCTAGTAAAGCTCCCATTCGCTTTTTATGTTTTTCTAAGTAAGCCAGCTCTTACAAAATGTAGCCAAGTTTTGAAGAAATACAAAGTTTTTAAAAACCAGAAGATCTTCTAGTACAAACTACCTGAATAGTTAAAACAACTTTTGCATATCCGTTTTTAGTATCCTATTAGCAGAACTGCTAAGTTTTAATTCATTTCCTTCCCATTAAGAAAGAATTTTTTTATGGCTGTAATTCCCATTAGCCAAGGAAGTGTCACTAATTCGCAGGATGTTTATGGTCAAATCCAGAAATAAGGGTGTCAATTAATGTAATCCTCATCTGCTTGTATATGGCCACTATCAACCACTGTTGCCTCCCAGGTCACTGCTGTTCTGATCAACCATCTCATCTTTTGGGACTCTGCCTACCCCTTCCCTCCCACCATAATTCCTCCACCCCTAACAGCTGGTGTCTCAAAATGAGTCCTCACACAGCTGGCAGCATCTGGACAAGGCAGAGAGCTCCAGGATTAGTACTCATGGCATTTGTGTTCTGAGGAAGTTTCCCTCTACTTCCTGCTCCATGCTAGATTTGGCTGCCTAGAAAAGTCTGGCAGTAACCTAAGTTACAGGATTTGATAGTGGTAACTGTAGTAATTGTAAACCATCTTCTCTAAAGGCACCAAGTTGTATGTCTGCCACTTGGACTTTGACCTAGTAAAGGATTTTCTCACAAATGGTCCAGATTGCCAATGTTTAGGCTTATGTCCACTTTAACTTTTACCTAATAGATAGAGTGGCTTCCATCCAGGAGGAGTGCAAGTGTCACTTTGGGTACCCCAGGTGGGTGAGTCGAAGACTTCCCAAATCAGACAAGCCAGTGAAGTCTGTGTTATAAGGCAGAACGCTTGAAAACTCAATAAGTATAACTTTTGGTCGTAAACGCACACTGGCTTTCAGAAGGGGAAATTCTGTCTCACTAATTCACTTACTTTAATTTCTTTCTGGAAATAAATGAATAAATCACAGTAGTTCTTTCAGAGTTTGAAAAATATTTAGAGTGTTCCGTGGAAAAAATCAGTAGATGCCATTAGTCTATATTTTTAGGAAGGCTAAATAGAAGCTGTTCCTCAAACTCAGCCATGGTATGATATAATGCGGCATTATTATAACAGAGAAAAGTAGTGGTGTGCTGAAGGCAGTTTACACAGGCTGGCGGGTCAAATTTTTACATTTCAAGGAATTCTGCAAGCTGTTTGATATCAGTTTTGCTAGCTGGTTGGAGGCTTGTAGAATAGGTCACTGCAGGAGTATTTACATCACAATAAACAAAGCAGTCTGAGGCTGCCTCCCACCTCCTCACCCCCAGCCCAAACCAGTTAAGCATTTACCAGGATATCACTGGATAAAAGATTGGTTTAAAAATAGAGAACAAAGAGTAGGACCAATGGGATAAATGCTGCAGAATTACAAATAGATAGCTTCCTCAGAGTTGGGTATTGAGACTAATCTTGCTTAGCATTTTAATAAATTCCCTAGAGAGAGGTAGTATACAGAGAAATGTCCATACCTTTCAGATGACATTAAATGTTTCCAGATTTAAACTATAAACCCATGGGATTAACACCCAGAACTCTTAGTAAAACTGTGTGAGTTCTAATAAGGCAAGAGTAAGGCAATTTGGGGGAAAATTATCTTAACATTCTCTTGTTAAATGGTAATTTCTAGCCTTTGCGTTACAACCTAGAAATGAAATTTACAGATTTCTGTAGACGTTTTCTATGTTTATTAGTATAACTTGTTAGCTGTGATTAAAAAAAAAGGCCACTTAAATGCCAAGCTCCATCAGAAGCTCTAGAAACCAAGAAGAAGAACTGTCCCACTCTTAGAAAGAAACCTTAATGCACACTTCCTGCAGTTTTGGTTGACATGCTTCAAGGATAATGTAATGGAACTGGAAGAGTTTCAGAGAAAATTGCATAACCTGGTTGGGGTATTATAGGAATCCCAGATGAGGCTGAAGATTATATTAACCAGCAAATCATGAAAGGTCTTGAATAAGGTAAATATAGCTGTATTAAGCAAATCCTGAAAAACTGGAACTAAAGTGCACTTCCTTGATCTTTGAAATAAGAATTTATAAAAGTAATAGAAATATACTATTGTTTCTCGAGGAAAAGAAGAAATGATAGCAACCTCAAAGTTTAACTTTTATCAGTATTTAAAAATTATTATAGTTACATATTTTGAATATGCAAAATTTACTGTGTATTTCCTCTGATCAGTGACCTCCCTTTATCAGATAGGCTCCGTCAAAAGGAAGAGTGAGTCATTCTCCCTCTTAACTTACCTTTAACCACTTTTGTTTGTTTTTTTTTCTTACAGCAACTCAAAGCAAAGAGCTGGAGGAGCTAGCCATTATAATTGCTTACTCTCATCGCTTAGCTCCCCAGGTGGGATGTGTTTCCAAGACACATTTTTGTATTTATAAGGAAATGTAGTTAGGATTAATTTTATTGTCCTAATTAGAACTCACATTTTGGTTAAATCCTCAATTTCATTAAAAAAAAAAAAATTCAGTGTTTCTTAAGAGTGAATTAGGCAAAGGGAAGAAGATAAGGGATCACACTGTTCTAGGGAAAAGATCTTCCTCACAGTGGTGGGTGGGCTGTTTGGGCGTGAAAAAAATAGGGCAACTTAATTAACCATGACGAAACAGACAAGTGTCTTTCAAAAAAATCAGACAAGGTCTGCACAATCTTAATAATAAAAATTTTAGAGAAAAATGATTTTCATGTTAGTTCAGAAAGCTGTGGTAAATGACCTAAATATATTGCACTTTCTGGTATTTTTTACTTTTTAATGAAATATATACCTTCAGCAAAGTGCACACATCATTTTAGACATCTCAATGAATTTTCATAAAATGAACACATCCAGTAATCACCATCCAATCTAATGCACCAAATATAGATGTTCCATATACTGTGTGTATATATATATACACACACACACATTGTATATATAGTATGTAGATTACTTATCATACTAATCATCAATTGTAAATATGAAGGATATTTATTTGTATTCATATTTTTAAGAAGAATGAGATTTAACAGGATATTATAGAAGGGTTTAATTCACCTTTCAAGTTTGTTATAGTTCTTTTCCCCTTTTGTGTATTTTAATCACTTTATTTCACAGTATTCTTTTGAAATAAAGGAGAGGTGAGCACTCCAGAGTTTCAGGTAGGAGACAGCAAACAGTATACTTTGTTGAGCTCACGCATAGACCTATCATTTAGATTTGTTGTAGAGCCTGATTGAGGCCATTAATGCTTTTTTTTAAAAAAAAATTATATCTGTTAAAAGGAAGGTAATTTTTAAAACGTGAAAAAAAAAATGGGCACGGGACATGAGAGTGCCGCAATACCGCAAATAGAATGTAAGGAAGGAAATAACTTTTAAGAAACAAATTTTGTTAAATTAAGTAGCGTGACTAAATACTTTAATTCCTTTTCTTGTAGTCCTTAAGGATCATTTGACTTTGAACCTTTTAAGTTAAAGAGGAGTAGCCTGAAAGCCTGAGCTCCCTACCACCCTGAGGGGGTGCGGGTGCTGCTGGGCCGGCCGGGGGCTTCCCCTAGCCCCTGCTCCTGCGCCCTCCCCCCGCTTCCCCCTCCTCCCCTCCCTATCGCCCTCACCCCCCCTTCTTCCCCCGTGACCCCTGACCCCAGCTAATCTGCATAGAGGAATGACAGGCATCCGCTGGGCAGGATCCGCCGCGCCGGCTGCGGCCGGCCGGGCTGGGAGACCCGCGCGGGGGAGAAGGTGAGGGGACCCGGCGGGCCGCTAGGCACAGGCCGGGACATGAACGCTTGGAAGTCTGGCTGGGAGCGGACCCATGATCGAAGGACCAAAGGAGCCGCGTGATCGCTGGACCTGGCCCTGCGACCCCAGTCATGGGCCAGACCTCGGTGTCCACGCTGTCCCCGCAGCCCGGCAGCGGTGAGTCCCGGGCGCACGCGATGCGCTCCCGCCGCGCGGGCGCGGGCGCGGGCGCGGGGCTGGCGGCGGGGCCCCGGGGCAGGCAGGGCTAGTCGTCTGGTCGGGTTCCGCTCGGACCCGCCAAGTCCCTCGGAGAAACCCCAGAGGTAGCGCTCGCCAAACTCTTTGTCGTGAAAGAGGAATGCCTTTTGGGATCCAGCCGATTTTACCTTAAAGGCACAGGCTCCATTTTTCTGTGCGCGGTGCTTCGCTGTGGTTTTGTATCCAAATTATTTCGAAGCCAGAAACTTACGGGAAACGCCATTTGTGTATTACTGTGTTTTTAAAAACGCGAAACTTAGAGAGCAAGAGAAACATGCCAACAGGTTTTTCTGTATTTACGGTTGGCTTGCAAGCAGACTAGGAATGAATGCTTTCAAGCTTGTCAACTGATTTATGGTTTGTTATTCGGAGCAGAAGCGCTGATCGCCTTATCCTGGCAGAACGCTGAATACTTAATAACTACCCCCGAAATGCGTAATTGTTTCAAATGAGACTTGTTTTGTTTATAATAGACACAGCAGCTATAACATTTAGGGAAACATACCTCATGAACTTAGTTCTCCAGGACTAAAGTTAGTTTTATGGAAACGTGTGTAACGTGTCTGAGTTCTAATGCTCTGTTTTAAAAGTCTCTTTTTTTTCCATTTTCTTAAACAAAAAGAGGGAAGGAAGGTACGTCTGGCATTTCCCCAGCAGTGTAGGGCTTAAAAAAAAAAAAACTGTTTGGTGGTGTTACTTGTGATTGGATAAGGAAATAAATTTAAAAGGTACTATTTTGATATTTTTCCATCAACGATTAAAAATAAAACTCAAAGGGACCATTTATGTCGTTCATTGAGATATTTGATACACTTTTGAAATTGTGCAAACATCAACAGGATCTTGCTGAAAGGAAATGACAGGGCACAGAGGAAGGTTTTTAAATCTGCCTCAGGATGTCTAGCTAGATAGCATTCTGTCATTCCAACCTCCCACCCCACTTTATACCCAGTGGGTTTCTTTAGGTAGCACAGCTTCACTCCCTGAGATACCACAAGCTTTGCTGAGGTTTCTGTTAATATCATAGAAGACCTCTCTGCAAAGAAGGGACATCAGAATCAGAATATACCTTCTTTACCATTAATGACATGGCTACAGCTCTGAACATCAAAAAGACTTCATGTTGATAGCTTTTCGAGAGATTTAAAAAATCCTACTCAATTTTAAATTTAGTAAAACTATTTTGTGCAAATAAGACTCGGTTTCCTTTGTCTTACCTTAAAGTAGTGTGAGACTTCTTTTCATTTCAAGGAAGGGTTATATTTTTAAATTTGTGCACCCGCAAAGATAGAATTAAATTAGTACTCCAATACGAGAGGTATACAGAGAGTATTGTCCTGAATTTAGTGATTTTTATCACAAAATATTATTCGAGTGAATATTAGAAAAGCAAATTTTGCCTTCATAAAAATCAAGGATGTCTAACAAGCAAATAAAATCCTGAAGGGAGACTCCCTGCCTCTTACGCAGTACAGCCAAAAACACCCGGATTGCTATAATTCCAAATCAAATGACTGATTACAATGAGAACCTGTAATCTACTTAAGTAAAAAGTGTTTTAAACAAAAAGTTATGCTTGATCATAGAAGATAATTAAGAGAAATATCTCACAGAATGGTGTTATACTTAAATTGCAGGTCCTCAGTTTTGTGGATTAAAAATGTGTATGAAATGAAATGACCAATCCATACATCATAAATCGAGGGTTTTTTTTCAGTTAAGGGATGACAGTGGTTATGACTGAAGTTGTGGTATTGTAAAAGCAGAACAATTTTCTCGTGGTATCCAGTATCTCTAAGTCTATTAGAGCTACCCCGTTTCCCTGAAGGTTTGTCTTCAGATTCTAAGTGAAAACCAAAAAATAAAAATAAAAAATAAAAAATAAATAAAATAACGTTCGCTGAGTTTTATATTCATGTCTGTATTTTTCTGAGTCTGAGACTGTCAAACTCTCTACTATTCCAGGTATTTTGTTCACTCCTTGCTAGCTGTTTAACTCTGGCTTTACAGATGGTGTGAAGATCCTTGTTTGATCTTAGCCATCGACTAGTTGTTTAAGTCTGGAGCAGCTGCTTAGGATTACAGTATTAAAGATGATTCTCATCTTAATTGCTTAGTGGGCGAAAATCTGTTTAAGTCAAAGGAATCAATAGCACAGAGTTTAATTATTCATACTTATCGCTCAATTTGGCCTTTTGTAAAAATCTTCATTATAGGCTAGAAGTTAGCTTGCTTCTCCCCGTTTTGACTTTAGGCTCTCTAGAGCCTTTCAATTTAGGTTGCACCTAATTCTCTGGGTTCTAGGAAGACCATTAATAATTTTTTCTGAAAATATGCAGTTAGATCCATTATTTAAAAAAAAAAACAGTTGTATTGACGTATAATTCACATACTATAAAATTCACCCATGGAAAGTGTACAGTTCATTGTTTTTCAGTTTGTTCACAGTGTTATGTGACCCTCAGTCTCTATTCCCACCCTATTCAACCAGCAGGCTCTACTTTAAACACTAATCAACTCTTCTGTCTCTATAGATTTGCTTAGTGAGAACATTTCATATCAATGGAATCATAATGTGTCATTTTGTTACTGGCTTCTTTCAGTTAGCATAATGTTTTCAAGGGTCATCCATGTTGTAGCATGTATCAGTTGTTCATTTCTTTTTATTGCCAAATAATATTCTACTGTATGAACAAGCCACATTTTAATTATCCATTTATCAGTTGATGGACATTTGGGTTATTTCTGCTCTGGGCTATTTATGAATAATGCTGCTCTGAACTTAATGTACAAGCTGTTGTGAAAATATGTTTTCATTTCTCAGGTATATATTTAGGAGTGGAATTGCTAGATTATATGGTAGGTAGTTCTATGTTTAACCTTTTATGGTGTTGCCAAGCAGTTTCCAAAGAAGCTAGACCATTTTACATTCCTGCCAGCAGTAAATGAAAGTTCCAATTTCTTCATATCCTTACCAACATTTGTTACTGTCTTTTTGATTATAGCCATCTTAGTAGGTGTGAAGTTATATCCTGTGGTTTTGATTTCCTTTAATTACTAATGACTTTGAGCATCTTTTCATGTGCTTATTGGCCATTTGTATATCTTCTTTGGAAAAAAATGTCTTCAGGTCCTCTGCCTAATTTTAGTTGGATAATTTGACTTCCATTGGAGTTTTAGGAGTTCTTTATATACTAGATCCAAATCCCTTGTCAGATACATGATTTGCAAATATTTTCTGCCATTCTCTGGGTTGTCCTTTCATCTTGATAGTGTGATTTGCTGCTCAGATTTTTAAAGTTTTGATGATGAGCAGTTTATCAATCTTTTTCTTTTGTAATTTGTGTTTTTGGTATCACATCTGAGAACTACTGCCTAACCAAGGCAAGAAGATTTACACCTATGTTTTCTTCCGAGAGTTTTATAATTTTAGCTCTTACATTTAGGTCAGTAATACATTTTGAGTTAATTTTTATGTGTGGCGTGATGTAGGGTTTCAACTTCGTTCTTTTATATATGAATATCCAGTTGTTCCAGCACCATTTGTTGAAAAGACAGTTCTTTCCCCATTGAATGGTGTTCCACTGTTGTCAAAAATTGATTGACTGTATACGTAAGGGTTTACTTCTGGACTCTCAATGTGGTAATGCCAATTACCACAATGTCTAGATTACTGTAGCTTTGTAACAAATTTTGAAACCTAGAACTATGAGTTTTTCAACTTTGTTCATTTAAAAGTTTCTACTGGTTATTCTGGTTCTGTTGCATTTTCATATGAGTTTTGCAATCAACCTGTCGATTTCTGCAAAAAAGCCAATTAGGATTTTGATAGCAATTGTATTGAACCTGTAGATCAATTTGGGTAGTATTGCTATCTTAACAATAAGAAGTCTTCTAATCCATGAACATAGATGTCTTTCCATTTCTTTATATCTTCTCTCTTTTCACCGTGTTTTGTAGTTTTCAGTGTAATGCAGTGGTGTGATCATGGCTCATTCACTGCAGCCTCAACCTTCTGGGCTCAAGTGATCCTCCAACATCAGCCTCTTGAGTAGCTGGGACCACTGGTGCCCACCACCATGCCTGGCTAATTTTTGTATTATTGGTAGAGATGGGGTTTTGCTGTGTTGCCCAGGCTGATCTCAAACTCTAGAGCTCAAGAGATCTACTCACCTGGGTCTTCCAAAATTGCAGGGATTATAGCCATGAGCCACCGTGCCTGGCCTGAACTCATTTTTTAGTCCTACTAGTTTTTCAGTGGATTCCTTATGATTTTCTATATACAAGATCATACTATATATAAGATCTATTTACGTGTGCAAAGAAACAACGTTTTAATTCCTCCTTTTAGAGTTGAATGCCTTTTTTTTTTTTCTTATTTAATAGTTCTGGCTAGAACCTTTAGTCCAATGTTAAGTAGAAGCAGCAGTTGTGAGCATTTTTGTCTTGTTCCTGATCTAACAAAGAAAAGTCTTGTTTTTTTTTGTTTTTTTGTTTTTTTGTTTTTTTGTTTTTAACCATTAACTGTGCTATTAGCTATGGTTTCTTCATAGGTTCCCTTTGTCAAAAAGTTCTCTTCTATTCCTAGTTTGTCAGTGTTTTTATCATAAAGATTGTTCAATTTTATCAAAGGTTTTTCCTGCCTCTATTGAGGTGATCGTATGGTTTTTGTTCTTTATCCTATTCATTTGTCACGTTACATTAATTGATTTTTGGTTGTTAAACCAACCTTGCATTCCTGGGATAAATCTCACTTGGGTAATGTGTATAATCCGTTTTGTATGTTGCTGGGTTAGGTTTACAAGTATTTTACTGAGAATTGGATCCATTATTTCTAAGTACAGGCTAAAACGATATGCCCCCAAATAGGATGGTTTCAGTACCCTCTGGCATCATGCCTTAGGAGGACTGAGACTTCTGGTATTTCATTGTCAAGTATAGAGCATGGTAGATTGAATACAATAAGTTTTTGATGAATATATGAATGAGTCAACAAATAGTTTGACTTCTTTAAGCCAATGACTATATGAATGAGAGGTATGTATTATTTATATTCTTTTTTTAGTCCAAGAATTACAGTACTCTGACTGTATTGTCTGAAGGGAGGTGTCTGAATCTAGTAACTATTTCTTCTAGTTTTTTCCAACCCCACCCCATTTTCACAGTGCCACAGACCAACACTTGGCTGCTTCTCCTCAACCCTTGGGTTGAAAGGGCAGACAATGCCACTGTCCGCATTTTTAAGAGATAAGAGAACAAGTAAATAAAGTGTGCAGGATCATATCTAGGTTGTGATAGAACCTGTATTTATCTGTGTCTCTGGGCTTCCAAGTTTTATTCAGGGCCCTGTATTTGTCTTGTCCAGAATATTTATCCATTTCCTTGTAAACCAGGCACAGGAAGAAGTCCTAAAGGCAAAAACTGATAGAGTTTGTTTTCTTTACGGTGTAATATGCACATGGCAGGAAGGCAAACATTACAAGATGGTTTGGGATAAAAAGGAGTTTACCCCCTCCCCGAATCCTCCAGTCCCACTTTCCATCTATAACCCAGCATGAACAATGTTTTTTCATTCCACATAGTTTTCATTCATAGATATCGTTGTCAGCAGTCAAACAAGACATACTATACTTACTGCCCAATACTTCAAATTTTTCGTGTAATATAACTTGAAAATATTTCCATCTTGATCTCTTTAATCCTATAAATGAACACGATTGTAGTATGTGGATATATCAAAACTTCCTTTAAAATAATCTAGTTGTATTTTAATATTGTTCCTGGGTTATCTGCGTATGTGTATGCTATTGTGAATAATACTGAAATGAACATCCGTATCTATGACCTCTCTCTGCACTCCAGGCTCAAATATGCAACTCCCTATTTGACAGTTCTGCTTGAAAACTTGCTGGGCATCCCAGAGGTAACGTAGATCTAATGGAAGATTTGATTTTGTCCTCCAAGCCAGTTCTTCCCTTGACTTTCTACATTTCACCAAATGATACCCCAACCACTCACTTATTCTAGCCCAAGATCTAGGAGTTATTCTTAGGTTTTCCTTCCCTGCTCCACATGGATCCATCAGCAGGTCTTGCCCTTTTTTCTTCCCAAATATATCTCAAGTCCATGCTCTTCCATCTGTCCTTACTGCCACTATCCAAGCTCTGGGACCATCCATACATGGACAACTGCAAGCTACATGTCCTAATGACGTATTAGCAGTAGAGTGGCTAGGTTAAAAGATTTGTGTGTTTTATTTTGATAGACTTTGCTACATTACTCTCAAAGAGGCTCTCTCAGTGTATCTGCTTATTATATGAGACTTTGTGTTTCTGTACTCTGTCACCACCACTGCATATCAGGGTCACTCTTAGCCCATAGCCTTGTGAGAATTAGAAGTCACTTCCTCTGGTGAGGCAGCTCCACAGCACAGACTTAACAAGTGGAACATTAGCAGGAATTTAGTTCCCACTCATTCTCTTACCTAGGTGTCCTTCTGCAGTCAACACTCTACACAATTGTACATGACTACAATGCTGTGCATAAATAATTTTTTAGACTCTTTATAAATCTATATTTAAAAAATGGCATCTTATTTTAATTATGAGTGATGCAGGACATTTATATTTATTTTTCTTTGAATTGACTATTTATAGACTTTCCTTACTTTTATGGTTTCTTACAGATTTGTATTTTCAGGAGATTAGCCTTATGTCTATTATATATTTTAACATTTAAAAAACTTTTCTTGTACCTTAAATTTGTTTACAGTATTTTTTTATAGAAAACTTTAAATTTTTAAGTCAAATTGATTAGTCGTTTTCTTTCTTACAAACTAGGGCTATTTCCTCTGCTTTCCTCTGCTATTTTTCTTGTGTTTTGACTATTTGATCTCTGTAATTTATTCTGGCTTAAGATGAATAGATTTAATAATATAAAACTTTTAAACTTTTACATGGCCAAAAAAATTAACATCAGAAAGTTGAAAAGGAAAATAATAAAGTTGAAAGAAATATTTAATTATATATAAAAAATAATAGTTAATATCATTAATGTAGTAAGACCTCTTAAAAGTCAGTAACAAAAAGATAAACAACCACATAGGAAAACAAGTAAATAACATGAACAGACATTTTCTAAAATATCTAATGGTTACAATTGTGAACTCACTATGGACCAGGAACTACTCTAAGTGCTTTACTTGAATTAACTTTTTAATATTTATGACATTTATCCGGGGTAACTAATATTAATATCCCCATTTTATAAATGAGGAAAACCAAAGTACAAGAGCTAAGTAACTTGCCCAGGTCACTTGACCAAAGAAGAACATAAGTGATCACTTGGTATATATATGAATTAAGGTTTAAGCAATTAAATGGAAAAAAAAAAAAAAAAAGGGATGCAACTGATCACCAATGAGTATAGCAAAGATTAAAATGAGTAATTCCCAAAAGACAATTGTTTTGTGGCAATTTACATTGGTACAACTTATCAGGAAAGCAGTTTGGCAGTATATTTTAAAAGTAATAAAATGTGCACTTAGGCCGGGCGCAGTGGCTCACGCCTGTAATCCCAGCACTTTGGGAAGCCGAGGCAGGTGGATTACCTGGGGTCAGGAGCTTGAGACTAGTCTGACCAAAATGGTGAAACCCTGTCTCTATTAAAAATATAAAAATTAGCGAGGCGTGGTCGCGGGCACCTGTCATGTCAGCTACTTGAGAGGCCGAGACAGGAGAATTGCTTGAACTTGGGACGAGGAGGTTGCAGTGAGCCGAGATTGCACCATTGCACTACAGCCTGGATGACAGAGTGAGATTCTGTCTCAAAAAAAAAAAAAGTGCACTTAGACTACTCTTAGACACAGTAGTTCCTCTTACAGAAGTATATTGTAAAAGAAATAATTAATTGCTCATAAAAACAGTTTTTACAAAAGCCAAAAATTGGAATTAATAGTCAAACATCAAGAGACTTGTTGAATTTATTGAAATACAGACATGTGATAGAATAAGCCATTTAAAAATGATGTAAAAATATTTTTAAAGGCAATTTTTATGATAAATAGCATCAACATGTGAAAAGGCAGGTTGTGAAGTAATATGGTTCCATTTAAAAATATGTAAAAAAGAAAGTTATTTGTACATACACATACACATAGAGGAGAGGAACTTCCTTTTTTTTTTTTTTTTTTGAGACGGAGTCTTTCTCTTTCACCTAGGCTGGAGTTCAGTGGCATGATCTCAGCTCACTGCAACCTCCACCTTCTGGTTTCAAGCGATTCTCCTGCCTCAGCCTCCTGGGTAGCTGGAATTACAGGCATGAGCCACCATGTCCAGCTACTTTTTGTATTTTAATAGAACGAGATTTTATCATGTTGGCCAGGCTCGTCTCAAAGTCCTGACCTCGTGATCCGCCCGCCTTGGCCTCCCAAAGTGTTGGGATTATAGGCGTGAGCCACTGTGCCCACCCAGGAACTTTGTTCTTGAAGAGTTGGTGTGACAGTCATGGCTTTCCCCTGCTTTGGAAATGATCAAACCCAAGGCTTCCATATCCACTGTCCACCTGGCCCTCGTCCGTAATTAAAGTCATGAGCTGACCTGCAACTGTACTAGCTTTTCTCCAGCTGCGTGGATTCTGAGCTTTAAGCTCAGTGGCTGGTTTTCAACTACTTTTTTTTTTCCTTTGTCAGTGATGAAAACAAAAACATTGGTCCCAATATAGCCACCTTCTTTTTAGGTTTAATTGTTTTTTTAGTCTGTTTGATAATAATGTGAATGTCACTTACTTTGAGAGAAAGAATGTGAGCAAAGTTTCAACATCACCTACTTCTCTTTGGTCCATAGCTCATCAGATTTGGTCAGTGAGTAATATCCCAAATATTTTAATTTTATTTTTAGCAATCTGAAATAGAAAATAATAATAAATTTATTTTCTTTTTAGCAGTCTGAAAACATAATGGCTAATGAGCAAGTCACACATCACCTCTTGCCTTCTTAATGCAGTGGGGAAGGAAATAAGAATTGTAAGAATTGGTCTTACAATTAAGCCTATTTAATTTGAATAGAAGAAAAATTCCAACATTTTTTCTTTTCTTTGGGGACTTTACTGTAGCAGGTTAACTGCTAGTCTCTATTCTTGGGAGAAAATATTAATATTTAGTGAAGACTCGACTGGTGCAAAGGTGATATTAAGGATAGAAATAGTCTTAAGAAAATAAACACTTCTTGTTTCCTCCCCACAAAAGCAGGGGAACAAAAACCAACACTACAGAAATACAGAAAGGAATGGGCAAATCACATTACTTGCTAAAAGGTCGCTCTAACCATTATCATTTATACTTATAAACCATCCCTCCATTTATTTTCATTTCAAGGGGCTGGATGTTTTTATTCACATCAACCTTCTGGCAAGTAAAACACTGCAGCCCTTAGCACTAAGGAAATTTGGCTGCCAAGGAAGGACTGAAGTGCTATTTTGCTTAAGAATATCCTGGAAAGCTGTGCTGGTATGTGCTTGGCAGGTATAGTCCTACAAATCAGCCTGTTTTATGAGGGGATATTAAGAAGGAGAAGAGTGGCACCTTCATGCAGCAAGCAGTTCCTAAATTAAAGTTATTATATGTAAAGTGTTATGCTAAGCAAGGTGGGAAGTTTCAAAGATAAATCCTACACAGACCCTGCCCACAAAGCGTCCAGTCTAGAAGATGCTTGGTGAAAATGTGCAGAAATGAGAGTGGAAGGGAAGGGATACCTAGAGAATTGTAGGACAAGATCAGGAGGCAAAACACAGAATGGGGACAAGAATTCAGGCTCTGAGAAGGAAAGGGGTGGAAGGCAATACTGAGAGCCACAGGCAATGGGAACCTCTGAAGCTTTTTTTTTTTTTCCATCAAAACAGAGAAATGATTATTGATTTGCCCAGGAGATGAGTTGGCCTGCCGCATGCAGTATAGATTTCATGGGGAGAGACTGAAAGTGGGACCAAGAAGTAGGCTGGAATAATCCAGCAAGGTGAAGTGGATGCCTGATCTGGGGTGAGAGGTGGGTAGAGAAATGGGAGTAGGGTCTCACCCAACTCTCGACTCCCAGAGTTACCCAGTTTGTATCTGCAACTCTGACCTCTCTCTGCACTCCAGGCTCAAATGTGCAACTCTCTATTTGACTGGTCTGCTTAACTTGCTGGGCATCCCAGAGGTAACATAGATCTATACAGAAGGTTTGATTTTTGTCCTCCAAGCCAGTTCTTCCCTTGACTTTCTACATTTCACCAAATGATAGCCCAACCACTCACTTATTCTAGCCCAAGATCTAGGAGTTATTCTTAGGTTTTTTGTTCCCCTTCCACATGGATCCATCAGCAGGTCTTGTCCTTTTTCTTCACAAATGTATCTCAAGTCCATGCTCTTCCATCTGTCCCTACTGCCACTATCCAAGCTCTTGGGCCATCCATTACATGGACAACTGCAGTAGATTCCAGCTGCTCTTCTGCTTCTATTCCCACCCTTCTGCAATTCATTTTCCACAGAATAGCTAAAGTAATTTCTTAAAGCATAAATCATGTCACTCGCTCACTCAAAACCTTCCTGTCCTCCCATTGCACTTGGAATGAAATCCAGATTGCATAGTATGGCCCTCGAGGCTCTACATGAGCCCATATGATCCCTGCCCACCTCTCTGACCTCATCTTCCATCACTTTGCCCTGGTCCCCTCTCTACTGCTGCAGTCTCACTGCCTTTTTCAGTCCTCAAACAAGCCTGGCTCAGTCCTACCCATGGACCTAGGCTGTTGCTGCTCCCTATTTGAGACACTCTTCCCTTGGCTCTTTGCAAAGCTGACTCCTTGTTTCGGCTGCATCCTTGCGCTTCATAGAGACCTTCCCTGCCTACCCCTCTCCAGAATAACCCCCCCGGCCGCCACCACAGCTCTCTGTGCCTTCATTGCACTTAGCACTCAGATGATCTTGTTTGTTTTATTCATTGTCTCTCTTTGCTAAAACACAAGCTCCATGATCTAAAAGACATCTGTCTTGTTCACCAATGTTTCTTCTTATTCCTAGATATATGCCTGACAACAACACTATTTGTCAAATAAAAGAATAGCTCTGTTTGACCAGGTCATATATTAGTAGAGTAATAGGAACTGAGTAGAAAGTTCAGGGGCATCTAAGAAATGCGGAGTTGTTTAAACTGATTCTTTAATCTTTAATTCTCCAGTCTCTAAATATCATGCTCTTTGCTACCTATCTATTGAGCTCACAGTATGGAAACCGAAGACATAATTCTCTTTTTTACCCTGCCCCAACCCCTGCCTCTCCCCATTTCAAAATCATACATTTCCTGTTATTTCCTATTCTCCCATTTTCTCATGTTCTCAGCAGTCTATTTTTTTTTTTTTTTTTTTGAGACGGAGTCTCACTCTGTTGCCCAGGCTGCAGTGCTGTGGCCTGATTTCAGCTCACTGCAACCTCTCGTTCCTGGGTTCAAGTGATTCTCCTGCCTCAGCCTCCTGAGTAGCTGGGATTACAGGCACCCGCCACCACGCCCAGCTAATTTTTGGATTTTTAGTAGCAATAGGGTTTCGCCAGGCTGGTCTTGCAGTCTGGTCTTGAACTTCTGACTTCCAAAGTGCTGGGATTACCCGTGTGAGCCACTGCGCCCAGCCCCAACATTCTTATATTATGTTTTTGATTATATCAGTCGTCCATATAACAGCAGAAATGCCAATGATAGCTAAGGCTTGTGGTAAACCACGATTTCTTTTTCTCTTCCACATACCTTTTGTTTTTCCTACTGGTGTTTTTGTTAGATTGCTAAGCGTCCTACATACTCATCCCCATACTTTCTCTTGTTGTGTATTTAATAAATCGCTTGTCAATATGTTCAATATGTTCAAACACTCGAGTTATTCTTTCAGGTTCATCTTGAAGAGCTTCATACATAGCCTTTGCCCTCTTCCCACGTGGACTGGATTTTCTCCGAGCCCACTGTCCGGCTGTTGTCTTAGGATCTCTCTTCATCACACCAGGGGGATTCCTTCCGCTTTCCTCTTGCGTTGAATCTCCAGATTGCTGGATCCCACGCCTTTTTTTTTTTTTTCTTTCTGTGTCTATTTCCTTATTTTGGCAGAGCACACAGAGTGCTTCTTGAGAAAAGCTCATGGGGTGTGTGGTTTTTGAGTATTTGTATTAGAACGTGTCTTTATTCTGGCTTCATGCTTGGTTGATAGCTTGGCTGGGACATAAGGTAGCAAAGCAAACTTGCTGCAATATGCACAAACACCACCATCCCTCCCAATTCATCAGGATGAACATTTTCCTTTTATCTAGAAGACTTGATTTTTCTCTTTAGCAAATAGCTTTTAACTCATTTCAAAAGACTTTCTTGGGTTATGGTCACACAGAATCTCAACTTTGACTTGGCTTGTTGCAATGGTCTAAAAAATATTTTATGGAAGTTTAAAAGTTTTATGGTACATAGACTAATTTAACAATGTGCTTACTGTGATAATAATGTGCTGGCATTTTTAAAGAAGACTCACATTTAAGATCTACATTGAATAATTGTGGTATTCCTGTATTTTTCTGTGTTTTTATTTTAGGGATGCAACATCTTTATGGGATGCTGGTTCTCATTGGATCCTGGGGTATTACAAACTACCATTGATATTTCACAAAAGTGCCCAATTGTGAGACTCACTTAGTGTGCAAAATACTGATTGCTGGGTCCCACATTATAGGTCAACAAAATCAAAGTCTTTTGGAGAGGGGTCTCAGAGTCTGTGTTTTCAACAAACATTCCAGAGGATTCCTAAGGTGAGAAACATCTTCTGGAAAACAAATTATAGGTTAGTTGTACTGTACAGATGCTCCTCAACTTGTGATGGGATTGTATCTTGATAAGCCCATCATAAAGTGAAAAAAAAAAATAGTAAGTCAAACCATGGTAAGTCACGGACCTTCGGTATTTAAATTAAAAAAAGTCCTCATTTGAATATTTATGTGTGTCTTTCTCTTTACTTGAGGCAAAAGTTACAAAATATCCAGTTCAGAGACTCTGATGTTCTGTACGCAAATGCTGGGATGAATTGGGTCATTCATATTAACTGTTTATGAGCAAATATTCCTATTGTCAAGTGGAATGTTGAGATTCTTATGGAATATTATTGCCAGAAACCTGTTTGCTTTTATGTTCATTTTGTTAATATTATAAGCAGCAAAATAATGCATTTCCCACAATAACTAGGTTTGAAGTAAATATATAGTTACATTAGAAGGCAAGGAAGTTATCAGCAGAATGCCAATTACTGTTTAGGAAAAGGCCACAGAATTTCAACTTGTTGCCTTTTCAAGAAGACCCCTGTGAACTTTATCTGAGGGTGCTGCATGCTAATTACTTAACCCAAAGCCAGAGTCAAAGAACAGGTCTCTAGATGAAAATAGCTGTTTAACAATGAGTAGGAAGAATTATAAGAAAGATTTTAGTAAAATACATTTCTGAAAAGGAGGCTGAGCCCTTTTCCTTTTTAGAACTGTAGGCGGCAAATTCTGAAAATTCCAAAAGGAAGCAATCATTTATTTAAGACTTCTGTTCATGCGTTCCTTTCTGGATAATGTTTGACTTTTTATTTTCGCCTCTGTTTGTACTTTAGGCATCCTTTCCTTTCAATTTTGTGCCTATTTGCAGCCCATTGCCCAGTGTGAAGTAAATTCCATTCAATCTTAATTGGGGTCTCTTAAAAGCTTTTTCTAAAGAATTTTCCAGCCTCCCTGTGGAAGGCCACTGTTTGTTGCCTAAGGTGTTTCAGGGTGTGCTGAACATTCCCTCTGACCTTCCTTCTTGTATAAAAATGTATCTGACAACAGCTGGGTGGCTCACAGGACTGAGAAGGGCAGTCTAACAGGATGATTCAGGATTGTGCTGATCAATGTCATCTATTATAAAGGTATTTTGTGTTTTTCAAAATTTCTTCTTCTGTAAAGTTAACTTGTGTTGACCTGCCAACCTGTTTATGAAAGAGCCAGGTGAGAATGGAAACTTGGAATAAACCAGAACAAGTTAACTGAGCTCATGCCGTGGGTTCCTGTTGGCCTGACTGCGCTGTGCTTCATTTTCCTAAAGGCCTCTAAAGCAGAATTGTATACATCTGTGCACAACTAATGTTCTGTTGCTTGGAAAGTACTTGACTGCCAATTTTTTAAAGAAAACATGAAAAGAATAAAATCAAACATGAGATTTTTAGAAGAATTTAGAACTGTACACTTTTAAAAAACTGAATCCCCTTCAGTCATCCAACCACAGAATGTCAGAACATACGTATACCTCATTTTCCAAACAAGAATGTTTTAATTTAGGAAGCCATTATAAAGTAATCATAGCAAAATCCTTCAAAGAACTTTTCTTTTTCCTTCTTTCAAGTGGGCTGAGGTGGAGGTGAGGTTGAAAGCTGTGTGACATTTTCACTTTACATTCGACATGTTAATAAATAACTTTGCAGATAATAGTAAATGTCTGTACAGTATTAGTCTGCTAAGGCTGTCATAACACCATACCACAGACTGGGTGGCTGCAACAACAGAAATGTATTTCCTCACTATTCTGGAGGCTGAGGTCTAAGATCAAGGTGTCAGCTGGGTTAGTTTCTGCTCAGAGCCTCTGTCTTTAACTTGTAGATGGTTGCCTTCCCTCTGTGTCCTCCTACAGTCCATCTTCTGTGCACACACACACGTCTGTGCTCAAATGTTCTCCTCTTATAATAACCCCACAGGAGTAGAGCCCACCCATATGACCTCTTTTTACCTTAATTTTACTTTTTTAAAGGCCCTGTATTCAAATATGGTCCCATGTTGAGGTACTGGGAGTTAAGATTTTAACGTATGAGTTTTGAGGGGCACAATTCAGCCCTTAGCAGTGTCCTTTTTTTGTTTTTGTTTGTTTTGTTTTTGTTTTTTTGAGACGGAGTCGTGCTCCGTCACCCAGGCTGGAGTGCAATGGTGCAGTCTTGGCTCACTGCAACCTCCGCCTCCCAGATTCAAGCGATTCTCCTGCCTCAGCCTCCCAGGTAGCAGGGACTACAGGCATCACCACTCCACCTGGCTAATTTTTGTATTTTTAGTAGAGACAGGGTTTCACCGTGTTGACCATGCTGGTCTCGAACTCCTGACCTCAGGTGATCCACCTGCCTCGGCCTCCTAAAGTGCTGGGATTACAGACATGAGCCACCGTGCCCAGCCCCTTTTTTCTACATTTTTTGAATAGGCCATTTAAGGATTTTAAGCCATGTCCCTAAAACCAGTGTACAAACCAGGATTTATTAGCAATGTCCCATAAGCACACTGCATCCATTGTCTTTTTTCTGATTTTTCAGTTTCATTTCTTAACTGATTAAGGCCTCTTCCCCACTCACCTCAACAGTGCCATATTCAGTGGATATGACTTGAGTAAGAGGAGGCATTGAAGGTGATTTTCAGCAACGTAAATTAACCAGTGTGACTAGGCAGTACTCTTAGGAGGTAAAGCATAGGCTGTTGAGTATATAGGGTAAACTTAGAAAATGGAATATGTGTTTGTGACCAGCCTGGGCAATGTGGTGAAACCGATCTATATGAAGAATAGAAAAAATTATGTGGGTGTGGTGGTGTGCACCTCTAGTCCCAGCTACCCAAGAGACCAAGATGGGAGGATCACCTGAATCCAGGAGATCAAGCCTGTGGTGATCCGTGATCATGCCACTGCACTACAGCCTGGGCGATAGACAGAGTGAGACCCTGTCTTAAAGAAAAAGAAGGAAGAAGGGAAAGAAGGAAGGGAGGGAAGGAGGGAAGGAAGGAAGGAAAGAAGGAAGGAAGGAAGGAAGGAAGGAAGGAAGGAAGGAAGGAAGGAAGCAAGCTAGGGGACAGGGAGCAAGGAGGGAGGAAAAGAGGGAGAGAGGGAGGAAAGGAAGGAGGAAGAAGGAAAAAAGGAAGGAAGGGAGGGAAAGGAGAGGAAAGAAGAAAAGGAAAGAAAGAAAGAAAGAAAGAAAGAAAGAAAGAAAGAAAGAAAGAAAGAAAGAAAGAAAGAAATGGAATATGTGACATTATGTTTCTGCCATTGTGTAAGGAATCAATACCAGTAACTTGTGATTGGAGCACCAAATTGATTAATGTTCAGGAAAAAAAAACCCAAAACTACTTATCAGGATCCTAATCCCAGTGTGGTCAGTAACTAATGTGGCCACCTGACTGGTTTTATAATCTTCTTTGAGGGTCCTGAATGTGAAGCACTGTATTTGGAAAAATGTTTTGTTCTCAAATGTCACTACATATATAGTCTTCCTTTTCTCTGTTTGGTTTTGGTGGCTCTGTATGCTTTCATTGTCTTAGATGTGTTTGAAATCCACAGGGTGACATGTCTCTTTGCAAAGAGCTGCTAAAATAAGAAAGAAAATGAATAAGCGTGTTAAAGAAAGATGGTGTTTAAACACCTGTCAAAGTAAAGCCAGAACAAGAATGTTCTTGCAAGAAAATGCAGCAGCCCCATTGAGACAGGTTGGTAACTTGAAGATGATTCATTACGACTAACTGCATTTGTATTCTAGCCCATACGCATTGTAAACCACCTAGCAGGCTTCCAGTGATGTCTTGCTATCAATTTGTAAATATCACAGGAAACTCTTAACTGGTGCAGTCAGTTTTGGTGGACTGCTTATCTTGTCACAAGACATGAAGATAATGCTTCCAAAGCACACCCACCTCCTGTAGGTTCCAAATTCCTTATTTTATTGAAAAAGGTCCCTCAAACTGGTTAAGCACCCTAATAAGAATTGGGTGCATCAAAATCTAGTGACCTTAGGTCCTTTTGTAAAATGATTAAAAACTCTCCCTAAACGTCAGAAATTATTTCATTTTATAGGCATCTCTTGGACCAGGAATTGCCTTGAGATGGCGAGATACAAGCATTCTGCAAAGACTGCAAATAAGACTCACTTCTCTTAGGCCCTTACCCGAATCCAGATTATGATGGATTGGGCATGGGGGTCAGGGCGTGCAGAAGTTCTTAGCCAAACCTCTACACCCTTTAGTTGTGACTCTGTCATTGTAGACTTTTAAGGCATCTTGCAGATTAGAATATGCTGAGTACTCAATCGGAGGAGGTTAAAAGTCATAGAATATTGGTGGTCTTCCAAGTTGAGAACAGTTCACTTGGATCCAAGACCCTATTTCAGATTCAACATTCAATACCCCAAGGCATAAAAATGGCGTCTTATTGTAGACAGTGGAAATAACTGATAAGGATTTAATTAATAGTTGCTTGTGGTTTTGCAGTGCCAGTCCAAGTTTATTTTCATTGCTGGGTACTGCAGTCCTAGAGGCAAAGAGAATGAGCGTAAGGTTCCTGCTAGATGTTGAAAAGGGAAGGGCAGAATAAACAAAGGGCCCTTTGATAATGATTTCTTAGCTAGTCCAGTGGATAACATGAGTCTCATCGAGAGAATCCTCCGGGACTTTGTCATCTACATTAAATTTACAGGTGGTCTTTACTTAAAATATCTGAAGTTAATGGAATCATGAAACGGATCTTTCTTTTCTCTTTAGATTGTGACATTAGGCATATTTGGAAACAACAGTAAAATGCAACTTCCTGTGTTTAGCAGACTTAGCAACACATCTTATACGGTGCAGGGTTTTTAAAAACCAAAAGGAACAACAACTTGTATCTGACTAAATAATGCCTAATTACTTTCACCTTGATTTACTAAGTGTTGTATTAATCAAGTAAGCAACTGGGCTTTTCAATAAAATAGTTTTATGTTTGTTGGTTTGGTTTTTAAAATTTATTTTTTGCAGGTGCAAGCATAAAAATAAAAAAAATTCAGCAATTTCCCAGCTGGTAGGAAATAG
Organism: Macaca fascicularis; assembly: GCF_037993035.2. Lineage (NCBI taxonomy): Eukaryota > Metazoa > Chordata > Mammalia > Primates > Cercopithecidae > Macaca > Macaca fascicularis. The sequence continues at coordinate 47,902,848 of NC_088378.1, forward strand.
AGCCAAGTCCAACTCTTAGCTCCTCTCTCATTCTTGTATATGATGTCAACCTTCTTGCTTAGTTTCTTTCCTTAATCCAGGGCATTTCTGCTATAGAGTAGTGGGGATTTCCCTTGAGTCTTAGTTGGTTTTAGCAGCTCCCAGCAATTATCTTGAGACCAATGGAGAATGCAGGTATCCGTTTTGGGTGGGTATACAGGAATTTATTTCAGGGGGCATTTTTGTTTTCCTGGAGACCTCTAGAAGACCAGGAAAATATTTTTTCCAAGAAATTTTGCTGCCCCAATTGCTCCAAATCATAAATAACCCACTCTCTGTTTTTACTCCCCACAAAACCTCTTATCAGCCTTTTTCCACTTGCTTACATGTATTATCTCTATTAACACTAGCCACAACCCAAATCGTGAATTGTATTACCCCATTCTACAGATGAGGGACTCTGAAAGGTTGAATTACAGACCTAAGGTTACCAACTAGAATGGGGAGGAACAGATTATTACATTCAAATCTTTCTGGCACTGAAAGCCCATGTTTTTCCTTTGCAGTACTCACAGGTACGTGTTTATATTTAAAATGGCTATTTCCTATTTTTTAAGCATATGCAAAGTTGTATCAGTGTGACAAATAGCTAAAGAATTAAACAAAACAAACCATTTTCTTCTCTGGAAGCTTTAGTGTGGAAATACCTAAGTGTCAGCCTCCTTCCATTTGCGTTTGCTCCCCTTAGGGTACTGGTCTAACGGGAGATATTTGCTTCACAGTGGAAAGATGAGATAGGAGAGGTGGTGTGTTCTGTTTAAATTGGAATAAAAACTTGTTGCTGGCTGCTAGTCTTAAAGAATGATTCCTCGTCATTGAACATGTTACATTGTAGAGTCAGATGTTTGCCACCACCACAATGGGCCATTATGCAAGGTAGTTCTACCTTGTAGCTCTGATATATTCAGTTAATCGAAAGCCTAAAATATTGCCACATAACTAAACATCTGTCATAATGCTATATTATCAAATAATTTAATTTCAGATTAAAAAGGTATTATAGTTTTCTATATTGTTCCACTGTTTTCTAAGAGATTCAGGTTCTCGTGTGTGATGCCTAAAGAGAATGGAAAAAACAAAAGCAGTTTGGATTTAGTTCCAATTTAGTTAGATAATTTATTTTCTCGTTTCTTTGCCATGGAACAAAATTGCCTTTCTGGCTTCCCCAATTAGGAGAAAAAAGGTTAAGTTTGAAGAAAAATCTGAGATGAGAAAGAAGGAAATGTTAACAAAGAGAGTGCTCTTGAAGAAATTAATTTTCACCACTCATCGCTGGGTGAAAATAGAAACTTCTTAAAAGACAATTTCACATATAAATTATTCCAGCTGTTTTTCAATTATTTGTCTTTGATGAATTGTCTTTCAATTACCTTGTAAAGAGCAATTAAGTGTTTGCTTACCTGAAAACTGTGTCAGCGACGTCTGTACCATTCTTATGAGTGTTAATCATCCTTCCTGCTGGCTCTGATGTTTTCCCAGTTTCAAACATTAGTGTTTGTTATATTATCTTTCAAAATATTTGGAATTCTACAGGAAGGCACTGTTGGAAACAGTTTCCTCTGTGAAAAATCTAAAGACCTGCTAAAATAAATCATAGCCTAGGCCTTGTAAATTATTGCCCCACATTTTCCCATGACTTACTCTTTTTGTAAATATTTTTAGGGACCTTTTTGTGGCCTAAGTACAGTATAGGGACACCACCAGGAATAAAATCAACTTGCTCCCTGTCCTCATGGGACTGCTAATCTAGTGGTGAGAATTATTATTTTTCCTCGCTTCTCAGAGAGGTAGTCTTTTTTTTAACCTACTCACTTAATAACAACAACAATTAAAAATCATTTTTACAGTTTCTGAAAACATTGGTGAATTAGAATTGGCTACTTCTGAGGTTCTGTTATGGGCTTTTCCCCATCATTCTAGAACATGTTCAATGTTTCTTCAGACCAGTATTGAAAATCTCAATAAAAATTATATTAGAAAAAGATTTTGGAATAAGCTGGTTTTTTGATGGTGCCCTAATTGGATTCAGAGGCTTTCTGTATGTGTTTTATCCAAATCCTGCTGGTGCAACTCATTCTCTGGAATGCTTGTTTAACACACTTGTCGTTTTAAAGAAAGAAACCAAAATAGAACATCTCACAAGTGGGGCATCCTCAATAACTATGTTAGAAACAATATAAAATCAACACTAAAGGCATCATTTTTATAAAATCGTTTTTTTAAAAAGCAATTAGTGGAATTGTTTCTCTCTCTCAAGAGAATTAGATATACAAACCGAGGAATGTTAATCCTTTGCTTTTCAGTGGCTTTTAAATGGTTTCCTGTTTAATTTGAATAGGATATTTCTACCTTTTAGGCAATGCTATGAAACTAGACTAAACCTCTGTAGCCCTCAAACAATTCTACCCTGAATTTTAACTCATAATTTGGAGGCCATTTTGTGCTATGTCTGCCATGGGAACTAATGCTACAGTGCCACTGTGTGAGCCCCTGGGGTCCCCCACGTTTCCTACTCACTACACGTTGCAGGTCTACATTTGGGTGAATGGTTGTTTGACTAATGTCAGCCTCTCTCATAGCCTGCAAGCCTCCTAAGGGCAGAGATCTGATCTGTTTTTGCTTACCATTGTAGCCCTTCCTCTATAATACTGCTCAATAAATTGTGAATGAATGTCTCCATTCCACAGTGAGCACACTTTGCTACAGCCTCATTATTTTTTGCAGATGTCACCTTCCTCTTCTCCCTTGGATTGTCCGAACCCTGGGTCTCCTTGGCAACACTGTTGCCCTGTTAATTCTCTTTAAGGGAGGCTCTGTTGTCCTTCACCTCTCCTATCACAGGGGGCGTTGACATTGCATCAACTCCCCAGTGCTATTTCCTGCTCGTTTTGCGTCTGGTCTTGTGCATGCCCTCATTTGAGGTAGGTGCCATCTGCTGAGTTTTCCTTCACGTTTCTTTGGTGCTGTCATCTCCTGACTTCCTGGTTATTTCCTCATATTCACTGGATGAAGTTCAGACTCTCCCACTCCACCCCAAATCTTGCTATGACCTGAAGGAATTCAGTCCCCATGCAGTCCCCGTGTGGCTGGTCTGATATCCTGGCTGGTGCAACTCTGCAGCCCTTCTTCTTTCTTGTGTCTTCAACACCCCAACACCGAGGGCTCCTTTTCCTCAGCCCATGAGCCTGCTCGAGTGTCCTTCACACTTTATGAATTTAAAACAAACAGCAAACAAAACTTTTTTCTTTAGTTGTTCATTCTCAATGCTAAAGAATTTCGAAGTTCTTTATTGTGCAAAGCCCTCTTGCTCCTAAATGTAATCATTCTCTAGGAGTTTACCCCTGGTCCTCAACAGCTGCTTTTGTTTGGAAGACTCCACCAAATAACTTCAACTCCAGTTTCTTGCTAGAGTGCCAGTAATGCATTTCTGACTGTCCGTTGGACATCTTCCCTTGAATGTTCTGCCAACACCTGAAGTTCATGGTGCCTGAACACAAGCTGAAGGTCTCTCCTCCAAATTTTCTCTCTTCTTGACATCCCGCCATACCCTTGTAGAGGTTCAGGCCATGGAGTTCTTCGACTTCTCCAGGCAGTTCCTCAGACTCCTCTCTTCTTTCTCCTCAATGTCCCTCAGATCATCCATCATTTCCAGTCCCTTTTCACTCCTCTCCAAGTTCAGATGGCTGGGTTGCTGCAGTCATCTCAACTGAGCTATAAGGACATAAATCTGGGAGCCTTGGGGACTCCGTATGACTAATTGACATAAATTCTTCTCCATGGGATCTATCTCCCAGCATTCTGTTTTCCACAGTATATGCCTGCAGGTTTCACGTCTGCCTTGGGGAGATTGTCCAGGATGCTACATGTGGCCACCGTCTCTCCACAGATACCAGCCTTGGGGACTTTGTATGACTGCCAGGAGGCTCTTGGACATAGAGAGTACATTAGTTACATTATATGTATATGTATATTCTCTGGGCTTTTATTTATCCACCAGCCTTTTGACTTAAAGATATTGGTCTAGATTTAATGTGTTATTTTAATAATATTTCTGTTACATTCATCCTCTGTGGGAATTTTTTCATAATTTTGTCTGAAACAAAATTTAGCCCCTTACTTAAAAACTGGGATATTTCAGCCAGGTGTGGTGGTTCACGCCTGTAAAACAAACACTTTGGGAGGCTGAGGTGTGCGGATCACTCTAGCTTAGGAGTTTGAGACTGGCCTGACCAACATGCTGAAACCCTGTCTCTACTAAAAATACAAAAATTAGCAAGGCGTGGTGGCATGCACCTGTAATCCCAGCTACTTGGGAGGCTGAGGTAGGAGAATCACTTGAACCTGGGAGCTGGAGGTTGCAGTGAGCTGAGATCTTACCACTGCACTCCAACCTGGGTGACAGAACGAGACTCCATTGGTTGGAGGCAGTGGGGAGGGGGGACGAGAGGAGAAGTGTGGTATTTCAACAGATTTTATTTTACAATTTATATATAAGGTCTGCCAGCTTCTCCCCTAAAGGTCTGTCCCCATGCACATTCCCAGTATGAACAGGGTGATCATTATCCTAACATGGATGAGGTGAAATTTTCTCACTTGGCAGATTGTGCGTTGGGGGCATATCAGCTTTTTCTTCCTTTTCACAAACACAGCACACACTCTACACACCATGACCTGCTCCACTCCACACTCTGGGAGTTGTTGTATATGACTAACATCTACCGAGAACAAGATAGGTTGTTGGTTGATTCCTGTCACATTTTTCCTCTCTGTAGCAAACATCTTGCTATTCCTAAGCAGTCATCCTATCTGTTCATAGAGACAACCCCTTCCCTTGTAGCGATAACGGTGGCATTCAAAATGTAAAATGCTTTTATTTACATTAAAATTGATTTTCCATTAGCAAAGTGGCCCTTTGCCTACTCAATCAGCATTTCTGTAAACCCCAAATAAGAGCGACTTTATTTAATCTGTTAAATATCCTGTAGCAAGTCTAGGGGATATTGTTCATGTCAGTGAATCAGGATGTCACGCAGCTGCACAAACATATTCGTTCAGCAGGCCTGTTGGCCACAAGTTTAAACTCTGGAATTCTCTGTCAGTGCTTGCAGGCAGATGGAAGTCCTTAGTAGCTTTTCCCTCTGGGAGTTTAAAAATAATGTCTGCCTCTGTTAAAAAAACAAGTTTAAAAATTGATAGTATCAAACTTCTAAAATTAATATTATGATAAATAAGGATTCTGTGCAATCAAATTACTTTAGTCAGTATAAGATATAGAGTACACTCTGCATGCCGCCAGCGTGAAATTAACCATGATGACACTGGGCATTGTTTTAGACAGCAAAACAGTACCTGCCCTAACTCCTTGGATTAGCCCAATAAGTTGTTAGGAGTTGAATTGAGTTACTACTCATTAGGGTTTATCTCTTGCCTTCTCTTAAAATAGAAATCCACTCCCACCCACTACCCTCCTCCCCATTTTTGTACAAGGAATACTTGGGAGGTAAACTGCCTGAGTTTAAATCCTGCTTACCAGCTGTGGGATCTTGCTAGTTGCTTGGTCTCTCTCAGCCTCAATTTCCTCATCTATAAAATGGGAATACTAATAGCAACTACTTCGCAGGGTTGTAGTAATGATGAAAGAGGCAGTATTTATAAGGCACTGAGAACTGGTCCTTTTTTTTAGCATAATAAAATATCAAGTACTAGAATAGGTCTTAATGTGACCTATAAGACTGATAAACTCAGCACAAAGCAATATGAAGTCAGAATTTTTAAAGTTGGAAAGGAGCCTAGAGATCATTTAACCTAGTCTCCTAATTTCAGCCATGAAAAATTGGGGTCCTTGTTCAAGGTCACAGGGCTGATTAAGTGACAGAGTTAGAACTAGGCTCCAGCTCTCTTCTTGGCTTACAGTTCACCATCCCAGTTGGGTGGTCAAAACCCAGAACAATAACATAGATTTATTGCTTGTCCTGATTGTGCAATGTCTTCTTTGCTTTTTTTTGTTTTTTTTTTTTTTGTTTTTTTTTGAGACAGGAATGCAGTGGCATGATCTTGGCTCACTGCAACCTCTACCTCCCAGGTTCAAGTGATCCTCCTGCCTCAGCCTCCCGAGTAGCTAGGACTACAGGTGCACACCACTACACCTAGCTAATTTTTTGTATTTTTAGTAGAGATGGGGTTTCACCATGTTGGCCAGGATGGTCTCGATGGTCTCGATCTCCTGACCTCGTGATCCACCCGCCTCGTCCTCCCAAAGTGCTGGGATTACAGGCATGAGCCACGGTGCCGGCCTGCTTTTTTGTTTTTTACAAATAGTCTTACTGCTATTTTAGAGCTACTAGGAGTGTTGCTGGTTCACCATGAGTTTAGCTATCATATGCCAATGGAGACAGCCTGGTAGAGTGGGAAATAAGCCTGGATCAGGAATCAGGTGACCTAGACTCTTATCTCTGTCACTAGTTAACAATTTGGGAACCCAGATAGCCTTCCTGGCTCCCAGTTTCCTTATATATAGGGCTTTAATATATAGGATAATATGAAAGTACTAAACATGATTGTTGTCCCATGGTGGATAACACTGTAGCCCAGTGCTTTTATAAATTACATTGCTCAGAGCTCTGCTGAGTGCTCTAATATGCATTGTAAGAATAGATATACATCTTTTTTTTTTTTTTAACAGAAAATAAACTACATCTCTACCTTTTATCTTGCTTCGGTGAAATTCTAGTTTATCATGGCTTCGGGGCAACATCAAAAGATGGTAGAGAAGTAGATTCGCTTTCCCAGAAACGAAGTAAGGGAAAAAAGTTCCACAGATGAATTTCACAGACATTCAGTGAAAGAAATACAAAAGATCATATTGTGTGATACACTAAATTGAAGTTCAAGAACAGGTAAAACAGGCCAGGCACAGCGGCTCACACCTGTAATCCCAGCACTTTGGGAAGCCCAGGCAGGTGGATCAATTGAATCCAGGAGTTTGAGACCAGCCTGGGCAACATGGTAAAATCCTATCTCTACAAAAAATTACAAAAAAAAAAAAAAAAAAAAGGAACAGATAATACAAATCAATGCTGCTGGAAGTCAAAATAGTGGTTATCTGGGGGAATAGAGGTGAGAGGGTTGCTATTGATTTGGAAGAAGCATAAGGAGGCTTTCTGGGGCTTTTTTTTTTTTTTTTTTTTTTTTTTTGAGACGGAGTCTCGCTCTGTCCCCGGGCTGGAGTGCAGTGGCCGCATCTCAGCTCACTGCAAGCTCCGCCTCCCGGCTTTACGCCATTCTCCTGCCTCAGCCTCCCGAGTAGCTGGGACTACAGGCGCCCGCCACGTCGCCCGGCTAGCTTTTTGTATTTTTTAGTAGAGACGGGGTTTCACCCTGTTAGCCAGGATGGTCTCGATCTCCTGACCTCGTGATCCGCCCGTCTCGGCCTCCCAAAGTGCTGGGATTACAGGCTTGAGCCACCGCGCCCGGCCTCTGGGGCTTTGAAATGATTGATATTTGGTCTGAATGGGATTGTAAGTGCAATATCATTTACGTTCTGACTGTATGCCTCGAAAAAATCTTTTTGGAAAATCTCCATAGTATTAATTTTAATGACAGTGGGAACTACTGGTCTTATCCCAACTCCCTTTAGATAACTTTGTACCTTCTTTCAAGTGATGGGGGAAAGGAAATTGGCAAATTGGGAGGCAAGTATGAATAGCAGGGTTATGAGCAATCTTCCTCCAGGGCTACTAAAATCCTTTCAATACACTCTAATACGGTAATGTTTTCATATTCTATTCTTTTTCTTTAAATTTAATTTCTTCCTTACATTCTGTTCTTTTACTCTTGGGGATTTAAAAAGATGATGGCTAAATAATTTTTAAAATACTTTAGCCATGATTATTACCTTAATGCTGATTATTTTTAAAGGAACCATCAGCTGATGAAAAGCAATTTTCTTCTGAGCCAAGATCTTTTCTAACTCTAAAATTCTATTGTTTTCAGATTTTTAAGTGACGGAATACGTTTATATATAGAAAGTTCAAAAATAATCTAAAATTTTTAGATTATTTAGATATTTGGATAGTTCCTTTAAAATTTTTACATTTAACCCTTTCACATGTTGAAGGACATGACTATAAATTTGTTTTAATTTTTTCCCATAAATATGTGTCATATGTCTCTGATGAACATAGTACTGATAATGAGAAAATTTTTATTGGCATTACTTTAAAAGATCAGCCAGCCTTGATTTGTTCACTTCATGATAAAGTCCATCATGGGTGTGTGTGTGTGTGTGTGTGTGTGTGTGTGTGTGTGTGGTGGAGGGATGTTTGGAATCTCTTCTCTCTGTGTGGTTACACAGTGACTGTTGTTGAATACCTCCTGATGCGTGCTGGAGCTGGCCCTATTGTCTACCATTTGTCTACCATTTTGCAAGATCCATTATGTGCTAAAAAATGTTGAAACAGCAATTTAAATGTTCTCTTACTTATAGAATACTGGGAATGGAAGTATTAGTAAAGGGAGAATTTTGAAGAGAAAGATGGTCAAGTCTGAAGCATTTTACTTTCCAAAACTCCTTTCAGCTGAAATCTTTACTGTCAGTAAAAGACAGTAGGCACCGAGGCCCCTTCAAGCCAACTTCCTCACTCCTAAGAAAAAATTTTGATCCTCATTTACCTCCATGATAGCGAATGCCACATTTTAAAATATAAACTTCATTTTAGAATAGTTTTAGATTTGCAGAAAAGCTGAAAAAATGATACAGAGAGATCTTATATCAGCATGATACATTTGTTACAACCGAGGAACAAACACTGATATTATTCCTGTTAACTAAACTCCACAGTTTATTAGGATTTCAGTAGTTTTCCCCTAATGTCGTCTTTTTTTGTTCCAGGATGCATTCAGGATGCCGTGTTACATGTAGCAGTGGTGTCTCCTGAGGCTCCTCTGGTCTGACAGTTTCTCAGACCTTCCTTGTTTTGAATGACCTTGATAGTTTTGTTTTGGTTTTTGTCTTTTAGATGGTGTCTCGCTCTGTTGCCCAGGCTGGAGTGCAGTGGCACAATCTCAGCTCACTGCAACCTCTGCATCCTGGGTTCAAGTGATTCTCCTGCCTCAGCCTCCCCAGTAGCTGGGACTACATGCACGCACCACCATGCCCGGATAATTTTTTGTATTTTTAGTAGAGATGGGGTTTCACCATGTTAGCCAGGATGGTCTCGATCTCCTGACCTTGTGATCTGCCTGCCTCGGCCTCCCAAAGTGCTGGGATTATAGGTGTGAGCCACCGCACCCAGACTTGTTTTGTTTTTGAGATGAGTCTTGCTTTGTAGCCCAGGCTGGAGTAAAGTGGCGTGATCTCGGCTCACTGCAGCCTCCACTTGCTGGGTTCAGGCTTTTCTCCTGCCTCAGCCTCCCAAGCGCCTGCTACCAAGCCTGGCTAATTTTTGTATTTTTAGTAGAGGTGGAGTTTCACCATGTTGCCCAGGCTGGTCTCGAACTCCTGACCTCGCGTGATCTGCCCACCTCAGCCTTCCAAACTGCTGGGATTACAGGCGTGACCCACCATGCCTGGCCAGACCTTGAAAGGTTTGAGATGTACTGGTCAGGTATTTTAGAAATATTTCTCAATTTAGTTTTGCCTGATGTTTTCCTTGTAGTTACTACAGCATTGTGGGTTTTGAAGTACCATTCTCCTTATATCATATCAAGAGTACATACTGTCAGCACAACTTATCACTGATGATGTGAACCTCGCTCCCTGGCTAAGGTCCTGTTTGTCAGCATCTTCACCATAAAGCCACTCCTTTCTCCTCTCTTTCCATACTGTACTCTTTGGAAGGAAGTCACTATGGATAGCCCACATTTAAGCAGTCAGGAGTTAAGCTCCACTTTCTTGAGAGAGGGTTATGTATATAAATTATTTGGAATTCTGTAAGGATTTATCTCTTCTCCCACATTCATTTATTCATTCAATATTTATCTATATGAGTATGGATTTGTGGATGTTTATTTTATACTTTGGGTTATAATCTAATACTATATTTTTTCTTTGTTGCTGAGATTATTCCAACTTTGGCCTTTGGAAACGTTTGAGTGGGCTCCTGTATCCCTTTAACCTACCCCCTCCCATCAGTTTGCTTTTTGAGCACTTTCTGGGACTACAAGATGTTGCAGGGCTCATCTAGTGTTTTCCATGCCCCAGCTCTAGAAGCAGCCTTTTCTGTAAGGAGGGTGGTGTCTGTCTATTGGAGAATGCTATTAGAAACCAAGATCTACGTGCTGGACGTGCTCTTTGCTACTGGGGAGTTATTACTTCTAGGCCTTCTGAGAGGACAGAGCTAGCAAATACATGTGTGTAAGTAAACCCATGCATATATACATGTCTATAATTCATTTACTTATCTATCTGTCTACCTGGCCAAGTGTGGGTTCATGCAGATGTCTCCAACTCTAATCAGGGCTGCATGGATCATTCTAGCTTTACTCTCTCGCTTATCTGTAACCTCCCTCTCCAGTTGCTTGTCTGTAACCTCTCTCTCCAGTAGTGAGAAACCTGGCTTCCACCATCTGCCATTCTTGTACTTCCTTGTTTGATCTCAATATACATGTTCAGCAGTCTCAGAATTTTTTACCTGCACCCTGTGTGATGCCACACATTTTGATTCTTCTGTTCATTTTCTCTTCTTCTCCACTTGCCATTTATTTTACCCTTAAAAGGAAGAGATTTGACCCAACCCACTGTAAACTCTGATTAATAAGAGAGTAAGGAACTCCTTTAGACAAAGGAAGGCAAGGATAGCCACTTGACTGCCTTAGAAACCGTGATCCGAGCTCATCTGTGATGGCTTATACCTTCAGTTCACCCTAACCAATAGTGGGTTGCTTCTGTGCCCAGATGTTGTACATTCGCCCTTGTTTAATGATAGCAATATATCTTAAGTTATTGAGACTTGAGAGAGAGAAAGAGACCTCATGTAAATGTAGGCAATAAAGTTAAATCTTCCCTAAGCACTCTTCTGATTTTTCTTTGCCATATGTTCTGTGGGTTTTAAAGGGGAAAGTGACAGAATTATAATAGAAATATGAAAACTGTAATAGAAATAAAAATATACACAGATAATCTTAATATTGTAAAAACATAACAAAGCACAAAAAATAACAAAGCCTGGAAACTATATTTTAAGTAAATAAAGTTTGATATGCTTGTTTTTTTTTTTTAACTTTCTTAAAGCATACACAGCAGAGTGTTATCAAAGCATTATTTACCACACACGATTTCTCCTAGTTATTTTTGCTACAATTGGGCTTCAAAAATGCATTCTCATCAACCTTCAGATATTTAAGGATATTTGGAGAAAAGTTGAGACCATGTTTTTTACCACCTACTTGTTTTCTGCAGGGCGGCTGTCAGTTTGTACGAAATTAGTACCAGGAGTTCTTTTACGGAGATTCTTTTCTAAGTGGTCTTTCAGCTACAACATTTGTGAGTCGTAATACTATGCCACATCTGTCTCAATTTCTCAGTGCCTGAAATAATTATGTGTGGGGAAAAATTGATATAAAAAATATCATAACCATTAAATAGTATAAACATACAATGAACTCTATTAAGTAGATTCAATTTTTCTAAGAATCCCTATCATTTATTTATCAAATCTCAAAGGGAAGACTATTCAAACCTACAATTTATTTCATATGTGTATTAGTCTGTTCTCGCACTGCTGTAAAGAAATACCAGAGACTGGGTAATTTATGTAGAAAAGAGGTTTAATTGGCTCATAGTTCTGCAGGCTAGCTTCTGCTTAGCTTCTGGAAAAGTCTCAGGAAACTTACAATCATGGCACCGAGTGAAGGGGAAGCAGGCATGTCTTATATGGCTGGAGCAGGAGGAAGAGAGAGAGAGAGGTGCTACACACTTTTAAACAACTGGAATTCATGTGATCTCACCCACTATACAGTATCAAGAGGGGACGGTGCTAAACAATTCGTGAGAACTCTGCCGCCATGATCCATACCTCCCACCCTGCTCCACCTCCAACACTGAGGATTACAATTTGACATGAGATTTGGGTGGGGATTCATATCTAAACCCTATCAATATGATAATTATCTAGCCTCGTTTATTTTTGGCTTATATGGTCACATTTGTGCTGGGACTGCCTAATTGATACATTTCTGTTTAAATAAAAAATAAAACCTGTATGTATTTTCTGATTTCTTAGCAATTGGTGGTGCAGGGAAATTCTGTTAGGTGTGGGCTCGTTTCAGTGGGAAGATAGACTGAGCTGTGTCATTTAAAGTGTCTACATTTGATTAGCTAATGACTGTATTTCAAAATATGCTGTGTTTTAAAATGTAGAACTCAAGTGTGAAAAGGTAAGTTCTGATGAATGACAAGTTACTCTTAGTAACATAAAAGTGGACCAAAATTAACATTGAAAGCAATCAGGAAATTTTACCTTTCATCTGGGATTTACCTGGCAATTTGTTTTTATCTGCATATAAATGCAAAATTCACCAGACTTACTGTGAAATAATTTATGGAAAGTTTCAAATGGATTTTAATGGAAAACTGATCCACAAGCAAAATTACAGAAATATCATAGCAATGCCAGTGTCCTGCGTATCTAAAGAAGAGAGTTAATATTCTTCCCATGCTACTCAAAAGCGGGTGACAGTGGTCCTCACATTCATGATTTAAGAGAAGTACAATGGCACATTGGCCACCTGTGCCAACATATGGTTTCTAATTGCAAGTGTGGTTTATGATAGGGGAAAAATAGGCTGTTCTTAATTGCTTCAGAGAGAAAGTAGAATTTTTGTGGAGCATCAGGGAACTGGATATGTGGGTTGGGAGAGAAAGATCCCACTATATTGTAAGAAAATGAAAACTAGACAGGTAACCACAGAGATGAATTTGAGATGGAAACTTTCGTTTCCTATGTTCATAATAATCAGCCCTTTTATATTTTACAACGTTTAAGTTGTTCAAAGTTAAGCCCTTACATGAGAGTTCAGCGGAAAGTCTTCATGAAGAAGTAAAACCATACTCTCAGTTCCCCTCTGGGTTTGCACTCTGGTTCAAGGAGGGAAGTTGGACAGGAGTAGAATTGAAGTAATAAATATTTTGCTCCTTTACTCTGAATTAGCTTCAAAATCAGTCTGTCTCCTGTATCTCTATCTGTTGTGCTATGGCTGAAAGTAGGGTTAGGAACCACTTTCAGAAGAATCAGTCAGCGCAGGACTTGAATCTCCAATTTTCCCTAGCAATGCGCAGTGTCTGCCCATCTCTGCCCAGATAGTACCTGAAATTACAGTAGACTTCACTAGTGGGAGGAACAGGAGTTATTCCTATTTGTTTGGAAGGAGAACTCATAAGGATTTAGGAATTGATGTCTATTGATTGTCTTTTTTCATTCAGTTTGAGATTTTCCTGGTTCTTAGTGTGTCAAGTGATTTTTGATGGAAACTTGGACATTTTTGTATTATGTTATGTGACTCTAGATCTTGTTTGAAACCTTCTGTTTTAATTGGCATTGTCTGACACCTCTATAGCAGGGGAAGCAGTGGGTGCCACCTTGTCACCCCTGCTGGAGGTAAAAAATCCCAGTTCTCCACTTGTCCTCTGTTGACACACTATGTATGTGTGTGGGGTGTCCTTGTTAGTGTTGGGCACAGGTAGAATTTCCGGATCCCCATGTGATCTCCCTTGATATCACAGTTGGAGTGGTCTTGTTCCTAGTGTGCAATGATTTGACCACCTCTGTTTTGGGGGGAGGGGAGAGATACCCAGTTATTGCTGGGAAGGGATGGATGTCAGGGCTTCCTACATGGTCTCCACTGACACTGTGGAAGATGCTTCATTATCAGCCGCCAGGCATAAAGGTGCTAGTTTCCTGCTTGGTCTTCTCTGACACCACACTAGTGGGGATATTAGGGCTCTTTTTCAGAGCCGCATGAGGGTGGAAATCTAGTAACTCCATTCAGCCTTTGCTAGCATGCATGGTCACAGGTTCTTCCATGGTGCTTGGCTGTAGTAGAGCAGTTATTGTCTAAAAGTTTCTTATTTTGCTACTCTGCCCCTTTCCTGGTTATGTGGCTAGAGAGTGAACATGCTTGTGGTCTGTGCCCATTGGTGTTTCTGGGTTGCTGGCTTCCATGCTTGTTGGCCTTTAGAGGTTTCTGACGACTTCAGCTATGAGTCTGGGATATTTGAGGCAAAAAGAAAACCCAGGAATCTCACTACCTTGTTGTTTCTTGGGTTCTGAGGTCCCAGGCTTGTCTACCTTCTCTTGGCCTTACAGAATTTTCTTACATTTATATGTAACATCCGTGTGTGTGTGTGTGTGTGTGTTTTAAGTTTTATTTAGCCAGAGGAATAAGAAAAAGTAAGTTTGGGCTGGGTGTGGTGGCTCAGGCCTATAATCCCAGCACTTTGGGAGGCTGAGATGGGTGGATCACTTGAGGTCAGGAGTTCGAGACCAGCCTGACCAATATGGTGAAACACCGTTTCTACTAAAAATACAAAAATTAGCCGGGCGTGGTGGCATGCACCTGTAGTCAGTCCCAGCTGCTCGGGAGGCTGAGGCAGGAGAATTGCTTGAACCCGGGAGGCGGTGGTTGCAGTGAACTGAGATCACGCCACTGCATTCCAGCTTGGGCGACAGAGCAAGACTGTGTCTCAAAAAGAAAAAGTAAGTCTGTTTTATCTTCTTGGAAGCAGAAGTCCTTGCTGTTCAATTTTTGTTTTTATTTGTTTTACTATTACCAATATTATATTAAGAAAGTTTTAAAAATACAGAGAAGATAAAAGAATTGGTATCATGCCCCATATACATATCTACCAGCTGGATTCAACACTTAACATTTTGCTCTATTTTACTTTATTGTGCTTTTATCCATTTGCCTATTCCATCTATCTATCCATTTATTATTTTTGATGGACATCAGTACACTTCACCTCTAAACACTTAAGCATACATGTCATTAATTAGACTTCACTGTCTATTTATGCTTTTTTAAAGGTAAATTTTACATAAAGTGAAATGCAAGAAATTGTAAATTCCATTTAATGAGTTTTGGGTCATCCAACCATTGCTGAGATAATTTCCATCACCCCTATATGTTCCCTCAAGTTTCTTCTCAGGTAATTTCTGCCTCCAAGAAGAAACTACTGTTTTGATTTTTCCTTTTTTTTTTTTTTTTTTGCCATAATTTCAAGTGCTATTTTATTGATGGAATAATATTATAGTTCATCCATTCTGGCCTGCTTCCAGTTCTTTGCCATTAAAATTTGATAGTTGGTGTAACATAAGTCATTGCTATCTTCCATCAGCCTAGAACACAGTGCAAGCAAGGCAACTTAAGATTTTGTGCATTTCTTCTGATAAATAAAATAGTGAAGACATACAAAAGCATGTTTTTATCACACACAGTACCCAAATTTTCCACATATTTCTTGTGGTTAGTGTAGTTATCAGTTTCTTTGAAGCTCAAAACCTTTTTTGTAATAAAAGCAAAAGATAGTTTTAGCATTGTAAAAATAGAATTTAGCTTCCTGGCACCAAATTTTATTTTGTGAAAGAGAAACCATGATTTTAACTACACCATAACTGTAATATTCATTACTGAGAATGTCAAACTAGTCTCTGGAGGAACATCCTGTTTCAGAAATACTTAGAATACTCTATTCCTGTACAAAATATTGATAGGGTTGTTGCAGATGGATTTAGCTGTGTTGCAGACACTCATTTGGCCCCATCTATAATGTAAGTCTCTTGTTTCTAGTCTGTTTCCCCAGAATGATTTTCTAAGTTGACTGTAATTTCTGATTGACTGGTTTACTGATTGATATGAGGGAAGTCCTACCAGCTGTGAAATGGGACAAGTAAACTTTATGTGAGATTCCAATTAGAGTGGATGTGCTTACCGTTAACAGCCCAGGAACCAATCGATGATGTTGTTTTATTAAAACCTTTTTTATAACCTTTCTCTGTCTATATCTTTCTTTATACAGTTGATGGACTGGACAAAGCTTCTATAGCAAACTCAGATGGCCCCACAGCAGGTTCCCAAACACCTCCCTTCAAGAGAAAGGGGAAACTATCCACCATTGGTAAAATCTTTAAGCCTTGGAAATGGAGGAAAAAGAAGACCAGCGACAAATTTAGAGAAACCTCAGCAGGTATGAGTATCATAACTTGTTAGAAGATGGGATAAATCGTAAAATGGTTTAAAAGGTAGAAAATTATGTATTACAGTGTGTTTTTTCCCAGAAAAAATTTAATCCATATTTGAAATGAATTCTTTATTTTATGGATGAAACAACTTAAGAGTTCTGATTTGCCTTCTTTTTGTACTGACCTTAACTTTCTAATATATTCTCATTTAAAAATATATATTTGTAAATTTATATAAAAAATGGATGGGTGAGACAAGGGAGTGAAATAGTAGAAAATGATAAGTGGAAATGCTGTTCATCAACATTATGATGGCAGCTATCCATTTTTATATACACATGATGTTACATATATATTTAACTAGTTAGACTGTACTATTTATATTAATATATACATATTTAACTAGTAGACTATAGTACTATACATGTAACATTATTTAACTAGTAGTACAGTCTTGTTCATTAATTAAAACTTTTTAAAAAGTCTTTTTTGATATATTTATTCTTTAGGAAAGATTAAGTGGCTATATGAAAGAAAAATTTTGTTATATTTGATTTTAGATTTCTATCATATCCTTAGGACAAATAAATGGTCTCTGTCTTAAGAGAGTAGAGGCATAACCCTATTGGTGTGAAAATGTTTGGTTGTTAATTTAGTTTGTAGATTTGTTAAACCTTAAGGAGTTACGTTGCTTAGTGCCTTTCATATCGACTCATGGACGAAGTTGGCTTTAAATCTCAGGCCAGAATTCAGCCCAATTTAAACAAGTGCCAGTGTGAGTGTACTGTGTCTATTATAGAAAAGTGTTTAGTAAGTTCAACGTTCCCCATGCTTACTGTCCAAGGCAATGCCTTCATCAGAATTCCTCGTTGTACACAGTCTAATATTGTTAGTGGATGTACAGGGACACAGAGTGTATCTTATTGGTCTGTACTAAGATAAGAGCTAGGGTTTTGTTCTAGAGCTGTGAAATGAAATTAAAAATACCACACGCAATGCAAGGATATGGAATAGGAGCATCAAAGCTCCCCAAAGAAAATTGTTTCGGATGCATTTGCAGCTATATAGTTTGTTTGAGCATTTTATATTTAACAAGAAATAATGATAAGCTACCTGGAATTTGCTTCAAAATAATCCTGGAGGAGGGTGAGGTAGGTAAGCTTAAGATAAAGGAAGACTGGCAATGGGTTGTTTAAGCTGGGCAGTGGGTCCATGGTGGTTATTATTCTCATTTCTCTGCTTATAGATATTGGAAAATTTTTGTAATAAGAAGATAGAGAAAGAAGAAAAACTTGGCTTAGGGGAAAATAATGCTGGTTTGGTTATTGGGTGCTCTTCAGTACCTAAGTGGCTTTCTGGGTTAGGAGGTGGTGAGAGGTGAGGGACAGGGTGCTGTGCTGTGTGAGGACACCTGGCTGGGTGACTTTGAACAGGGGCGATCAGCCTCAGTTTTCTCACCTGCACAATCAGGGAGTTGAATGTGCTGAACTTGGAGGTGCTTCAGTTCTAGATTCTGTTATTGGTCCCCAGAGACACCCTTACACCTTTGACTCCTTCCAGTCCCTGGCTAGGCATCTTGTTCTCCTGTTTTTTGGTCATGGAAGAAACCTCACTGGCCTTCTTCAAGTGCCTCCCTCTCACATGTGCTTAAGCATTGGGAGAATCTGGCTCTTCACATTACCAAGACTACCCAAGATGGGAGCAGGGCTCCAGATGTAAGGTACGAAAACGAACATAAGTTACAAAACGGTGTATCGTATATTAGTTTTTTTTTTTCACATTGGAGAAAGATGTCATATCTAGAGGAAAACAGATATATTCAGTTGGTACAAAAGTAATTGTGATTTTTGCCATTACTTTTAGTGGCAAAAAACTGCAATTACTTTTGCACAAAACTAGTATTTGGATATAACCAAGAGAAAGTTATTTTCTTCTTTAAAAAATTATCTCAAGCAGTGGAATCGAGCTGTTTGGATATGATCAGGGCTGTTGGCTGTCTGATAATCAGTGAAGTACACCTTAGGCAAGACCCACCATATCTTGAGATAAAAAAGAAAGTTCATTTCTTCCAAGAAAAGTAAGTCTTCTATGTTTGTCCTTCTCTTAAACTCCTGGGTTGGTATTCACATGGATATGAACCTTATTGTGTTCTGCCGCACAGTGATAAATACCACTTTTCCTAGAATGGGTTTCTGTTATAGGAGTTCTTAATTGGTAGTAGACAGGATGGAACACTAATTTATTAATGCATTGTAATGACATGTTTACTGTTGTAACTGGAGGTAAGAAGTGTCCCATTCGTAGCCTATCTTGGTGGTCCTTGAGTCAGTTGTATTTTGGAATGTTCATTCTATGTCCAAAGGACATCATGCCCTATAAGGCAGGCTGGGCTTATGCCCCAGCTTCCAGTTCTTTAGCCTTGTTTTAAAGCAGAAAGTTTCCAATATCTTCGACTCTGATTTAGGCTGTTCAGTGTCTGGCTCTTAGATTCTAGGACAGGAGAACAGGCCTCTTTTCCATCCACTTCCCCCAGATACCCCTCTTCATTGCTTTTCTTCTCCTGCATGAGAGGTCCCAGCTAAGCTCTAGGTTCTTCTATCCCTTCCCTATATTTAGAACTCAAAATGGCACTTACACCTTTTTTTTCCCCCTACATAATCATTTTTTCCCATTTTGATTTGATTTGATTTGATTTGATTTGGTGGGAGGTGAGGATATAAACATCCTTCCTTTGGATTTTTATATATGCTTATATCTCCCCAAAGGTAAGAGGACAAACGCCCTGTCTAAATAAACACAGTTGTTCCTCTAACTTCTCATAGTGTATTACCATCAAGACCAAACTTACTGAAAATCTAACCTATTTCTGCTGCCTCTACTTTCTTCCCACGTTCTCATTCCTTTTCCCACTGCAATCTGTCTCTGTGTTCTGTATTCACCGAGGTTACTCCAAGTCTCCTAACCATTAAATTTAGTGTCATTCTCTTATTTTCATTCATTTCAACCTCTACAACATTTGCTGTCACTGAATAATCAGTCCTGCCTTAATTTCCAAAATACCTCTTCCTTAACTTACAAAAGCTACCATTATCTTGTTTGTCTTTCACTTTTCTTTCTCTCTTTTGCCTTTTCTCTTCATCTTCTCATCTCCCCTAACCCTCTGAGGGAAGGTTGCTATGTGCCTTAGCCCTTCTGTTGCTTTGAATGTGCCCTTCTTTCCCATACCCACATCCCTCAAACTGGCCCAGCCTCCAGCCAATGCCCACGCACATCTACCCAAGCATCTGATGGGTAGCACTACCTGAGAACAACATGTTAACTCAAAATCCATTCATACAGTCTATATGTATTTCCATGGAAAACATGCTAGCTGCCAGGCACTGTTCTAGAAGCCTGGTATTCTGTAGCCAATAAGCAAGTGAGGTTCCTGCCCTCATGGAGCTTTCATTCTAGACAGGTGAGGTACTAATAAATGCTATGATGGACACAGGGAGTGAAGGAAGAGGGAGTGGAAAAGTACTATGTATAAATGCATTCCAACCAAAACAGATTCCCTGCCAACCCCAGCAATCCTTATTACTGTAGACATGGCTTCCTTTGGCATCCAGACTTTGAACCATGGAGTTCTTTGACTCTTCCTGCTGTCACTATCAGTTCCTAAAACGTTTGATTCTATCAGTTCCTAAAACGTTTAGTTCCTAAACGTTTAGTTCCTAAAACGTTCTATCATTCTATCAGTTCCTAAAACGTTTGATTTATTTTCTCCTCATGCAAAGTCTTTAACATCAGCCTATCCTGTCAATTCCTGTTGTCTAGTCCTGTCACCTAATGTCTCAATTAGTGCAACATAGCTTTTTTGCTATGCTTATTTGCAGCTAGCTATAGAAATCTGTAGGCCACTAGAGAAGACAGGGAGAGGCAGGGTTCTGGCAGCAAGCCTACCTATGAGGGGAACCTGACCTAGCTGGTGAGGCTGACAGAGGAGGTTTGAAATGTCACAGGCTGTCAGGAACCCAAGTGATCAAGATAATAACCTTATAAGTATCAAGCCAGGCAAATAGAGTGATGAGTATTTCACCACAAAGTGGCACAGGTTCCAACAGGTAGGGTAAATCTCAGAGCATCCAGGTGAGTGATATTAGAAGATTCAGGCAAGCCTCAGTAACCAGGGTGTTCTTTTCTCAGGTAGGAGTATTTAGGTGGGGCAGATGGTGTGTGGTGTGGGAATCAGAAAGACTTGAACAGGGCCCTAGTCACCCAGGCTGGCATGCAGTAGTGCTATCACAGCTCACTGCAGCCTCAATCTCCCGGCTTCAAGCAATTCTCCCGCCTCAGCCTCCCAAGCAGCTGGGACCACAGGCACACGCCACGATGCCCAGCTAATTTTTGTACTTTTGTGCTGTACTTTTAATAGAGATGGGTGTTCGCCATGTTGCCCGGGCTGGTCTCAAACTCCTGGGCTCAAGCAATCTGCCCACCTCAGCTTCCCAAAGTGCTGAGAGTACAGGCGTGAGCCACCGCGCTCAGCCTACGGCCCTATCCTTTTTTAAAGAACAAGGAAATAGAGCTGTTAACTAGGACAGAAACTTACCAAAGGACTCAGGACAGAAACTTGCTATATAAAGTGGAACACAGGGAATGGATTTAGAGGAGGAGTCCCTAAGATCCTAAGCCTGTGGTGCTGGAGTTACTGGAAATGACATAGCCCAAGAGCTGGGTGAGCAGGGAGATGAGGGCTCCCTCTGGTCAGCAGCAGTAGCCCAACATGTGTGGATCTGGGGACATAGGTGGGCAGATCACCCATCTCCCCTTTTGCCCCCCGCCAGATCCTCTTGGATATCACCATCAGGAAACGTTCCTCAGATGGGACTTTGCTCCTGTCACTTCTTGCTCAAAAAGTGTGACTGGGTCCGCATTGCTTCTTCAGTGAAATCCAGGCTTCTCAGCTCTTCTCAGTTTAACCCAAACTGACATTTTCTTTTCAAGTCGTCCATAGCCTTTGGACTTCAGTCATGCTGGGTCACTGGTTCAGCATGCCCCAAGCCTTCTTGGTCCCCTGGCTCTTTTTCTTGCTCTTTCCTGTTCCTCTGAGCACGTCCTTCCTCCAGGTATACCTATTGAAATGCTACCAGTCATTCAAGGGTCAGTAACATGTCTCTTCCTCCTGCAGATACTCTTGACTTTGATTCAGCACCAGCTGATGGTAGCCACCCCTCCTTTGCCTGTACTCCTGTTAGGACATGTTTATTTTAACTTGTTTTCTTGTTTAAGTGTCTGTCTTATGCTTCTAATTTGCTATGTAAAGTATTTAAGGGCAGAGACTATTACACTCACTTTTGCTGCACTTCCCATAGGTTCTTTATGTAATAACTTATACATGGGATGTAATAAAAAAATATGCCTTGAATTGCTTCTTTATTAAATACCCACTATAGCCAAAAATGCAGTACTGGGTGATGTAGGACTTTTTTTTTTGTTGTTTTTTTTTTGGGCAGGAGGGTCTCATTCTGTCTCCCAGGCTGGAGTGCAGTGGCACAATCACAGCTCACTGCATCCTCAACCTCCCTGGGCTCAGATGATCCTCCCACCTGAGCCTCCCAAATAGCTGAGACTACAGGCACACAGCACCACACTCGGCTAATTTTTGTGTGTTTTGTAGAGACAGGGTTTCACTGTGTTGCCAGACTGTTCTCAAACTCCTGGGCTCAAACAATTCATCCTCCTTGGCCTCCCAAAGTGCTGGGATTACAGGCATGAACCATCACACCCTGCCTATGCTTTAGGACTTTATAAAAGAAATTGAAGATTTTAAAAATTATAACAAATTAAAATACTAACCAAAACATGTACTTCACAATTACAGCCATGTACCACTATTAAGAAGCCAATAAAATTAGAAAAAATATTTTCCCTGTCTTTTGTCCTTATTTAAAAGTAAGTTATACTCCTATATAAAGAAAATCAAGACAACTTATCTTCAATAAAAAGGAGACTTTTATTTGTGTTGGGAGTAATAGAAAAAGAATGCCCGTCTAGGTTTTTAGGTAGTATTGTTGTCAGTGTTAGCATTCTAGGAATCATACTAAGTTGTAGAGAATCATCTGGTAATATCTTTGATATCCTGAAGGTACTTTGTACTCCCTAATAATAATAATGGCTAATTTTTATTGAATGCTGTTAGGTACCAGGTTCTGCTCCAATAACTGGATTCATATTAACTCACTGAATCATCAGTACAACCTTATGAACTGCAGTCTTTGACGGCTACTATTTTCCCAGTTCTACTGATGAGGAGACTGGGGCTTGCCCAAGAAAACACACCTGGCTCTAGGCAAAGGCAATATTTGAACCTAAGCAATGAAGCCTCGTAGCCAGTACTTTCGACCATTCACTAGTTGCATCTCTAAAAGGTGTCTTCCTACCCACATCAGAAAGGACTGATCATAGAAAGGTGGCTCTAATACATCATTTTGCCTCACACACTAGTTTTTGCTGTAAGAAGGATTTTGTCTGAAGAATTACTTTATTTCTACTTGACTGGCCTGCTTTCCACAGTGCACATGTAGAAAAATGGTTGGCAAGGATCAAAATTATGTTTGGTCCTATTAAAGGATAATATTCTCTTGTAACCATAGAGACCTAATGTTGCTATTTGGGATTATTTTCCACATCTAGAAAGTAGGGCAAAGTTAAAGGATTTGCTTAAGGTGATATTTGTTAAGGATTGCTCTGGTTGCATTAATAAATGACAGCATTTTGATTTTACCTATCTTATTCCACTAAAAAGTTGGAAGTGCTTTTTTTTTTTTTTTTTTTTTGGAAACAGAGTCTCACTCTATCATCCAAGCTGGAGTGCGTATGATCTTGACTCACTGCAACCTCTGCATCCTGAGTTCAAACGATTCTCCTGCCTCAGCCTCCTGAGTAGCTGGGACTACAGGCGTGTGCCATTACACCCAGCTGATTTTTGTATTTTTAGTAGAGACAGGGTTTCACCATGTTGGCCAGACTGGTCTCGAACTCCTGACCTCAGGTGATCCACCTGCCTTGGCCTCCTAACGTCCTGGGATTACAGGCGTGAGCCACCATGCCCGGCCTGGAAGTGCTTTATCATTCACCCTCGTGTCATATTGGAGGAAAAGGAAGGAATCTTTCCCTTTTCCCAGTTTACTGTATCGGGGAGAAGTTATGTAACCAGCCAAAGGCCACACAGCACATCTGGACCCACAGAGGGCTTCTTGCTTTGTGTTCGACACTTCTTTTTTTTTTTTTGAGATGGAGTCTCACTCTGTCCCCAGGCTGGAGTGCAGTAGAGTGATTTCAGCTCACTGCAACCTCCGCCTCCCAGGTTCAAGCAATTCTCCTGCCTCAGCCTCCCGAGTAGCTGGGATTACAGGCACACACCACCACACCTGGCTAATTTTTGTATTTTAGTAGAGACAGGGTTTCACCATGTTGGCCAGGCTGGTCTCAAACTCCTGACCTCAGGTGATTCGCCCACCTCAGCCTCCCAGAGCCCTGGGATTATAGGTGTGCACCATAGCATGCACTTTCAGTAATGGTGTGGACACATTGTGATTCTAGGCCTTTACAAACTTTATCTGATAATTTAACTGTTAAAATGCATCCCATTCACGGTTGGTTGTTAATCTTTTTGTTGTTGTTGTTGAGGCAGCATCTCACTGTGTCACCCAAACTGGAGTGGAATGCAGTGGAGTGATCACGGCTCACTGAAGCCTTGACCACCTGGGCTCAAGCAATCCTCTCACCTCAGTCCCCTGAGTCGTTGGGACCACAGGCATGGGCCACCATGCCTGGCTAATTGTTGTGTTATTTGTGGAGATGAGATCTCACTATGTTGCCCAAGCTGGTCTCAAACTCCTGGTCTCAAGCGATTCTCCCATCCTGGCCTCCCAAAGTGTTGGGATTACAGGCATGAGCCACAGCACCTGGCTTGATTGTCAGTCCTGATATCTACTGCCAGCTCCGTGGCTCCTAACGAATTATGAAACTTCATTCTGTACAGTTTTACCAGAAGAGGAGCAGGGTTTAACTATATAATATACGCTTTTTGTTATGGCTTTCTTTCTTCAACTCACATTTGCAAGGCAGATTCTGACGCACCAGCAAACCAAAAGTCAGAAAGCCAGCCTCATGGAGTTCCAGTTTAGAATGGCAGCCCATATGTTAGTATTTTCTGGTGGATACAGTATCGAGTCCTATTGAGACTGCCTTTCTAAGTTGAAATAATAATGCATTATTGCCTCTGTCTGTAAGCAATCCTTAACTTACATATTGGCGGTGTCTCCTGTACTGCGTTTTTAGATTATTTGGAATTATGGGTATGCTCCCAAACTAATTTACAAAATCGAGTTTAATCCATAATATGCCTGAAGCCTGGGACTATTAATATTTGTTCAAATACAGCCAAACACTATTTATTGTTACTATAGTAAAACACTTACGTAATTTTCAATTGAAATTAAGAATTTTTGAGTTGTAAAGGACCTTAGCCGTCTAGTTCGGTCTCTAGGACAGGAATCAGTCCTGTCTCCAGCAGCCCTGATAACATACAGTCATTGAGCTTCTTCCTGAATTCCTTATTCCCAGCTCTAATTGTTGAAGTTTCCTTTTGTCTTGGCCTGAAACAAATTATCTCCAGTCTTTCTAACTAGCCTCTGATGTGTGCGTGTGTGTGTTTTTGTATCTCCTAATCACATTGTTACATGATCATCTTTCCATCTTTTCTTTAAGTTTATTCATCCCTTTATCTGTTGTCAGTTTCAGAGTTTCTCACCATAGAAGCGTACTAGATTGTGTAGGTCACTCAGTTTTTATGGCGTTCCTGGCCCAATGCAGTGTGTGCTAGGGATATGGTCATAAACAAGCCTGACCAGTTCCTTGTGCTCATGGAGTCCACAGGGTGCCTGTGCATCTGGCTGTACTTCACATGTTCTTAGCTATTTTTTAATCCTAAGCTAAAATGATGACTTTTCAAAAAATTCTTACTATTACTACTTCACCAACCACATTTCCACTATTTAGAATTAAGTCTAGAATAGAATTTCATCTTATTTAAAGAAGAATTTATCAGTAAGAATTAAGTATCTTGTAAATGTCTAGGGAGCTGGAAGTTCCTATGAAAACTCTCTATCACTTTTCTGCTTATTTAATGTTCTCTTTGTGGAAAATATCACCCAGAGCCTCCTAACGGGGTGATCTGTTTTACTTTTTTATAGCAATATATTTTCTGTTCTTTCCCTGTACCCTCATGTGGATATATGTACACATCACATCCACATTTCTTGGATGCTAGTTTCTCCGAAAGCACTAGAAGTCTCTGGCATTGGTTTTTTTCTTTTTCTGTTCTGGCTGCTGTCCTCCATGATGCCTGGTTTTATACCATTATGTGGGTGTTTTCCTCTCTCTTGAATTCAACTTTAAGGTTCTCTTCAATAGGCCAATTCGGTGAGCATCTTCTTGGCATGTCATTTTTTTCCTACATTTTTTATTTTTAATGAATACATAATTGTTGTACATATTTATGGGGCGTATGTGGTATTTTTATATAAGCATTCAGTGTATAATGTTTAAATCAAGGTAATTGAAATATACATCACCTCAAACATTTATCGTTTCTTTTTGTTAGAAATATTCCAGTTCCACTCTTTTAGTTGTTTTGAGATATACAATATTGTTAGCTCTAGTCACCCCATCGTGCTACTGAACACTAGATCTATTCTTTCTATCTAACTGCACATTTGTACCCCTTAACCATCCCCTCTTTATTCCTTCCTCCCCACTACCCTTCCCAGCTTCTGGTAACTGACATTCGACTCTATGACCATGAGTTGTTTTTTTGTTTTAGCTCCCACATATGAGTGAGAACATCCAACATTTGTCTTTCTGCACCTGGCTTATTTTACTTAACATAATGTCCTTCAGTTCCATCCATGTTGCCACAAATGACAGAATTTTATTGTTTTTATGGCTGAATAGTATTCCATTATGTATATGTACTACATTTTCTTTACCCATTCATCTACTGATGGATACTTAGTTTGATTTCATGTCTTGGCTATTGTGAATAGTCTGGTATCTCATTCCTATTTTCATGTAATGAACCACATGTCTTGTCAGGCTATTATTTGAATGTTACAGTCCAGAAAATCAGATCTTGTCTTCAACACCATCGGTTGAAATGGCTTTTCGCATTTCTTTATCCAGTCTTTTCATATGCCATGATCTCTAGCCAGAAGAGAAGAGAACCACATGTCACCTTCCATGCCTTCCTGTTTTCCACTCAGGACTTCTGACCAGTTAGACCATCCAGATGGCTTCTGAGGAAGACAATTATCCTTATTTTTAAAAACCAGTAGAGGAGGGTTTGAGGAGTTTTGATGTGCCCTCTTTTATGTCCTAAGAAACACACTACAAGAAGGCAGCATTCTTTCTGATTAGCCAGGCAGGTCTGTGCAAGGCTCTCATCTCTAGCACTGGCACCTCATCAAGAGCTCCTCAGTGACCACTTTTGACTTTTCCTGCTGGGTCTGATGAATCCTCCTTGTCATCCATTCATACAGCAAGTATTCACTGAGCTTCTACCCTATGCCCAGATTCTGTTCTAGAGAAACAAGCTCATGAAGCTGGTATTCCAGGGAAGAAATACCAGGGAAGGCTGTTGTGGGGAAAATCAGAGTGTACGTGGAGATCGAGAATGGCGGGTCAGTGAGAGAAGCCAGACACTGGCTCGGAGTCTCTGATATACCACCCTTCTCTATCTTACCTGCTGCTCCATGCCAGATCTACACAGTACATCAATTCTCCCTCTCCTGTGTGTTACCTTTTTTCTCCTATTAACCTCTTGATAGGACATTTTGGTTTTGTCAAGTGGTTGATCTCTTTGTTCTATTTTCTTCCTCAAAACATTTCTTTTTGTGTGGCTTTCTTAACTGCGTAATTCTTGCCCAGACTGGAGTGCAGTGGATTGATCTCG
Organism: Macaca fascicularis; assembly: GCF_037993035.2. Lineage (NCBI taxonomy): Eukaryota > Metazoa > Chordata > Mammalia > Primates > Cercopithecidae > Macaca > Macaca fascicularis. Next base: position 47,930,061 of record NC_088378.1, read on the forward strand.
GCTCACTGCAGCCTCTGCCTCCCAGCTTCAAGCGATTGTCCTGCCTCAGCCTCCCGAGTAGCTGGGATTACAGGTGTGTGAGACCACACTTGTCTAATTTTTGTTTGTTTGTTTGTGTGTTTGTTGTTGTTTTCAGACAGTCTCTGTTGCCCGGGCTGGACTGCAGTGGCACGATCTCGGCTCACTGCAAGCTCCACCTCCTGGGTTCACACCATTCTCCTGCCTCAGCCTCCGGAGTATCTGGGACTACAGGTACCTGCCACCACGCTTGGCTAATTTTTTTGTATTTTTAGTAGAGATGGGATTTCACCCTTTTCGCCAGGATGGTCTTGATCTCCTGACCTAGTGATCCACCCACCTTGGCCTCCCAAAGTGCTGGGAGTACAGGCGTGAGCCACTGTGCCCGGCCTTCCTTTTTTCTTTTTTTGTTTTTGTATTTTTAGTAGAGATTGGATTTCACCATATTGGCCAGGCTTGTCTCAAACTCCTGACCTCAAGTGATCCACCCGCCTCGGCCTCCCAAAGTGCTGGGATTACAGGCATGAGCCACCGCGCCCAGCCTAATTCTTTCATTTTTTTCTAGAAAACATTAATCTTTTCCAGACTAGAGCAAAGGATGATGCAACCCAACTTCTTTCACCTTCCCTTTTAGTGGGAAAGCTGGTTTATATTTATAGATCGCCTCTTGGTGCTTCTCTCCAAGGAAGAAAAATAGAGGTCCCAGCCACGAGTTTCTGCACAGTCCAGACTATGGGGTGTCAGGGTTACCTTTGGTTGTTTTTGGCAGCCCCTCTTGGAAACTTTTCCTGTAAATAGGCCCTCAACAAACTGGGCCTTTAAAAATGGGGCTTTTTTGTTGAGCCCTGGTTTGTGCCAGCTATGCCAATCCCTTGACCTTTCAGAAAACACAAATGGCTTTTTGACTTTTCCAAAATGTTTTCCTGCCTTTCCTCTCTCTTTCATTGTGGACATGGACCAATGAGCCTATAGTTCACTGGAAGATGTATGTATTCATTCTGACAGCTCCAGTGTGAACTCCTGAGATTCTTCTTAGAAGTAGCTGTGGTGTGGCATATGCGGGAGGCAGATGTAAAAAGGTACCATGAACGAGTTCACTTTCTATGACTGAATATGTGATCATGACCTTCTCCAAAGAGGTTATCTCTTGGTCATTCACCATGTGGGTGTTTCCTCTTTGTTTTATATGTGTCTGTGTATATGTGTGTATAGTGCTAAGAATGTTAATATATGTATAGTTTTGCATAATCGCTACCACAGTCAGGATATGTCAGAGTTCTGTCACTCCCCAAATCTCCTTTGCACTTTTTTTTTTGTTTGTTTTTTGTTTTGAGATACAGTCTTGCTCTGTTGCCCAGGCTTGAGTGCAGTGGCGTAATCTGGGCTCACTGTAACCTCTGCCTCCAGGGTTCAAGCTGTTGTCCTGCCTCAGCTTCCTGAGTAGCTGGGATTACAGGCACACGCCACCATACCTGGCTAATTTTTGTATTTTTAGTTGAGATGGGGTTTCACCATGTTGGTCAGGATGGTCTTGAACTCCTGATCCTGTGATCTGTCCACCTTGGCCTCCCAAAGTGCTGGGATGGATGTGCTGTCTTTTTGTAGTCACACCCTATTCTGCACCCCTTCCCCCAACCCCTAACCTCTGGCAACTACTGGTCTGTTCTTCACCATAGTTTTGTTGTTTCAAGAATGTCATATAAATGGAATCATTCAGTGTGAAATCTTTGGAGACTGGTTTCTTCCACTTTGCAGAGTGACTCATGAGAGCTTCATCCAGGCTGTTGCGTGTATTAATCATTCCATTTTTTGTTGAATAGTATTTCATGGAATAGATGTACCACAGTTTGTTTATCCATACATGAAAGACACATGGGTTGTTTCTAGTTTGGGGTAATTCTAAATAAAACTGCTATAAACATTCTTGTGTAAGTTCTTGTGTGAGCAAAAGCCTTCATTTCTCTAGGGAAAATATGTAGGAATGGGATTTAGGGGTCATATGTTAAATGTGTGTTTAACTTTATAAGCAAATGCCAAACAGTTTTCCAGAGTTATGCATTCCTACAAGTAGTGGAGAAAAGTTTCAGTTGCTCCACATCCTTGTCAACACTTGGTATTGTCATTATTTTTTGTTGTTATGGCAAAAACATTTATCATAAAATTCACCATCTTAACCATTTTTAAATGTGCAGCTCAGTAGTGTTCAATATATTTACATTGTTCTGTAAATAGATCTCCAGAACTTTTTCATCTTGCAGAACTGAAACTCTATACCTATTAGACAACTTCCTTTTTGCCCCCTAGTAACCCATCGTTCTACTTTCTATAACTATGAATTTGACACCTTTGGATCCCTCATATAAGTGGACTCAGATAGTGTTTATCTTTATGTGATTAGTTTATTTCACCTAGCATAATGTCCTCAAGGTTGACAAGATTTCCTTTTTTCAAAGACTGTGTAGTATACTACATTGTTTAAATCCATTCATTGGTCAGTGGACATTTGGACTGCATCCCCCTCTTGGCTATTGTGGATATTGCTGCTTTGAACATAGGTGTGCTGTAATTAGTTTTATGTTAACCATTCTAGTAAGTATGTAGTGGTATTTTGTCCTGGTTTTAATTTGCATTTCCCTAATGGGCTAATGATGTTGAACTTTTTTATTGATACATAATATTTGTGTATATTTATAGGACACATGTGATATTTTGTTCCATGCATATACTGTGTCATGATCAAGTCAGGGTATTTAGGATATCTATCACCTCAAACATTTATCATTTCTACCATTGGGGACATTTCAAATCCTCTCTTCTAGCTATTTTGTAATATACAATACATTGTTGCAATTGCAGTCACCCTACCATGCTATTAAATATTAGAACTTATTTCTTCTATGTATCTGTATGTTTGTACCTATTAATCTGCCTCTCTTTATTCCCTCCCCCACTGACGCCCACACACCCTTTGCAGCCTCTCGTAACTGTCATTCTACTCTCTACTTCTATAAGATCAACTTTTTTTAACTCCCACCTGTGAGTGAGAACATGTATTTGTCTTCCTGTTCCTGGATTATTTTACTTAACATAATTTCTTCCACTTGTATCTATGTTGCTGCAAATGACAGGATTTTTTTTTTATGGCCAAACAGCATTCCATTGTGTTTATATAATCATATTTTCTTTATCCATTCATCTTTGATGGACACGTAGGTTGATTGCATATCTTGACCATTGTTAACAGTGCTACAATAAACATGGGCATGCAGGTATCCTTTTGATATATTGAGTTCCATTTTTGGGGGGTGAGTACCTGGTAGCAGAATTGCTGGATCATATGGTGGCTCTATTTTTAGTTTTTTTGAGAAACCTCCATACTGTTTTCTGTAATGACTGTACTAATGTACATTCCTACCAACACTGTGTAAGAGTTCCCATTTCTCTGAATCCTCACCAACATCTGTCATTTTTTGTCTTTTTGATAATAGCCATGCTAACTGAAGTAAGATAATATGTCATTGTGGTTTTGATTTGCATTTCCCTGATGATGTCGTCTTGATAATAGCCATGCTGACTGAAGTAAGATAATGTGTCATTATGGTTTTGATTTTCATTTCCCTGATGTTTAGTGGTTTTTTCGTATACCTGTTGCCATTTGTGTGTGTTTTTGAAAAATGTCTATTCCTATCTTTTGCCCACATTTTAACAGGATTATTTGGTGTTTTCTTGTTGAGTTATTTGAGTTCCCTGTACATACCTCAACATATTAAAGCCCTTATATGACAAACCAACAGCTAATATAATGCTGAATGGGGAAAAGTTAAAAGCCTTTCCTCTAAGAACTGGAACAAGACAAGGATGCCCACTTTTACCACTCCTATTGAACTGGAAGTCCTAGCCGAGCAATTAGGCAAGAGAAAGAAATAAAAGGCATCCAGATTGGAAAAGAGAAAGACAAACTTTGCAGATGACATGATCTTATATCTAGAAACTCTTAGATCTGATAAACAAATTCAGTAAAGTTACAAGATACAAAATCAACATAAAAATCAGTGGTGCCTCTTTTCTTTCTTTCTTTCCTTTTTTTTTTTTTTTTTTTTTTTTGAGACAGGGTGTTACTCTGTCACTTAGGTTGGAGTGCTGCATAGATGCTTACTGCAGCATCTACCTCCAGGGCTCAGGTGATCCTCCCACCTCAGCCTCCCGAGTAGCTGGGACTACAGGAGCACATCACCACACCTGGCTAGTTTTTTATATTTTTTTTTTTTGTAGAGACAGGGTTTCACCATGTTACCCAAGCTGGTTTCAAACTCCTGGGCTCAAGTGATCCACCAGTCTCATGACATTTTTCACAGACATAGAAAAATTTGTATGGAACTAAAATAGAGCCCAAACAGCCAAAGCAATCCCTGAGCAAAAAGAAGAAAGCTGGAAGCATCATAGTACCTGACTTCAAAATATATTACAAGGCTATGGTAACCAAAACAGCATGGTATTTGTATAAAAACAGACACATAGACCAATGGAATAGAATGGAGAACCCAGAAATAAATCTACATATTTACAGCCAATTGATTTTTGACAAAGGTGCCAAGAATATAGATTAGGGAAAGAACATCCTCTTCAATAAATGGTGCTGGAAAAAGTGAATATCCAAACACAAAAGAAAGAAAATAGACACCTATGTCTCACAGTGTATAAAAATCAATGCAAAATGGATTAAAGACTTAAACAGAATACCTAAAACTATGAAACTACTAGAAGAAAACATAGGGGAAACAATCTAAAACATCAGTCTAGGCAAAGATTTTATGTCTAAGACCTCAAAAGTACAGGCAACAAAACAAAAAAGGACAAATTTGACTATATTAAACTACTAATAAAAAGTTTCTACTCAGCAAAGGAAATAGTCAACAGAGTGAAGAGACAGTCTGTGGAATGGGAGAAAATATTTGCAAAATATTCATCCAAGAATGAACTTCTTTTCATGTATGTATCTGCCATCCATATATCCTCTTTGATAAAGTTTCTATTCAGGTCTTTTGCCTATTTTTTAATTGGCTTATTTGTTTTCTTACTGGTGAATTTTGAGAGTTCTTTATATATTCTAGATACAAGTTATTTGTTGGATATGTGATTTGCAAATATTTTTTTCCACTCTGTAGATTGTCTTTTCATTCTTATAACAGTACCTTTTGTAGAGGAAAAATTTTTAATTTTGATGAAATCCACCATATCAGCTTCTTTTAAAATAGATTATGCTTTTGGTCTCTTGTCATGCCTAACCCCAGGTCACAAAGATTTTTATCCTATGTTTTCTTCTAAATGTTTTTATAGTTTTATGTTTTACATTTAGATCTATGATCAGTTTTAGGATCATTTTTATGCAAGGAGTGAGGCTGGTTTTGGGTCAAGGCTGTTTTTTTGCATGTAAATGTCTAGTTATTTCAATATCATTTGTTGAAAAGATCATCATTTTTCTATTAAATTGCCTTTGCACTGTTTTAAAAATCAATAAGCATATATTGTTCTTCCACATACTCTCTTTGGTAAAAGTCTTTTGAAGTCTTTTGATCCATTTTTACTGAGTAGTTTGTTTTCTTAATGTTGAGTTTTGAGAGTGTTATATCTTCTAGGTTCAGTGCCCTTGTCAGATATGTAACTTGGTGATATTTTCTGCCAGGCTCTAGTAGCTTGTCTTTCCGTTTTTTAACAGTGTCTTTTAAGAGCAAAGGCTCTTAAGTACAATTTTTTTTCTCTTTTCAGATCATGCTTTTGGTGTCATGTGTAAGAAATTTCAACAGCATTTGTTGAAACAACTATCATTTCCCCATTGAATTACCTTTACACCTTTGTTCAAAAATTAATCGGCAACATATTTGTGGTCTATTTCCAGACTCACTACTTTATTCTCTTAATCTGTGTCTATTCTTTCACCAATATCACACTATCTTTATTATTATAGCTTTGTAAGTCTGAAAATTAGGTAGTGAGATTTTCTAACCTTATTCTTCATTTAAAATTGTTTTAACTAATCTAGTTTGTTTGGCTTTCATTTAAATTTTAGAACCAACTTGTTTTTATTGTTGAAAAGTTACTGCTGGAGTACTTTTTTTTGGCTAGGATTTTTATTTAAACTGCATTAAATCTATGCTGCAGTTTGGGTAGAATTGATATCTATACCATGTTGAACTTTCTAATTTATGAACTGATATGCCTTTCAATTTGATTAGCTCTTCCATTTTTTTATTAGCATTTTGAAGTTTTTAGAAAACAGTATTACGTTTATACCTAAGTATTTGTTTTATTTTTTAGCTACTGTAAATGATATATATTTTTAAATGTCAATTTCCAGTTGTTTCTTGTATCACGCTACCTTACTAAACTCACTTATCAGTTCTAGTAGTTCTATTGAAAATACCTTAGGATTTTCTACATGGACAATTATATCATCTGTGAATAGGAATCATTTTATTTCTTCCATTCTAACCTGCATGCTTTTTATTATTTTCTTCCCTTTTTTTCACCATCTAGGACTTCTACTACAATGGTAAACAGGAGTGGTGAAGGAGACATCCATGCCTTGTTCCTATTCTTAGGGGGAAAGCATTCATTAAGTATGATGTTAGTGTAAGGTTTTTTTTTGTTTGTTTGTTTGAGACGGAGTCTTGCTCTGTCGCCCAGGTTGGAGTGCAGTGGCGCGATCTTGGCTCACTGCAACCTCCGCCTCTTGGGTTCAGGAGATTCTCCTGCTTCAACCTCCTGAGTAGCCGGGATTACAGGCACGTGCCACTGTGCCTGGCTGATTTTTGTTTTTTTAGTAGAGACGGGGTTTCACTGTGTTGGCTAGGCTGGTCTGGAACTCCTGACATCGTGATCCGCCTGCCTCAGCCGTCAAAAGTGCTGAGATTACAGGCGTGAGCCACCGCGCCCGGCCCAGTTGAAGATTTTTATACATGCCCTTTTTTACTAGGTTGAGGAAATTCCTTTTTGTTCCTGACTTTCTAAGAGTATTTATTAGGAATAGATATTGGATTTCTCAAATACTTTTTTTCTGGATCAATTGATGTGGTCATTTGGGTTTTTTCTTTAGACCACTATTATGGTTGATTACATTGGCAGATTTTTGAATTTTGAACCAGTTTTTTACATCCTTAGGATAAACCCCACTGTGTTTTTTTGTTTGTTTGTTTGTTTTTGAGATGGAGTTTCACTCTTGTTGCCCAGGCTGGAGTGCAATGGCACAATCTCGGCTCACAGCAGCCTCCGCCTCCTGGGTTCAAGCGATTCTCCTGCCTCAGCCTTTGGAGTAGCTGAGATTACAGGCATGCGCCACCACGCCCTGCTAATTCTGTATTTTTAGTAGAGATGGGGTTTCTCCATGTTGGTCAGTCTGGTCTCGAACTCCTGACCTCAGGTGATCCACCTGCCTTGGCCTCCCAAAGTGCTGGGATTACAGGCGTGAGCCACCGCGCCCGGCCAGCCCCACTGTGTTGTGGTGTAGTATTCTTTTTATATGTTGCTAGATTGTATTGAATAATATTTTGTTGAGGATTCATGGTATTGGTCTGTAGTGTTCTTGCACCATCTTTGTCTAGGTTTGATATCAGGGCAACACCAACTTTATACAATCAGTTGGCAACTGTTCCCTCCTCTTCTGTTTCTGAAAGAGATTGTGCAGAATTGTTGTTATTTTCTTCTTGAAATGTTTGGTAGAATAAACAGTAAAACATTATGGACCTGAAGATTTCTCTTTCGAAAGGATTTTAAATAGCATATTCAATTTCTTTTGTAGTTATAGGACCATTCAGGTTATCTCTTTTAACTTGGGTAAGTTTAAGCAGGCCCTCTGGTTCTTTGAAATGGAAAAGAAAGTGAAACTTTTCCTCTAGATTTCTTTATGGTTAACCAACTGCCTTATCTCCTTCAATAAAGTCTATGTGCGACTGCTACTTTCTAGGTGAGATCTGGATTATTATATTTCAAATCTCTCCTCTCCCCCAGCATTCTTTAAATTAAATGGCCTTGTTGACATATAATTGATATACCAAACAGTTCACCCATTTAACATGTGCAACTCAATAGGTTTTAGTAATATTCATAAGTTGTGAAACCATCACCACAATCAATTTTAAACATTTCCATCACTCTAGAAAGAAATCCCATACTCATTGGCAGTCATTCCCCATTTCACCAATCTCCCAGCTCTACTTTCTATCTCTGTGGTTTGCCTGTTCTTGATATCTCATATAAATGAAATCAGAAAATACATATATGGTCTTTTATGACTGGTATCTTTCACTTAGGAAGCTTTCATTGGTCATCCATGTTGTAGCGTGTATCAGTACATCATTTCATTATCAAATACTAAACATTCCATTGTATAAATATACCACATTTTATTTATTCATCAGTTGCTGGACATTGGATTTGTTTCTATTTGTGGCTATCATGAATAATGTTGCTGTGTACATTTGTATGTAAGTTTTTGTGTACGTATATGTTTTCACTTCTCCTGGTTTCATTTCTCTTGGTTATATACCTAGAAATGGAATTGCTTAGTCATGTGGTAATTCAATGTTTCACATTTTGAGGAACTGCCAGACTGTGTTTCAATGTGGCCACACCACTTTATATTCCTACTAACAGTGTATGAGCATTCTAATTTCTCTACACTCCAGCCAACATTTGTTACTACCTGTCTTTTTTATTATTGCTATCCTGGTGGGTTTGCCCAGCACTTTTGATTCCTCCTTGTCTTTTCTTTTCTGATTTATTTATTTATTTGAGGCAGGGTCTTGCTCATTCACCCAGGCTGGAGTGCAGTGGTGTGATCATTTCTACGCAGCCTCTAACTCCTGGGCTCAAAGCAATCCTGCCTCAGCCTCCCAAGTTGCTAGGCCTAAAGGCATGCACTACAATACCCAGCTTAATTTTTAAAAATTTGTTTTTCATAGAGATGGAGTCTTGCTCAGTTGCCCAGGCTGGGTGTCCAACTGCCTTCAAGTGATTGTCCTACCTTGACCTCCCAAAGTGCTGGGATTATAGATGTGAGCCACCATGCCTAGCCTGGTTCCTCCTCTTTTTCAACCTTACTTTTTTCATTTTCCGTAGCACATTTTACCATCTAACATTTATAAATTATTTTTATTGTTTATTATCTGACGCCACTTCCTAGTAGATTATAAATTCCATGAGAACAGGGATTTTTGTTTTCTTCTTTGGTGAGATCTCAGAGGAACTTGTATAGTGCCTGGCTTATGTTAAACATTCAGTAAATGTATATTGAATGAACGAATGAATGAATGAATGGCTCTTGATGGACCTTATCCCATCCTATATATGGAGCACTTGCAAGTGAATCTTTTCGATTTGGAAAGTGCCGGATTTAGGGCGAGGGGTAGGGAATGATTGTGCTTGTCTTCAATCCTTCTTTAGTGTTCATATCACTGAGAGTTGCTTTAAACAGCCTCAAGAAACCCTGAAAAGCCCTAATAGACTAAATGAATATTTTACCAATTTAGTGGGTAGGATGGGGAGCTATTCTCTCATGAATGGATACTGACCTTAAGTAACTGTGACTGTTCTGTATGGCAGCATTGCAAAAGTCAATGTGGGAACATCATTGTCAAAAAAGGAAGTGGGGTGGGGGTTGTATTTTAATTCAACCGTTTGTGTTTTTGTGTATTTCACAACAAAACCTAATCAGACCAAATGAATGCTAGAAATTCTGTGGGCAAGAGATATTATATAATAATTTTATTGGCCGGGCTTGGTGGCTCAAGCCTGTAATCCCAGCACTTTGGGAGACTGAGATGGGCGGATCACGAGGTGAGGAGATCGAGACCATCCTGGCTAACCCAGTGAAACCCCGTCTCTACTAAAAAATACAAAAAAAAAACTAGCCGGGCGAGGTGGCGGGCGCCTGTAGTCCCAGCTACTCGAGAGGCTGAAGCAGGAGAATGGCGTAAACCCGGGAGACGGAGCTTGCAGTGAGCTGAGATCTGGCCACTGCACTCCAGCCTGGGCGACAGAGCGAGACTCCGTCTCAATAATAATAATAATAATAATTTTATTTTGCATGCTTTAAAAAAATATCTTCTATTGTTTTCCTAAAGGTATATAATTGTGTTAAAACAGATTTCCTCTATGTGCTCTAAATATAAAGGAGACTAATTTTTTCTCTCCTTTCTTTCTCCCAGTAGAATGGATTTTTTTCTTGGTTCAATCTTTTTATACGTAGGTGGATGGAAAGACTCATTATGGCCCATCTTTTTATTCATGGATCATTTATTATTAATTATAGGTCTATTCTAGTGGTAAAATCCATTTATGGGAAAGAATAATAGAATATGAGTGCTAACTTTTTGTGCATTTGTCATAATTGAAGTTAGTGGTTTTATAAATATGGGCTCCTTCCACCATGGGTTTAGAATAGCCCAGCTGCACAATAAAGAGCCTAACCATCAGGGCCTACCTCTTACAGATCAATAAAACCATGAAATCTTTTTTTATAAATGGAGTTGAGGAGTCTCCCTTGCTTCCTGTACATTCTGGAAAGTGGGATACTGTGTTTAATCCAAGCCGAGCTCTGGATTTAAATGGGTTGCACCACTGACCTGACTAGTATCTCAAGCCTCCTGTCTTTTCCAGGGGGAGTTAGGCTTTTCTAGTGAATTCAGATAAGCAAGGCATTTTCACTGAGCATTCTGTGAAAACATTCTCAAATGAGACATGGATGCTACTGATTTTGCTGATTTCTGATTACAAATGACACATTTTTAAAATCACACGCATTAGAATGAATTGCAGAATTGTTAACTTGCTTTCCCTTTTTTCTTCATCACATTTGATTCCTAAGGGGGATGTGGAGAAAAGGAACACTGTTCCCACCCACATCTTAATTAAATAAGGCCTCCATTGGGTTGAGACAAAGTGGGTTTGTATTGCTTTAAGAGAGGATCCGATTGTTTATATCCCTTGCTTGGGTGGATAATTTCCTAATTTCATTTTCCTTTGGAGTGGTGCCACTTTAAACACTTTTAAAGGTACTACAGAAGCCCTTCTGGCCTGGGTCAGAGAATTCATGTCAGGAAAGTCCATTATTTTATTTCCTTTGCATATTATTTCCCTTTGTGGTTTTGTTTTGTCTTTTTCATCCTGTGATATGAATCTGGTACTTATCACTGAGGGTTAAGTCCTGGAAAGTGACTGTTTTTTGGCTTACATATTTTCCTGATTTGTTTCTCACTTAGAATATAAGATGCAATCTTAATTTTTACTTCTTTTGTGTTAGGTGTTTGCTCATCTAGACTTATAACACTTTTTGTCCGAAGGTTTCTCCAACTGATTCCCAAGCCTACACTCTAACTTTTGAAACTGGTACTTACAAAGTTTCCTTTATTCCAAAGTATAAGTGTTTACTTAGTACCTATAAGACAGGGTATAAGAGGCTACCTACAAAAATACAAGATAATAAAAAACATGATTGGAAGGAAGACTAGATATTAGAAAATTATTAGAAAACTCATGCATTATCATGATGAAAATTCTTTCTCATCTATTTTTCATTTCAGCATTTATAGAAATCTATAGTCCAATAATATTTTACAATTTGATTTTTTTAAAAAATCCATAACGTAAATTTACCATCTTAGCCATTTTAGGCTTACAGTTCAGTAGTGTTAAGTGTATTCACATCGTTGTACAACAGACCTCCAGAACCTTTTCATCTTGCAAAATGGAGACTCTGTGCCCGTTCAACAACTTCCCATTTCCACCCCCTACACTTACCCTCTGTAATGTTTTTTAAAAAAAACCTTAGATGAATCAAATGCAAAACATTACTGACTTCAATTAAAGTTTAATCACCTGTGTTAAATAAGATAGTGACATATTGCTGGCATATGGTAGTCTTTTCTTTTTTCCGAGTGTTTCATTTCAATTCAATGCTAAAATGTTCAAATTAGTTACTACCCCATGAGGCTTGAAAATGTTCCCTTTGGGTAATTTGGGTAATTTCTGTAGGTGTAGCATTGCGAAGTACAGTGTTTTTTTTTTTTTTTAAATAAAAGTTTAAAACATATATTTCTATTACTCATTTGAATTTTTACTTATAATTAAACTTAATATAGAAAAAGATATGTGGGTATTAATAATAATGATAAATAACTCATTGAGTTTTTACTACGTGTCAGGTACTGTTTTAATTAATTATTTAATAAATTTTTATAGACAGGTTCTCTCTCTGTCACCCAGGCGGCAGTGCACTGGCACAATCGTAACTCACTGTAACCTCTAACTCCTGGGTACAAGCAATTCTCCTGCCTCGTGCAGATAATTGTTTAATTTTTTGTTGAAATGGAGTCTCACTGTGTTGCTCAGCCTGTGATACTGTTTTAAATGCCTGTAATCTTCCCAGTTACCCTATGATGCAGATTACTATTATAATCTCACTTTTATTCATGAGTAAACTAGCAAGGCACAGAAAAGTTAGGCAACTCACCCTAAGTTCCAGGCCTTTTGCAAAGCATAGCCAGTATTTAATCCTCAGAACCCTGCCTTGAGTTTTCATTCTTAACCCCTCTACTATGCTGCCTTCTAGGTCAATAAGCATGTGAAAGTGAAAATATTTGTGGATTATTATCAAGGAATATACAAACATATACAGGAGAAATGGAAAGTAGAGGAGAAAAAACTCCAATTTCTTTGGTCTGTAATTTATGTCAAAACCTTTAAAAGTTTTTTTTTTTTTTTTTTTTTTTTTTGACACAGAGTCTCGCTCTGTTGCCCAGGCTGGAGTGCAGTGGTGTGATTTCGGCTCACTGGAAGCTCTGCCTCCCGAGTTCATGCCATTCTCCTACCTCAGCCTCCCGAGTAGCTGGGACTACAGGCGCCTGCCACCATGCCTGGCTATTTTTTTTTTTTTTAATTTTTAGTAGAGATGAGTTTCACCATGTTAGCCAGGATGGCCTCGATTTCCTGACTTCGTGATCCGCCCGCCTTGGCCTCCCAAAGTGCTGGGATTACAGGCGTGAGCCACTGCGCCTGGCCTGCAAGATATTTTAATCATCCTAATGTCTATTCATGCTAGGTTTTAGTGCATATATTTTCACATGTGGAAACAAAGGCTCAGAGAAGTTGGGGAGTTTGCCTGTGATCACCTACTAATAACTTGCAGGGTCTGGATTTGAACACAAAGGTATATTCTTAAAAGGACTGGAATATATCCTATATAAAAGCATTATATAGAAGTCTATTATATATAATGTAATATAACATCGTGAACTTCTATATAAATATTGTATAGGAATAATATTTATGTTACACCTTTCTGTAAATATTATGCAAGAATACTTCTACACATAATATATTCTAGACCACTTAAGAATTACATATATTATATATATGTCTATATGGTATACAGCAGTCTATTCTTTTTAAAGTAAATCTTATTATTATTATTTTTTTAGAGTGATGGGGGGGTCTCACTATTTTGCCCAGGGTGGTCTCGAACTCCGGGCTCAAGTGATCCTCCTGTCTTGGCCTCTGAAAACTTTGGGATTACAGGTGTGAGCTGCCACACTCAGCCCAGTCTATTCTAATCTATTGTATAAAATATATAGTATATATTAAGAGGAATATATTCTTCCTTCTACACTTTTAGCCTTTCAAACTTCAAGAAGGATGAGAACCTGATATTACCCTAGTAATCAGAATATTTGAAACATGGAGTGGCAAGGGGGGATTACTGAAAGGGAGGGTAATGTCTAAGAACAAACTTAGCTTTGCTATCAAACCTTAAATGTTACAGTTTCAGCTACAGTGAAAAGTTACGTTTCCCCAAACCCAGTTTTTGTGTTTATCTTAGAAAATGAAAACTTTAGTTGAAATTACCCATTTTCCTACCACTGCAGGGTTGGGCAGGAATCAGGTGTAGTTTATCTCTCCTGCTTTAGTTTAGGCCTGGACCAGTTTTGCCAAAGGAATACTGTTCTTTACAAATACTGTGCTCTCTGTTGTGCAGGCAAGATGGTAGGTAGTGGAGAGAATGTGAAGAATGCTCCAGAAAATAAACTTTTTAATCATCTTAAGAAACCTGGTCTGATTGGATATGTATAATGAAAGTAATAAACATGGATTTGGGGAAATTTCTACTCAAATCTTCTTATAACTTACACTGGTTATCCCCACCTACCTGATTTGGTGATGTTTTAATATGTATTGTTCATGGCTCAACTCAATAAAAAATAGGCTTTTAAAGATGATACATTTTTACACTGCCAGGCGCGGTGGCTCATGCCTGTAATCCCAGCACTTTGGGAGGCTGAGGCAGGCGGATCACAAGGTCAGGAGTTTGAGACCAGCCTGACCAACATGGTGAAACCCTGTCTCTACTAAAAATACAAAAATTAGCTGGGCATGGTGGCGGGCACCTGTAATCCCAGCTACTCAGGAGGCTGAGACAGGAGAATCACTTGAACCTGGGAGGTGGAGGTTGCAGTGAGCTGAGATCATGCCACTGCACTCAAGCCTGGGCGACAGAGGGAGACTCCATCTCAAAAAAAAAAAAAAAAAGATTACACATTTTTTTCATGACCCCTCTGAAAAGACCAGCCTAAGATAAGAAGAATTTCAGCCACCTTTTTCCCAGGGCAATAGAATTAGGTCTTTAAATGAGTTGGGACCAGTGCAGTGACTTATGCCTGTAATCCTAGCACTTTGGGAGGCCAAGGCAGATGGATCACTTGAGCTCACAATCAGCCTGGGCAAGATGACAAAACCCCATCTCTTAAAAAAAAAAAAGACAAAAATTAGCTGGACATGTGGTGCATGCCTGTAGTCCCAGCTACTTGAGAGGCTAAGGTGAGAGGAAGGCTTGAGCCCGGGAGGCGGAGGCTGCAGCAGTGAGCTGAGATCCCGCAACTGCACTCCAGCCTGGGTGATAGAGCGGACCTTGTCTCAAAAAAAAAAAAAAGAAAAGAAAAAAAAATTAAATGAATGGGAATGTCTTCATTTAGGATACTTCAGTGTCACTAAGATTTCTTTTCTATCTAATCTTGCTTGCTGTTGACTGCTGAAAAGAGATGTTATCCCATCTTGATCAAAGGTGTTGAATCCCTGAAATGTGTAGATTGACAGCAGATCATGGAGAAGGGTATTAGAAGTTCTGACTCTCTGGAGCTTCTCTTCCAATGGCTGTTGTTTCTGATCTCTTAGTTTGAAAAGCTTCATTACTACTTATTCATTTATTTATTTATTTATTTATTTTTGAGACGGAGTCTCACTCTGTCCCCAGGCTGGAGTGCAGTGGCACAGTCTCCGCTCACTGCAACCTCTGCCTCCCGGGTTCAAGCAATTCTCCTGCCTCAGGCTCTAGAGTAGCTGGGACTACAGGCGTGCACCACCACGCCCATCTAATTTTTGTATCTTTAGTAGAGACAGGGTTTCACCATGTTGCCAGGATGGTCTCGATTTCCTGATCTCATGATCCACCCGCCTCGGCCTCCAAAGTGCCGGGGTTATAGGTGTGAGCCACCGCGCCTGGCCGCCAGACTCACTTTAAAATCAGTTCTCTAGCCTGTTCTTTTTGGTATGGGGTTAGAATGTAATTTCTCTAGGGATGATTATCATTATTTGTATTTCAAACATTGGTCCCCTCTGTGATGTCACTGTGTCTTAGGTTTACCATCTTTTAGTGTAAAGAAACAGGAAATGGAAACACGCAAGCTTTTCTTTGAACTAGATGAATTCAAAAACACCTGTCTTAGGCATTTGTGTTTCTCATGAGTTTGCGAGAGCCCAAGTGAAGAGGAAGGACAGGCGGTGTTACACGTAGCACTCAAATCCTGGCTTCTAATTACTCTCCTGAGATTGCTTGTACTTCCTGGCCCTTCTGGGATTGAGGACTTACTCATTGTTTGAATCCTGGACCTTTATCCCTTAGGAATAAGAACCATAGGTCCCCATGGGCTGAGCTCCCATGGCCACTCCCAGTTTACCTCCTCTGGAAACAACGGTGATTTTGGCTTCTGCTGTTTGCACAGGTCAAACACAATCACCTCTTCCCTCTCCCACCTCCGTCTTATCTGTGACCTCAACTACCTGAAATTTATAAACTATTACATGCTTTTGTTTCGGGAAATGGGTCCTGATCCAGACCCCAAGACAGGGTTCTTGGATCTCGCACAAGAAAGAATTCAGGGGGAGTCCATAAAGTAAAGTGAAAGCAAGTTTATTAAGAAAGTAAAGGAATAAGAGAATGGCTGCTCCATAGACAGAGCAGCCCTGAGGGCTGCTGGTTGCCGTTTTTATGGTTATGTCATGATTACATGCGAAACAAGGGGTGGATTGTTCATGCCTCCGCTTTTTAGACCATATAGGGTAACTTCCTAACATTGCCATGGCATTTGTAAACTGTCACAGTGCTGGTGGGAGTGTAGCAGTGAGGACGAACAGAGGTCACTCTTGTGGCTATCTTGGTTTCAGTGGATTTTAGCCAGCTTCTTTATTGCAACCAGTTTTATCATCAAGGTCTTTATGACCTGTATCTTGTGCTGACCTCCTATTTGATTCTGTGATTTGGAATGCCCTAGCCATCTGGGAATGCTGCCCAGTAGGTCTTAGCCTCATTTTACCCAGCCTCTATTCAAGATGGAGTTGCTGTGGTTCACACACTTCTGATACTTTTACAAAAACAAAACAACCATTACAAAATATCCTACCTTTTATGTAAAAAACAAAAAAGGAAAAAATAAAATGAATATTTGTTCAAGCATGTCTGGAAGGATACACGAGACACTAATCACAGTGGCGAATTGCTTGTGGAGTAAGGCTGAGGTTCAAGTCTAATAGTTGGGAGGTAGGGCAAGAGTGAGAATTTGCACTGTATCCTTTTATAATTTGAACTCTGTGAGAATGTACTACCATTTAAAAAATACCCATTTAAAATTAACTTTAAAAAGTTGTTCTGCTGTCTGCTTTCTTAAGAAAAATCAGAAAGCAGTGTACCTCTGATGGGAAAGTTGGAATATTTGGAATTATCAACTCAGATTGGAGAATACAAAGCAGTAGTCTTTTGGTTAGACACACCTGGGTTCAACCAGGTTCTTACTGTGTGACTGGAAAATGTATTTAGCCTCTCTAAGTCTCAATACCCTTATCTGAGGAGGACAATAAAAATAACTGCTTAGCCCAGCACAGTGGCTCACGCCTGTAATCCCAGCACTTTGGGAGGCCGAGGCAGGCGGATCACTTGAGGTCAGGAGTTCGAGACCAGCCTGGCCAACATAGCAAAAACCCATCTCTACTAAAAATACAAAAATTATCCAGGCATGGTGGCACATGTCTGTATTCCCAGCTACTCAGGAGGCTGAGGCAGGAGAATGAGTCAGGAGTTTGAGACCAGCCTAGCCAACATGGCAAAAACCCCATCTCTACTAAAACTACAAAACTTAGCCAGGCATGGTGGTGCACGCCTGTAATCCCAGATACTCAGGAGGCTGAGGCAGGAGAATGACTAAGGAGTTCGAGACCAGCCTGGCCAACATGGCGAAACCCCATCTCTACTAAAAATACAAAAATTAGCCAGGCATGGTGGCGCATGCCTGTAATCCCAGCTACTCAGGAGGCTGAGGCAGGAGAATCACTTGAACCTGGGAGGCAGAGGTTACAATGAGCCAAGATGGCCCCATTGCACTCCAGCTTGGGTGACAAAGCGAGACTCCATCTGAAAAAAAAAAAAAACTGACAATAATAATAATAATAATTGCTTAGCTTATCTTTTAGGGATAGTGGGTAGAAAATAAAAAGGAAAATGTTCTCCAAGCACATAAAAAATAGATGATTATTATCAGATTTCTGGGCGAAGTTGTGACAGTAATTTCCCAAGAGGAGGAAGGAACACAGATCTCTTCATCTTCCTCTTTCTTAAGTCCTGACCAAGTTTCAAACTCCTGAGTGGGTAAAAGAGGGGCTATATTAGTTCTCCTTTCATTTTTCTGTCCTCAAAAACCTAGAGAATCTGTGGTGAGTAGTGGAAGAAAATTCAATTTAAAAACATTTATTTGAGGCTGGGTGTGGTGGCTCATGCCTGTAATCCAGGTACTTTGGGAGGCTGAGACAGGCGGATCACCTGAGGTCAGGAGTTCGAGACCAGCCTGGCCAACATGGTGAAACCCCGTCTCTACCAAAAATACAAAAAAAAATTAGCTGGGCGTGGTGGTGGGTGCCTGTAATCCCAGCTACTTGGGAGGCTGAAGCAGGAGAATTGCTTAAACCTGGGAGGTGGAGATTGCAGTGAGCCGAGATCACACCACCACTGCGCTCCAGCCTAGGCAAAAAGCGAAACTCTGTCTCAAAAAAAAATTTTTTTTATTTGATACCTTTTTGATTAGTCAGGGCTCTTCACTGCTGATGAATCATAACAAGCTTAATCAAATAGAGAACTTACTGGCTCATGTAACTGAAAAATCCAGGGGCAGACAACCTTCAGGCATGGTTGGATCCAGGTGCTTACAAGCTATCTCATTAGGAACCTGTCTCGCTTCCTCTTTTGAGTCTGTATTTCCTCTCTATTGGCTTTTGTTGTTGTTGTTGTTAACTTCAACTCTTCTCTTGCGGAGGCAAGGTGGCCGCTAGCCACTCTTGCTCATATTTATTTGGTTTTAACAGCTCCAGAAGAAAGAGAAAGCCTTGCTTTCCTATTGTTCCAGCACATTTTTTGGGCCTGGATCTTATTTCTGCAACTTAAGCATGGTGTCCCTCTCTGAACCAGTCACCAGTGCCAGGGGGATACCGCGCTCTGATTGGATAAGCCCAGGAGCCCAAGAGCCTAGTGCCCAGGGATGAGGTTAACCTTATACAAATGACACAGACTAAGAGAGGGGGAATGTGGTTTCCCAAAGGAAAAATGTCAAGAGGGTCATTTCTAACAGTAGAAAAGGATGCTAGACATGCCTTTCCTCCTTCCCCCTCAAAAAGACTTAGGTCCCCAATGTCTACTCTGTGCGATATATTACTTTTGGCATTATGGGAATGAAATGATAAGCACGACATCCCTCAGAAGGCTTAGACCAGAATCATGTGAATATGCAGTCGCATACACATGAATTTAGTAATGAACAACTTAGTAAGTGCTATAACAGAAATAATAGTTAATAGCTAATATGTATTGAATGCTTTCTAGATCCTAGGTACTAGTCTAAGTATTTTACTTTGTTTAACCTATTTAGTCTCCAGAAGAACCAGAAAAGTAGTTGCTGTCTCTCCATTTTGCAAATGAGGAAGCTGAGGCACAGAGAAGTTAGTTAAAAGTGCTTTTGGAACACAAAGTTCTAGCCCATCAGGATAGTGAGATCTCCATGCAGCTCTACTGTGTGAAGAGGACTTAAAATTTTAGGGTAGATTTCACCGGAGGGTGATAGGGAAACAGTCTAAATTCTAGGAAGAAGGAACAATATGTGAAGGAATGGAGCTGAAGAACTGCAAGAGATGTTTAGGAAATGGCAAGAAGTTTGACTTTAATGCTAGGCTTGCAAAAAAGAGATGGAAGGAAAGTGACGGGAAAAATGGTTCGCTGGGACCGGTTGTAAAGCTTGGCTGCCGTTCCAAGTCCAACTTGTTCCGCAGACTGTAGAATTCTTTAGTAGGGGAGTGGTTGGAGCAGATAAACAAAAAAATCGCCAGACCCCTGAGTGTTTTTAGGTGGGGATGTTGGCTTTGTATCTCTGCCGTACATTCTTGGGATGTTTTGGAAGGTTTTTGCAAATGTCCTGTTGGGTGGCATTGAGATGGTTGTTTCTTTAAATGACTTAGCTCTGCCTTAGTGAAGATCTTTTTAAAAGCAGACCATTTTCTGACATTCTGTTTTCTGCAAC
Source organism: Macaca fascicularis (assembly GCF_037993035.2). Taxonomy (NCBI): domain Eukaryota; kingdom Metazoa; phylum Chordata; class Mammalia; order Primates; family Cercopithecidae; genus Macaca; species Macaca fascicularis. The sequence goes on from NC_088378.1 coordinate 47,949,956, forward strand.
TGCTATTGAAGAGGGGCAAAGCCGAGCCAGGCTCTTGTAGAACACTTTCAACACGAGACAAGTGGTTTTGTGTGTTTCTGTCACAGTTTTACAGTGAGGCCATTCAGTACTCAGAACTGAGAAAGATAACATGGCACGCTTATTTAATAGTATTCTATTTGCTCTTCTATTTTGTCCAGTCATTAAATGGTGTTAGAATTGAGAATTAGGACTCTCTTTCCTCGCCAGAGAAAAACACAAGTGACTTGTTGACTACAAGATTTACTCTCACAGATATTTCCAGAGTAATATGAAATCCCGGCCAAGTATCTGCAGAAAAAAGCCAGCGGCATACGCTCCAACCTCTTTTCCTGAGTGCAGCTCCACAGCTACCTCTCCATGCCCAGAAGGACATCATAAATCATTTCTAATTTATGGGGAGCCCAGTCGTGAACTTCACCCTGCTAGTTGCTGGTGTTTGTCATCTACACACTGTGAGCTCCCTTCTTCAGTGCATACAGAGACTTTTTCAGATCATCCATAGGACAGAAGGTTGAGATTTTTTTCCCTAGGACTGGCCCAGCCAAAAATTAAGGAGGAAGAAGACAGAAGATTCTTGTCCCTCAGGGTTTTGCCACAAGTCTCACTTCCTTTATCCCAAATCGAGGACTGGGAAGGGGCAGAAACAATACCGTTATCATGATTAGCTTATTTTCTTTTATTTTATTCAACAAATACACATATTTTTACAAAGCCAACAGCCTGTAAGTAAATGTTGGGGACACAGCAGTAAGCAAAACAGAATTTTGATTCTCAACAAGATGATACTTACATATGTTAGGAGGTGATGATGGGTTTTGCCCGAAAAGAAGAGATAAAGTTGGGAAGGGGAATAACCATTCTATACCAGAAGTTCAGGGAAGGGACTTCTACTAAGGTGACCTTTGAGCAGAGACTTGTGGGACAAGACGGAGTGAGTCTAGCAGGTGTCTGGAGAGATGGCCTCCTGGGAAGGACAGAGGCCACCATGCAGGGGTCACGCCTCAGGGGAGAAGCAGCAGGGCCCCAAGGAATTGAAGCCGAAAGCTAGAAGGAAGTGTTTAGGAGCCAGGCACGTGATAGGAGGGACAGCGTAAGGTGCTGCGGTGAGTTCAGAGATTATTGGAAGTGAGATGAGCAGCCATGGGAAGTTTTGGGAAGATTACCAGAGTATAAGCATGAAGTCAGGAAAATGCAGGGCAGTGCTTCCTTCACTTCCCAGAGAGAATTAGAGTGTACACTGTTGTTATCAGAATTGAACTGTCAAAACGTCAATTAGCCCAATGCAGAGTGATGCAGAAATCATGGCTTTGTTTGATCTTGGTATAAAAAAGCTCTTATGCTTTTCCAGTTGGGATAAAAGTGACAGGCCATGGGCCATTTATTTATTCGACTGGTGGTAATACTTTTCATGGAGACACCTTAGCTACTGTATTCAGCTACATTCAGCGACCCGTGCCCCACTAGCATCTTCCCTGGCAGTATCTTGGTTATGCTGTAGCTGTGGTGCATAGATCGGTGCATAGATTTCTGTGCATAGATTGGTGTGAGCTTCAAAGTCAAAGAGCAGCTGGTGGGATACTTGGGATCAGATTCAAGCAGGCTGCAATAACAGCAGGCTCTCAGTGATGACCTGGAGCCAACTGATGCCGTTTTCTGCTCACAAAGAACTGACTCTAGTCCACAGCTACAGAGAGCTTGGGTTAGACTGATGTGCAGAAGTTACAGGGCGTGCGATTTGACTCCTTCTCTGGAATACCTTCCTCAAAATGAGGGTGATCGACACTGAAGTGGGCTGTGCCTTAAAGTGAGCATCTTCCCTCTGAATGATTTTAAGCAGGTGAGCACATCTCAGGAATATTCTGAGATAGCGCCTGCTTTGTGCGGTGTGTTGGACTAGAATGACCTCTCAGATTCATTGCAATGCAAACCCCCTCTGAGCCCATGGAAAAGTGTCCAGTGAATGTGCTCTGCAAACATGCAGGCACTATATAAACAAGAGGCAAATATTTTAAAAGGTGAAGAATGAGATACTTGTACTGCTGTGAGAGCGGTGGTTGGAATGTTGTGCCCCAGCAACATACTTTCCGTGCTCAGTCGCCTGCAGTTTGTTCTCGTTGGCCCTCTACACAGGTATCCGCATTGTGTGTTAAACATGCTCTCAGCCAAAGACCAAACAAATAGCCAACGGCATTTTCCTATCAGAGCCTGTTTATAGGAATTAGAGCAAAAGAACAAAGCTGTTGGTTTTGATTCTTGGCAGGAAGCCAAGGCTGCTGCTTCAAAGCTCCAGAGTTTACAAGAAAGAAAAGAGGGGGAATTTTTAGTTTACAAGGAAGAAAGGGGGAATTTTTAGCTGAGACTAAATTAGAATTTAAGCAAAAGAAAACTCAAAACTAAAACTAAAGAATCCTCCGGGATCCATAATGGAAAGGCAGAATAAGAAACCTGGTATATTCCAGGCTATCGGATGATTTTTTAGTGCAAGAATGAACGTTTTAAAAGGTGCCCGAAGCAGAGATTACAGACACAGCCTCGATTAATGATACAGGATCACACAGCATTTGAGCTTTATGAATTGTCCTTAGTGATCCTTGAATTTTGTCCCTTATTTTACAGATAATGGATGAGAGGCCCAGGAACTCAAAGTGACTGCCCAGGGTCACTCAACTAGTTATAGGAATTCAAGGACTAGAATCCAGGACTTCTGGTAGCCATTTTGTGTTTTGGGTAATTTTAAAGAAGCAGCAAACAAGTAAAAGTTTTGTTTCTTATGAGCAAAGGGCCGATTAGGAAGACAGCCACAATGATTGAATTCTGAATTGGCAGTGCATTTGGTTTGCGAGAATGTGGCCTGATCCCTAGGCCAGAGGCACTTGCTCTTGCCTTCTTGCCACCTTCATCCTCAAGTTTAGGGCAGAACAGCCATGAATCTCTGGGCCTGTCCCCAGGAATGGAGTCCAAGACAACTGTTGGAGGAGGTCTACAGAATCCTGCCACTCCTCAGAGCCCAGTCAAGCATGAATGGGTTTTTACAATCCCTGGGAGGCTACAGTGGTCAAGGTCCTTCTAAAGCACCTGCAAAATCCCAGCAGTGTCACACCTGTCACTGTGGGTGTTCTTTGGCTTCCTGCATTGATAAGAGTTCTCTCCTCTTGGACCAGAGGCTGAACAAATTGAAACTGTATTTAAATAACAGCACTCTTTTTACATAATAGAACTCCCAGTTAAAAACAACAAAAAACAAACAAACAAAAAAACTCCTTGCCTGGTTAACTTTTTTCACTGAAATCACTAACCTTTAAGTGAGCTGTTGTTACTTGCTTCTGGAAGAATGGAGTGAGGGAGGAATCCAAAGAAAGGGAGGGAAGCCTTCTGTGTATGTCTCCTTTTAAACCCATAAGCTGTTCATTGTCCTTCTTTTGACCATATATTCATTCATTCACTCATTTTCCTGTTTGTTTCTATTCTGATTCTATCCAAAAAAAGTTTGACAAAACTTACAGTAAAGAGCTTCTATATTGTACATAAAATGTAAATAAAGTCAGGTTTTAGAGAAGGAGGAAACAGATTCCATCCACGAATTGTCATATGAAGTCTGTGTCAAATATCCAGTTTTACTCTGATCTTTCTAGCAACCAGGATTTAAAAAGGAATACACAATTTCTAGTTATCAGAAAGGAAAAAAAATCCAGGTTCTTCAAGAAACTAAGTGTTGCTATTCTGCATGCAATTAGGAAACACCTATGGAAGACTTTCATGCACTTACTACAAAGCTGGCTGCCCAGGGCACGTCCTCCCACCCTGTCTCCTATCAGTGTCCTTGCTTGAGGCCCTGGAGCCTCTGAGCAAACATGTTTTAGTGTTATCACAAATGTCTTCTTAGTGTTATCGGTTGCTCCCTTTGGATGTGTCAAGGCCTGGTTTGGGGTAATGGCTTTAGTTTAGTTGAAATGATGTTGTCTAGAGTAGTTCCAGGATTTGCAGATTATGAGGCCAGGAGCAGGAATCGAGGAGCATCAGAAATCTCATGCTACTGTAGCTGCCTGTTCTCTAACAGTGTAGCTTTCCTGCTCTTCAAAGTGCTCTAGACTCCTTATCTGGCCCTTCGCTGCTGTGTCAAAGTACATTTTTGAACAGAGGGTCTGGAGGAAATAGAGTCCTGCAGAACACACTTTGGGAAATGTTGACTCAGGATTAGGAGATGACATGACCACGTGTTAATTTTACGCACCTTCTTGGCCCCTGAAAGTGAGGAATGGACTTTGCAGTTGCATGGACATGTAGAGCACAGGATTTAATACTATACACACTCAGGAGAACACTACTAAGCTCCCAAGCCCCAGTTCGAAGTTCTACCAGGAGTTTACATTTCTTCCAGAAGAAGAATCAATATTAAGATTCCCATGACTTTACATGTCTGTGAAAACTGATTATTATTATTATTATTATTTTCTGAGATGGAGTTTCGCTCTTGTTGCCCAGGCTGGAGTGTAATGGCGGGATCTTGGCTCACTGCAGCCTCTGCCTCCTGGGTTCAAATGGTTTTCCTGCCTCAGCCTCCTGAATAGCTGGGGTTACAGGTGCCCACCACTATGCCCAGCTAATTTTTGTATTTTTTGGAGATGGGGTTTTGCCATGTTGGCCAGGCTGGTTTCGAACTCCTGACCTCAGGTGATCCACCCACCTCAGCCCCCCAAAGTGCTAGGATTACAGGCATGAGCCACTGTTCCTGGCTGAAAGCTGATTATTCTTAATTGCCTTCTCCATCCTCCTAAGACCTGGGGATTGTCAGGTAATATACCAGAACTCTCCAGAATTAGTGAGAATGCAGGAGAAAGAGTAATAGAAATATGATGTGTTGGGCTTTTGTAATAGATGGAGTGAGAGAGAAAACACTAGAAAATAATTCATTTTCCTGGAATGCAAATGGGTTACCCAGAATATTTACTGAATGTTTATGTTTTTTTAATGTAAGCATACATATCTTCTACATACACTGCACATCCATAGAATCATATGTTTTAGAATGCGACATTTCTAGCTTCAACGTTAGAAGCAGCCTTTATACTCTCTAGTTGGTATGGAATAATATGTCTGGAAGCCAGGCCAAAGGTGGCCATTTGAAAGACCAGGGATGGCGGCCAGACTTCAGATCATGAGCTGCAGCCATTTGCTCTTGTCATAGCTGTGTTGATTCAACTCTGATCATGTGTTTTGTTAAGCAACTAAGAAAACGAGTTTGAGCCCTCATGTGAGCAGAATAAATGTGCTCAATTCTACTTGGAATGTTTTTCATAATTATCTTAAGGAATGACTTGATTCTTACTTGTGCTTGTTCTTTTTAAAAGTATTAGAAAGGAAGATATCCACACGACAAAGTAGAGAGGAGCTGATAAGAAGGGGAGTTCTTAAGGAATTGCCTGATCAAGGTGAGGAAATTAATCATACATTTTAAATATTTTGGTCCTTCATTCTTTGGTCTTTCTTTTGTTTTCTTTTGAAATTTAAAATGATCATGGTCTTTGTAAGGTAAAGCAGTGATTACTGCATTCCAAGAGCCTTGCTCCCATTGGTGATGCCTTTGTGAGCTGCAGAGAATCTGAAGTATTACAAAATTCTAGTGACTTTCCTGGTGAATCCGTCACCATATGTCATTCTAAACCTAAAACTCTGCAAAGGTACATCCGAGGCTGATACAGATGAGATACAAGTGCTTATGGCTCCTTCTCTTCTGTATTCTTGAGCTTCAGTCTTTCTATTCACATGAAACTCATGTGTTTGAGTAAATGCAAAGTTTTAGCTTGGTTCATGCTATTTTGTTTCTTAAGACTACCAATAAAACAGAAGAGAGAAGGCACACATACCTCTTGTCCTTTGCACTCTATAATAACACTGAAATGTACAAGCAATAAAACATGAATAGGCAGACTAAACTAACCTGCTTTCTGCCTTCTCTCAAGTAATTTTGCAGTATTGTTCTCTTTTCATTTCTCTGAATCTTTCCCTAGCAATGATTATTTCTAATTTTTTCCCCTATCTCTGATCTTCTCTTTTTTTCTCTATCCTCCCAAGGAGGAACTTTGTTCAGAAAAGACAAAGATCAGATAGAAACTGGTACTGACCCTCAAAAGAAGACACTAACATTGGTTATTTCTCCAAATAAATAATACCTAATCATTTTCATCGCTTCCACTATTAAATTTAAAATTAAAGGACATTCTGTTGCAACATTGTTGATTTATCTCATGCCTCCCTTCACCTCACATTTACTGTAATAATAAAGTATTATTATTGTACTTTTATGGGAACAAATAAAATGCTATTAATTTAGAATTGAAATTGAAATTGAAATAATAATACAGCTGTTTTCCTGACATATATTCCTTGCAAAGGACTTAACATTTTTTGGCATTCACTATTTATAAATCAAAATGACATGCTTTTTCCAGCATCTGAATAATTCCAGAGTGGAGCTGAAAAATGCTTTCCTGTTTTTCTCCTGATTCAAAGAAAATAGAGAACTCTGGAGTGAATAGTAGCATTTTCTTAAGCCCTCGCAATTTTAGGTATTTTACTTCAATTTCTGACCTGTCAAACTTTTCTTACTCTACTTTATGAATGAATTTTATGTTTTCTCTGTTTTTCTATTATTTTGAAGCTACTTATTTCCTGTTTGAGACTTTTAAGAGTTAAAAATGCATATTTCTAACTTTTGAAACTTAAAAGTAGACTTGCAATATCAAAATTAATCCCCTGTCCAATGTCTCTGAAGGCAATAGAGAAATAATACACCCATTGAAAGCTTAACACTGGGCCATCAGCTTTATGGGATGGGCCAATGCACTTATTAGGCATCATTTGTTTAGAAATATTTTAAGGAAAGTACAAAATGGAAAATTTTATGATTGAAACTGTTAATGGGTTTAAAGGTGAAGATTCAAAGCCCATCTTTTTTTCCTAATTAAAATTTGTAGGTAGAAAAAGAATTTGCTCTTTCTAAAAACCAAGTAGCAAGAGTCAGTTTAAAGAAATGATTTTTATTCTGCCTAATCAGTGAAACTGTTTGCCTCATAGATAATAATTTCTTGGGCCAACATATACTTCTCAGAAATCTGACTCTGTGATCTTGTTATTTAACTTTTGCAGTGGAAAGTAAAAGTTTTAAAACATAAAAGAACAAAACTTTTTTTAACCTAACATAATATAATAATAGGCTTAATGTTTGAGAAGTCGTAAACTACTAGATTTTACTTTGCAGCTTTTGCATCTTCCCTATCTAGAACTGTAGAAATTATCTAATGGTTGAAGGTTCCTGAGGATGTCAGTGGTAAATGGAGACCTTCCCCTTTTCAGCTGAGGGCTGGAGAAAATAGTTTTCTGTAATTTTCCCAAAAGCAATTATCTGGAGAATTTCAGTCTGAGAGACTAGAAGCTGCTGTTCTTGGTAACAACCTTCTTTCTGCTGCCAGTGAAGATTCGTTCTTTGCCTTGATCTTCTTGACCTTGCCTCTGCTCTTGACAGTGTCTGTCCATCAAGCCCTTTATTCAGTCAGCCAGATAGACTTTAAAAATCCCTCTAGCTACCGTGAGTTTGACCCCATCCCATCATGTCCCATACTCTCCCAGTTATTATTATTTTTCCTTTTAGGTTCTCTTTTTTACATCCAAACATACCTTCAACCTAAAAGTTCAGTGATTCGTCTTCTCTCCAGGGAAGTCTATGATCTAGTACAAGTTTGCTGCTTACCTCTGCTTTTTTCCCTCCATCTTTTCCCTTAGCTTTTGACATGAGGGTGTGGAGGTGGTTTTGCCTGTGCACCGTCCTTTCCTTTCCTCCCACTGTGGACTTTTATCACTTGCCTTTTGGTCATACATGATTTTCTCTTTCTATCTGTCCTTCCTTTAACTATAATATATCCCCACTACACCTGTTTACTAGAAGGAGGTGACCCCCTTCAAACACCCTCGTGCTCCTTTTCCTGTTTGTGCTTTATCTCTCATTTTACTTTAAGCTGATAACTACGTTGTGAGTTTTCTTTTTCCTTTGCTCCCGTGAGACGTGTTGACTTGGGCCACTTATTGTCACCTGCCATTCAGCTCAGCACCTTCTTGCTTTCCTTTGCTCTGCTTGTATTTTACTTACACACATACACTATATCAAGTATTTAACTTATTTTAATTCTAAAACAACTTCCTTAACACTCAATACTAGAAAACCTTTTCAATATGCACACCAACTAATTAATAACTTTACTTCCCCTCTGTTTTGTTCTTGAATTCCATATTTATCACAAATGTGTCTCTTTTTTCTACAATTATTTTCATACTAACCGGCTTTATTTCATGCCTCAAAGTAAGTATTTTCCACATTGTTGACTATTTCTCTCTATCATATGCTAATCCAATTTCTTCTTGTGTCGTGACTATTAAAATTTCTCTCTAGGTTTTTCTAAATTTAATAAATAAGTTATTTAATTAAAGAATTTTAATATAATAATGCTTAAAATAGAATTAAATTGTCATTGACATGACTTCAATATACTTTTATTACCAACTAAAGTCAAAGAAAACAAAGATAAATTTATATTTGAGTTACCTAAAAACTGAAGATTTTTATGTATAAGCAAGTGGTTTTCTATTTTGTTTGGAATTTTTGATTCTTCATTTTTATTTTATCTGGATATATTGTGTTCTCCTTTTTATAGCTAATTTCTTGGGATTTAATAATAGGAATTAAGAATCATTTGGGTTCTCTTTGTTTGACATATAGTCTCTAAAAAATTCTTACTTTAATTTTATTAAAATAGTTGAGATTTACTTGTAATGGCATTACCTTCAATTATTGTTTATTTTAGTTTTACACAGGACTCAGTTATAGGTTATTGGGAGTTATATGACTAAGCAACGATTGCTTTTTCATTCTAAAAATGACATAATTTCATGATATGTGGTTGATGTATTAAAATGTCATACCTGTTTGTTCAGAAGGCAAATGGATTTTATTGTTAAGCCAAAGCAATTCAATCATATTTAATGACAATTTGGGAAATGGTTTCTGTTTTATAATGATTGCCAAGATAAGAGTAGTAAAAATAGGAAGAGCTCTAATTAAGCAGATTTTTAGGTTTGCGCAAACCTTCCATTCATTAATTTTTCTTTTACAATGGTAGCAAAGCCTCTTAAAATTTTCCAGATATAAAGTAGGGTTAATCTTTTCAAGAATCACTGAACTAAACATTTCTGCAAAGTCTCTTTCACTTTAGAAACCCCCAGGAATTATGGAAATACGAGAGTTAAAATTAGTCATTTATGATTTAGATATATATTAAACATTGTATCCATTACAGTTTTTAAAAATTCCTTTGTGATTACTTTTTTATGTGTGCTTTTTTTTCTTGAATGTATTCAAATTATTTTTAGGACAACTTACGGACTTTTTGGCTAGTTATATATAATAATTACCTGAGTATACTTTAATTTTTCCATAAATGAAGAAATAAAAATAAAAATAGCCTTTTATCATCTTTTCCCTGAATATAGAGTAGAAGTTATATTACTGTGTGAAGTTAGCACATCATATACTTAATATATTCTGGAACCAGTAGTACTTGGAAATGTTCATATTCTCCCACTTATTGTTTGTATGTGTAATTACATTTCATGTTATTTGTGTGTTTGCATTCACCTTGTGTTTTTGGTGCTTGTAAAATGTTTATTCCATTTTCCAGATTATTCCTCTCGCCATTTTATTTCTGAATGATGAAGAAACACATAAGTATTGACTTCAGCCAAACCTAAGAACCAGAACAGAGGGACTCTGCTGCCCTGGGATATTGCATAATTAGGATGATCATTCCTATTGTCTTGAAATGATGCATAGATATTCCCTCCGTAGCAGCTTTTCCTCAAGTCTGAGGATTTTCTAGCTCTTTTGTTTTGAATAAACTGGTGAAACAGTGCAGGGTGTATTTGGTTCCCAGGGACTGAAACATGAATCCAAATTCTACAATCCTAGTAACTGGAAAACTTGTTTTTAAGAAAGCCAGCAAGTTAGACATCTAGGTGTTTCTTTCCCATTTTAGATGGAGATGTAACAGTTAACTTTGAAAATTCAAACGGGCACATGATACCCATCGGAGAGGAATCTACCCGAGAGGAAAATGTAGTAAAGTCTGAAGAAGGTAATGGCTCTGTTTCTGAAAAAACACCACCTCTGGAGGAAAAGGCAGAAGATAAGAAAGGTAAAATAAAGAGAAACCCGTATTATTTACTTTAGTGTAGCTCAATGTCTAGAACCAGCACTTAGGCTCCAACTAGTGACTCTAAAACCAGCAGTCTGAAGAGGAGAGGTTTACAAATGGAAAAAAGAAAGAAATGATAAGTAGTAAAGTGAAATCGGATGATTTTCTCAGGTAGATACATCCATTTTATAAGCACAGTATTTGATTTTCTTAATTATTAATAAATGTTAATTAAAAGTAATAATCAGAAGGGGTGGCCTCTTTAATCATTAAAGATGTCTGGGAAGATTATCCTTTCTTAGGAGCTTTGTCTCAGGATCATAATGAAAGTGAGAAATCTGAGCATCTTTCTCTGCTAGTTACAACTGGCCCCATGAGCAGTTCAGCATGGAGGAATATCAAAAGCCACATGGCTTGTTCAGCCCAGCACTGTCTTCAGCAGTGGGAACTCGGCTGGTGGCATCCACATGTCCAGTATCGTAGGTTCCAAATGTTTCTGAGAGAGACCCAGGAATAGCTCCCAGAGATGCCATGGACTGTGGTTGCTCTGCTGCCTGATTCCCACAGCCTCTGTGCAATTGGAAACTTCAAAATGTGCCAGAGGCAATTATGCTATTCCCAGAAGACTTCTTTAGAGACCTTGGTTCCTAGAGTGAATATGCCGCAGTAGATTGAGATACCTGCAAAATACATGTCTATCAGGTACTCCCAGAACGTTCACAAATTCCTAGTTATGGAATGATGACATCTTGATACCACCTCTGTGATGATACCACTGCATAGGAACCTCCAAACATGAAAAGAAACTTCTATAAGGAGAGGTTTTGGGGGGAGATTCTAGATGCCTCCATGCAGCATAGAAAGGAATCTTTAGGAAATATACTATTTCCTGTTTTATAATGTGTGTCTCTAAGTTGAATGGTAAACTTTTGTCAAACCTAGTGCGTGTTCTGTGGGCATTTTGAACCCTTAGAAACTGATGAAAGTGAATTCTCTTCCTCTGTTCTTGACCCAGATCCTTGAGAGAGAAAGGGAAAAAAGAGTATTTGATGGCCTTATTAAACACACCTTGTAACTTAAAATCATCTTCTCTGGAAGTTCGTAGCCATTCATTATTTGCATATATATTAGCCTTTGAAAGTTTTAGAAGCCTGTGTAAATAATCTGTTGGAAATGTATTATTTTGCTTTATTTCAAGGACTTTATCTTGCCTTGTTCCATTGACGGACTCTGGTTAAGCTTATGTACACAAATTATGAAATTAACTAATACTTTCAATGATAATATTCCTGGAACATAAAAAGAAAGTAGACTTACATAAATTTTAGTGGGATTCAGCTGAAAGTATTAACGCAAGTAGTGATGGTTTTTGTTTAAGTCTTTCTGTCCTGTCTCGCCAGACTGTTGAATTTCAAATCCATCTGTGGTTTGTCCCTGGCAGCCCTCTCACATCCCAGAATCGCATCCTGTATTACGTAACAGTGCCATCTCTGGTGCCTGGTCCGTGCAGGGTATTCGTCACCGGACTGGCCAGACATCAAAGGAAGTGTTTCCCTTATCAACATAATAAAAAGTTCCCGACAGTTTTATATGAATTAACCAACAGACCTTGATGTTCTTGAAAGAAGATAGCAGATCTATGGGTCCATGAATAGTTGAGAGATGTTTTTCTTTACTTAGACTTAGTACATTCAATTCTTCCTTGTCTGATAAGGTCCAAGAGAGCCTCTTGCTTGGTTAGTAGTACATGAGGAAGGAGCTGGGAGTGCTGGATGCTGACATACCACTAATGAGGCAGTGCGGCTCTCTCCTGTGTGGAAAGAACACACCAGAGCCACAGGAGAAGCACTAGGTATAGAAGCCACTTCCTGAGACTGAAAAGAATGTCACGCATAACTAATATTACAGTGTATTATGTTAATTAGAAAATGCCTTATGACAAAAGTAACAATTTATTTCTCTAGAAAAACACATTTTTAATTCTGAAGACCAACTCAAGCTTCACTTTTGCCTCTGCTCCTCTTTTGGTCTCACTGCTTGTGTGAGCTCACTACCATGCAAATCCCACCATCCCATGATCTTAATTCACCCTTTATTTTGGGATACAGTGCTCCCTTTCCTCCTGCATGAAGCCAACTTATTCAAGAGCATTCTGTCATCTATTTGCTTATATTTGCAAAACCATATCATCTGCCTTTAGAGCGCTAGATGTGTATTATATCTCTTCATAAGACAGTATCTCAATACTTTAATATTTGAAACATCACCGTCAAAGAAAGCAAAACAAATGGCACATGGTGTCCTTCACACTTGCTCTGTGAGTAGATTCCACCCAGGCCCTCTGGGCGTTTCTGGGGCTCCTGAAGGCACCTGATTCTGTAGTTGGTATGGTGGTCTTGGGCCTCCTCTGCCTAATACTAGATAGAGACTTCTTCCTTAAGGTCTTTGGGGCTCTTGGTCTCCCATTATTCTTTCTCAGTAAGTGCCTTTATATATATAAGAGCAGAAAAACTGACTTGCTCCCTGTTAAACAAAACTTGGTATTAAATATAAGAAATCTTTTGGCTCACACCTGTAATCCCAGCACTTTGGGAGGCCAAGGCGAGAAGATCACCTGAGGTCAGGAGTTTAATACCAGCCTGGCCAACATGGCGAAGCCCCATCCGTACTAAAAATACAAAAATAGCTGGGCGTGGTGGTGAGCACCTGTAATCCCAGCTACTGGGAAGCTGAGACAGAGAGAATTGCTTGAACCCAGGAGGAGGAGGTTGCAGTGAGCTGAGGTCAGGCACCATTGCACTCCAGCCTGGGTGACAGCCAGTCTCAAGAAAAGAAAATAATAATAATCTTATAAGAATTCTTATAAAATCTTATAAGACTCTTACAAGAAATCTTGCTTGACATTATTTTTATTAAGCTATTATAAAAAAATCTTCAGTGAAATAACAAGTGGTGGACACTTACTTGTTCCACAAATAGTAAAGGTCTACCATGGGTGAGACTCTACTAGGAGCCAGGAAAAGAGTGGTAAATGAAAAATGGCCTTTGCCCTAAGAGCGTGACCTGTGAGGAGACCAGAATGCAAACAGGCAATTGCAATGCAAGATGCGAAGTACCATAGAAGGCCTGAGCACAGCAACCCAAGGGAGCTCACAGCAAGGACAAACATTGGTTCTGGGAGGAAGATATTTACAGACTAAGACATGAAGGAAACAAGAAGGAGGTAGTCAAATGAAGCAGAGGAATTGGGTGAGAATTGCATTCTAGGCAGGGTGAAGACCACATGCAGCCCCAGGCTTGTTCTGAGTATCCTTGAACTCAAACCTTCCAGTGTCCAAAGGAGCCAAGCCTGGAAGTATGGGAAACAGCTTGTTTTCCAGACGTCATTGCTGGGAAGCCTAGAGTCCTTATCAAGCCAGAATGACTAGGCAGACTTTCTTAACCTTCTCTTGAAATGATAATACTCCTATACGCCATCAGTTTATATCAGGTCTTCAGATCACATGGTAAGTGTAAAATATACAACTTGACTTAATTCATTACCTCCCAGCTGCAACTAAAGCATCTGTTTTCTACTGAGGTGTGTGTCAATAACTATTAGACGGTCAGTCCCATTCGTTGAATAGACATAGTGTGTACAGCAGTGTGTTCGATGGAATTTTAAATTTCAGACAGAAGTTTATAATTCAGTCAAAAAATTATGCTATTTGCATACTCATATGTCCCTGCATGTGCATGCATGTACACACGCACACACATAACTTAAGAATTACCAGAATGACAAATGTTCACACATAGTTGGTAGAGTTCAAAGAGTCAAGAGGAGTTGACTGCATTCTCCAAGGAGCCAGGAGAAAGTCTGTTTGCAGTGTGTTCATTTTCTCCCTAGTAGGTCTTGTCATTGCCAACCAATCTGGTAAACCATCTCCTCCTTCCCAAACCCAGAAGCTGGATTCTTTCCTGTATACCTTAGAATTTTAAGCCTTAGACAGAAAGGAAAAATACCCCTCAGTGACGTGCTATGAAGGGAGAGGATAAAACATGAATGGATTTTGTGGTATATAAGAGAATTAAGGTGCCATGTGTTACAGATCAGTTTGACTTTCACTATGGATGATACCATTGGGCTTAGTCTCCATACTTCATGGTATTATGCTGGGGGCTAAAGTTACAAAGATGTATTTAAAGAATAGACTTCAGCCATATGTCAGAAGACTGACAAGTTAATGTATATTTATATATTTTAAGCCAAAATTAAATGTTTTAGGTGTGTATCAACTTGTATCATTCTCAAACCTAACTGACTTTTGTGATTTATACTTGCCTGGTTAAGACCAGCTGAGTTAAAAGGGCCATTACTATTAATATACATGATACTCAGCTTAGTTGAGGAGACAAGATGTATAAACAGAAAGGCAAAAATACAAAATAGCTTCTGATAAATGTTGAGTAAGTGGTTCACACAATAAGCCCAAGTAAGTTCAGAGGCAGAAGAAGTCAACTTGGGCCACAGTGACAGGAGAGGATTTTGTGGCTGAAGCAGCATCAAAGGTGAACTTTAAAAGTAAAGCTTTATTGATTACCTGTTGTAACTGAAGTCATCATATGCAATTATATATGTGGATTGATGGGGAATGTGGTTGAAAAAAGAGAATTCCATACTTCACACTTACTAGGATAAGGAACAAAATAATAGAAATAATAATAAAATGCAATATATTACAATATTAAAACTCTTTCTTGATCATTCAATTACGGGAGGACAGACTTGGTTAAGGCTTGTTCTTGTCTTTACACGGTTTAATGTTTTTTATCGTGCCCCATTTTTAAAGAAATGCTGCTTAGCTCTTTGGACCAGAATGGTATTTTAGTTTAATTCTCATCAGCCACTATTAGAACGAATACAGATGTGAATATACGAATGAACCTTCAGCATCTCCACTGTCTTTCAGTAACAAGAAACTAATACTCTTTCTCCTCCAGTTACACAAAACCTTGTGAGGAGCTGCTGTTCTTAGGGATGAGTTTTGGATGAATTTTAGCCTTTGTCTTTCTTTTTTTTTTTTTTTTTTTTTTTTGAGACGGAGTCTCGCTCTGTCACCCGGGCTGGAGTGCAGTGGCCGGATCTCAGCTCACTGCAAGCTCCGCCTCCCGGGTTCACGCCGTTCTCCTGCCTCAGCCTCCCGAGTAGCTGGGACTACAGGCGCCCGCCACCTCGCCCGGCTAGCTTTTTGTATTTTTTAGTAGAGACGGGGTTTCACTGCGTTAGCCAGGATGGTCTCGATCTCCTGACCTTGTGATCCGCCCGTCTCAGCCTCCCAAAGTGCTGGGATTACAGGCTTGAGCCACCGCGCCCGGCCACCTTTGTCTTTCAAAAATAATTATTTGGTTTACATTAAAAAAGAGACCTAAGTATTTCTTCGATTCAGCACCATCTAGTTATACCTATAGTTGTGACAGCATTTGAAAAGGCCAGGCATGGTGTCTCATGCCTGTAATCCTGACACTTTGTGAGGCCAAGGGGGGCAAATCACTTGAGCCCAGGAGTTCAAGACCAGCTTCGGCAATATGGCAAAACCCAATCTCTACAAAAAATTCAAAACTTAGCTGGGCGTGGTGGCAAACACCTGTGGTCTCAGCTACACAGGAGGCTGAGGTTAGATTATCACTGTAGCCCACTTGTATCAAGGCTACAGTGAGCCATGATCATGCCACTGCACTCCAGCCTGGGTGACAGAGAGAGACCCTATCTCAAAAAAAAAAAAAAAATTTTTTTTTGAGCTTCTCTTTCATACACACACACACACACACACAAAAAAAAAAAAAAAAAAAAAGAAAAGAAAAGAAAGGAAGGAAAGGGCAGAGGAAGTTATTGTAGAACAGGAAGCTGCCAATGTACTGGGAAAGCTTTAGAAAATTTTGCTAGGAGAAGATGATTCATTCCAAAGTGCATTGTTGCCTCATGTAAAAGATTCTGTAGAGCCTCTCTTAGCTTACAAAATAACTGAGTTTTGACCACAGCAAAACTGAACACAGATCCCTTTCAGATGGATCTGGCTTGAGTTCTTGAGGGTAACCATGAGTCCAGCAGTTACTGCAGCTGTCAGTCCTCACCCCACAGCAGTGACTGTAATGCGTTCATCTGCCACTCTCCAGCAGCCTTCAACTTTCTCAAATCATTGTTTGTTCAATTTAAATGTAGCACTGCACGCCCACATCGTCATCCAGCAACCCCAGATCCAAGGCTAGAACTGAGGCCCCTGACTTGCAAACAATTTACACACATCCTCAACCGAGTATCTTCAAAGTAGTTTGTACAACCCGGTTTTATTAAAGGGTGATTCATGTACCCTGAGAACACTTCTCAATTTGTCTTTCAGCCTTTGTTTTCATCCTAAACTGTGCTCTGTCTGGTGCAGAACTCCATGCTGGTTCCCAAGGGCCAAGCAGCCACGCTTTGTGTCACTATCGTCACGTCTTGCTCCTCGTGTTTATATGGTGTGTGTCTGTATCAGTCTGCTTCTGTTCACTTTCTCATTTATAGAGAACACTGAAAACCACTCTGAAACACCGGCAGCTCCTGCTCTACCTCCTTCTGCTCCTCCTAAGCCTAGACCCAAACCTAAACCCAAAAAATCACCTGTGCCTCCAAAAGGGGCCACTGCTGGGGCCAGCCACAAAGGTGACGAAGTGCCTCCCATTAAAAAAAATACCAAGGCTCCTGGTAAGCAGGCCCCCGACCCTCCACCCAAGCCAACAAGCCGAAACACGACCCGAGAGGCTGGTGAGTATGCTGCTAGTGCCCTGTGGGGTCACTTCTAGGGTGCTTGGCTCTGGGATGGGGCTAATTGTTTCTTCTAGGTGTGATGGGCTTTTGGTGTCTTAGGACATTACACCAGCAGATTCAGTTTTGACACAAAGAATGCCCAGGAGATTCCTTTGTTGCTCTCTACCAAAGGAAAGTCAACCCGTTGAATAGTTCACCTCATTAGTTTTTGAGTGAACCTGCTGGTTTCATCTTGAATATCCACTATCAGCACCAGTTGAAGGATACTGGGAGTAGTATGCCTGATGAATGTCAATGATCTGATATAACATTATTTAGACATTGACTGACCTTCTACCTATATGAGTTTATGGGTGGCTTTTTGGCCTGGATTTTCTTTCAAAATATCTTAGGTTTGCATATAAAAAAGTGACAGTTATAACTTTGATATATTTGCTGGATGTTAATGTGTTAAATCCTCAGCATCCATAGTCATCTCCCTTCTGATAAATGACAAAGGGTTCATGTCACTTGTTTCAGCTGCACTGCACCACTTTCTACTGCAGTGAAGACTATTTCAGTGGAATGGAAAGTTACACTCTCCATGTTCCACACCTCCCCTGTAGACTTGTGTGCTCTAAGGCAAAACATCCTGGTGTCATGTGGTTATAAGTTACTATTACACATCACCAGTGGATGTTTGAGTGACCTGCAATAACTTCATGCACTATGTATCCAGCTTTGCTTTACAATTAGATACGCTTAATGCAAAGTGGAAACTCCCATTTTTTTAGTGAAGAGGAATAAAGATGTCTACCATGTCATTTATCTTTTAAAAGAACATTAATCAGGCCAGACCCAGTGGCTCACACCTGTAATCCCAGCACTTTGGGAGGCTGATGCGGGTCGATCACTTGAGGTCAGGAGTTCAAGACCAGCCTGGTCAACATGGTGAAACCCTGTCTCTGCTAAAAATACAAGAATTAGCTGGGTGTGGTGGCGCATACCTCTAATCCCAGCTATTCAGGAGGCTGAGACAGGAAAATTGCTTGAACCAAGGAGGCAGAAGTTGCAGTAAGCTGAGATTTCACCAGTGCACTCCAGCCTGGGTGACAGAACGAGACTCCATCTCAAAAAAAAAAATCTTATTTTCCTTAAAATCAACAGCAACTTTCTAGCAGTTGACTGTCAGGATTCGCCTTGGTGTTGATCTTTTTCCCCTCATGATGTATAACCTTAATGCTCAAATTCAGAGAGTGGTTTTGTTGACAGTATAACATCTCTGAATGCCAATAGACATCCCTCTCCCTGTGCTCCTCACACCCTGCCTTTGACCTTTAGTGTCTGGGTCTCTTCTAATAAGCTCTAAACTGAAATGTCCCAGAATGATGTGCCAACAGTGCCCAGTGGCCATCTCCTCAGGGACCAGCTGTCCTCACCCATCAGTGTCCGTTTGCTGGGATCTGTGTGTGTTTTTCAGACTTCCTAGCAAACCCTAGGAGCATTGCTTAAAGTGAGGCAGGCACTGATCTTCTTCTTAAAGAACAGCCCCGAACAATCACTTTTGTCATTGGAAATTAAGCTCCTGTCTTGCACTAACTTCTCCACTTTCCCATTCTCCATGTGGTAGTGGCTCACTCTGAACTCGGCTCGGACTCTCTTTACTTGCCTCAGAAGAAAGCCGATGATTAACACAAGGACAGGAGATAGCTTTCATAAATGATTCTGAGGTTTTTCCAGATATTTTGCTTGAAGATTTATTTAGGCATTCATGATGTTCCTAAGAGAATAGCAGTCATTTTATTCATTGTGCTATAAAAGGCCTGACTTTTCCAGAGGCTATCACAGAGAAACAGGGGTTGCATTTAAGTACATGAACAAGCCCATCATGTAAGGATCGTTTTATCAAATACTGATAATATCCCTTTATGATCCTACTGATACTCCATTTGTAACCATTTAGAACTTTCTGCATGGTAACTTTGTTTTATTTGAATAATATGGACCTTCTGGAAAAGTTTGTTTAAATGCTACTCTTGATGTTCAGTCCAGTGATTTAAGTTCTTAAAACAACCATAAGTTAAGATTCTTTCTCTATTACTAAGTTAGTATAGACCTGTAGCTACCTAAATACTGATTTTAGAACATCAACTTCTTTGCCAGAGACGTAGGGTAAAATCTCCTTGATTTTTGTTTCTCATTGATACACATTATTAACAACAAAAGTACTTAACTGAGAGAGGCGGCTTTTTTTTTAATCATGACCTTTATTCAAGGTAACTTAAGCAACATGTTTGATCTCAACAAAGACCTGTTATTTAAGAAGATTCTTTAAGAAAAACTATAATGTGGCTTGAATTCGCACTCTGGGCAGTGAAAAAAAAATGTCTTTTTCCTCAAGCCAAACTAAAATCAACTTTTCTGTTACTGATGAAAGAATTTTCTTGGCCAGGCATTGTGCCTCACGCCTGTAATCCCAGCACTTTGGGAGGCCGAGATGGGCGGAAAACCTGAGGTCAGGAGTTCGAGAGCAGCCTGTACAACATGGTAAAACCCCATCTCTACTAAAAATACAAAAATTGCTCAGGCATGGTGGTGGGCACCTGTAATCCCAGCTATTTGGGAGGCTGAGGCAGGAGAATCACTTGAACCCAGGAGGCAGAGGTTACAGTGAGCCGAGATTGTGCCACTGCACTCCAGACTGGGTGACAGAATGAGACTCTGTCTCAAAAAAAAAAAAAAAAAAAAAAGAATTTTCTTTAACAAATTATTAGAATTGATACATGGAAAGGATTCTGTTTAACTTACCTAAGAAAATAATTGAACAAGGTTAGGCACCGAATCCTTAATGTCTTTGTTGTGAAAAGTAAATGTAGAATGGACTTAGATTGAGGGAGTGTACTTAATGAATTTGACTTCAAGGCTAGGGAAGGTTGTTTTCTATAAAGATGTATTAACAGGTCTAGATTTGGGGAAGAAGAATTCTAGGTATGTATGTCTTAAACAATAAAGACCCCCAAACCATAGGGATTCCTTTTTTTTTTTTTTTTTTTTGAGACGGAGTCTCGCTGTGTCACCCAGGCTGGAGTGCAGTGGCACGATCTTGGCTCACTGCAAGCTCCGCCTCCCGGGTTTACGCCATTCTCCTGCCTCAGCCTCCGAGTAGCTGGGACTACAGGCGCCCGCCACCACGCCCGGCTAGTTTTTTGTATTTTTAGTAGAGACGGGGTTTCACCATGTTAGCCAGGATGGTCTCGATCTCCTGACTTCGTGATCCACCCGCCTCGGCCTCCCAAAGTACTGGGATTACAGGCTTGAGCCACCGCGCCCGGCCTAGGGATTCCTTTTAAGCCTGGAACCTGTCACTAAATGAGACTGGCTTCTTTAGTATCAGCCTAATCAGAATTAATGAAGTCTTACATCTCATTGTCTATTCTTTCATTTATTCTTCATCTCTTCATCCTCCCAATTGACTTCAATAAAGTCATAACCGGAGGTAAGTTATAATAACATCTGTATATAGTATAGATTGGCTTCACAATGCTAACAAGATATTTTCTAATCATTCTATGAAAGATAGTTTAAGCCTTTATGAAAAGAAGGAACACACAACATTATAACAGAAGAAGCCATTAGGATAAATTTATAGGTCATGAAAGAAAAGAGTATTCTCATAGGAGTTTATTTTATCA
Source organism: Macaca fascicularis (assembly GCF_037993035.2). NCBI lineage: Eukaryota > Metazoa > Chordata > Mammalia > Primates > Cercopithecidae > Macaca > Macaca fascicularis. The sequence goes on from NC_088378.1 coordinate 47,970,676, forward strand.
TCATATATTTACTAAGATGACATGAAGAAAAGAGTAGTTAATCTTTTTGCTCTGAAACTGTTTTGATTGAGGGTGCCCTATCCGGAAGTAGGCAAATATACCATAGCGATCCTTCAATGAAGACCTTCTTGGAACATTTGCAAAGGTGGGGTCAGAAGACCTGAGAATGATATTCTTTCCCTTCACATTATTTAGGATCAGACATAGTGGCTCATGCCTGTAATTCTTTGGAGCCACCAAAGCCTCTCACTTTGGGAGGTCAAGATGGGTGGATCCCTTGAGCCCAGGAGTTCAAGACCAGCCTGGGCAACATGACAAAACCCTGTCTCAACAAAAATGCATTAAAAATTACCCAGATATGGTGGTACACACCTGTAGTCCCAGCTACTCAGGAGGCTGAGGCAGGAGGATCACTTGAGACCAGGAGGTAGAAGTTGCAGTGAGCCGATATTGCACCATTGAACTCCAGCCTGGGCAACAGAGCAAGACCTTATCTCAAAAAAAAAAAAAAAAAAAAAGAAAGAAAAGAAAAAAAAAGGAGCAACCCATGTAAACATATTTTGTAAAAAAGGTTTTTTCTGACCTTTTGATGTTTTGAAGGGAGTGTACCTTTCCTGTGTGGCCATGAGTTTTCCCTTTGCCCCATCTCTACTACAGATAGAAGTAGAGGCCAGCATAGCAAGCTTTCTTCTCTGGAGCTACTGAAACAGCTGGTTTGAGTTTTACTCTTTTAGCAGTAAGATGAGTGATTTTGTTTTTGACCCAGAAAGGAGCTGGATATATACCCCAGTCTCTTCTGAATACAGGCCACCACTCTATTCCTAGAAAGACAGCATAGAACGTGTATAATTTATAATGAGCCCAATTGTGTGCTACACCCAGCTAGCTGCTGCTGTCTGTCCTCTACACACCATAACATTCCTTCTTGAGAGCATACCGGGCTTTTTTCAAGTGACCCATAGACAAGGAGCAGAGGATTCTCCCTTTGGCTGGCTCAGCTAAAGACTAAAGGTGGGAGAACACAGAGGGCTCTTGTTCCTCCAAGTTTTGCCATAAACATCACTTGCTTCTTGCTGGATTGGAGGAAGGGAGGGGCAGAAGACAAGACCATTATCATGATTAGCCTATTTTCTCTTACTCATTTATTCAACAAATTTTAATGGGAACATTTTAAATGTTATTGACAGTTACACCTCGGTAACTTTATTTTTAAAAGCCTTGTATTCTTTGATTTTTTAATGCAAAGTCTCTCTATTGTAGCTGGCTCCTCTCATTCAAAAAAAACAACTGGCTCTAAAGCATCAACTTCGCCATCCACTTCATCCACCTCATCTCGTCCCAAAGCTTCAAAGGAGACAGTTGCTAGCAAAACAGGGACAGTGGGGACCACCAAGGGCAAGAAAAAAACTGGCAAGCAGCCAACGACTTCTCGTCTGTCCTCAGACACAACCACTTCTGGCATAGCCGACCTTAAAGGAGAGCCTTCAGAGACGGGAGTGGAGAGTCTCAAACTTGAACAGACTGTCCCTGGAGCTGAGGAGCAGAACACAGGCAAATCCAAGTCCGTGGTCCCTCCACCCCCTGTGGCTCCAGCACCTTCTCCTCCGGCCCCCACTCTCCCTCTTGAAGATCAGTGCATTACTGCCTCCGACACTCCAGTTGTCCTGGTCAGCGTTGGAGCTGACCTGCCCGTCTCTGCCTTAGACCCAAGTCAGCTTCTTTGGGCTGAAGAGCCAAAAAACAGAACCACTCTCTACTCAGGCACTGGCTTAAGTGTTAACAGAGAAAATGCAAAATGGTGAGTTGGGGAACAAACCCCCTATTTTATCTGAGAACTAAAGTTCACTAATATATTCTGTTGGAAATAAAGCAACCGGGTTTGCTTTCTTTTCTAATTTAATCTACTGAGTGTTAGGTGGGCATACATGTGATGCAACCATTGCTTTGTCAGAACCCTGCCCTGAGAATGCATAGGGCTGCTGGAGAAAATTACATTGGTAGAGCTGAGATCAGTGTGTTCAAGTACAGTTAGAACCTGCTTCAGCACTGCTCAGCAGTCCACAGTTCCCTTCTCTTTCCTTTCAGTGCTTATTTTAAATCTTTACCACTTTACCAGTGTGCTCACCCACTCATGTCAATAAGTTACTAAGCTTTCCCCTTCTCCAAGAACATAAAGAAGATCAGAATAGAACTCTCAAATGTGAACTCTTTTTTCCTCCAGCAGTAGAGTTGTCCCCTTTCTTGTTCCTTTAAATTCCCACCCAGCTTAAATGTTATGTCCTCTGTGAAGCCATTCGATATTTCTACACAGAATTGGTTGTTGTGTCTACTATACTTAGACAACCCTGTGGGAGAGAATTAGCCAACATGTCTTATATACCTCTGTGTGCCCAGCAACCAGACCAGAGTCTGATATGCCATAGGCATACAAAGGATGCTCATTGAATTGTTGAAAGAAAATAAAAAAGGGATTTAAGATCATTATAGATAAAGTCAGCCTACTTTAACATTGTGGAAGCAGCATTGAAGATAAGATGACCCTGTTGCTAGATTTTATAGAGTATAATGGAAGATAAAAGATAGTGCTCAGGTAGTCATCGTTTCATTTAAGAAGGTACCTGAACAAAATGGGCCAAGGAACTCCATGTTACCTCACCCTCATCCAGTTGGTGGGTTAATTGCTTTACCATCACCCAGTTGCCCAAACTGGAAACCTGGGGTTCATCCAAGGGTCCTCATTCTCTTTCATTCTTTGCATTTCATCACTCACAAAGTCCTACAAATATTCTACTTACAGGTAAATAAAGCATATTAGCCCTGTCACACAGGTATGAAGGGATGGATGGCTGTCAACGTATAGTAGACGCAATGATAAATTCTGTCTAGCAATGGCTTAGAGCACTTGCATCCTGGCTTTTTGCTCCTATGTCTAAGAACAAAACCTGTATTCATTCTTCAAATCATGTAAAAGGTTCTCTTTCAAAACAATCTGTCATGTTAGAGTTAAAAAAAATTATTCCATTAGTTAGGTTGGTTTTGATCAAGAGACTAAAATATCAACTTAAATTAATTGCTAATGATAATAACCTTTATTTATTGAATATTCATTTAATGTCAGGAACTAAGCACTGTACATGTATTATCATTTTATTTATACAAGTCTTCCCAAAAGTATCCCTGTTTTATAGATAAGAAAACTGGCACTGAGAGAGCTAAAATAGTTTGCACCAGACTGCCTAGTTGGTGGTGGTGAAGCCAGAAAGCATACCCAATTCCATGCTCTGAATGAATAATTTCATGTTTTCCAAAGCAATGGCTTCTACTTCTACTGCCATTTCTGTTCTGTTAGTTTCTTTGGTTTTTTTTTAAGTCACTTTGAGCACCAATATTTGAAGGACAGCCAAGAAAAAAGAAACGTCAGATTACAAATTAATTTATTCTCTTTGTTTGACATTCTAATAAAAGATATGGGAAAACAGGATTTATTGAAATGAATGGTTATGGTGTCTTTCTTAGGACATTTTGTGCTGCTGTAATAGAGTACCTGTGACTGGGTAATTTACAATGATTAGAATATTGGCTCACAGTCCTAGGGGCTGGGAAGTCCAAGATCAAGGCAGCAGCATTTGGCAAGCATCTTCTTTCCATGTCATCACATGGTGGGAGGTGGAAGGGCAGAGAGCACAACAGAGTGAACCTACCCCTGTGAGCCCTTTTTAAAATGGCATTAATCTATTCATGAGGGCAGAGCCTTCATGACTTAAACACCTCCCACTAGGCCCTACGTCTCAACACTTTTGCACTGAGGATGAAGTTTTTTCTTTTGTGTTTTGTTTTGTTTTGTTTTGTTTTGTTTTGTTTTGTTTTTGAGATGGAGTCTTGCTCTATCACCCAGGCTGGAGTACAGTGGCATGATCTCGGCTCACCTCAACCTCCACCTCCCAGGTTCAAGCTATTCTTCTGCCTCAGCCTCCCCAGTAGCTAGGACTACAGGCACCTGCCATCACGCCTGGCTAATTTTTCTATTTTTAGTAGAGATGGGGTTTCACCATATAGGCCAGGCTGGTCTCCAACTCCTGATCTTGTGATCCACCTGCCTCGGCCTTCCAAAGTGCTGGGACTACAGGCATGAGCCACCGCACACAGCTGGGATTAAATTTTAACCCATGAATTCTGAGGGACACATTCAAACCCTAGCAGCATTCTTAATACTTCCAGTATATAGCAAACGTCTTCATTTAACTATACTGAGTATTTTCCAACATTGCGATCATTTCCAGCCATTAGAACTGAATATTCATTCTTACAGCATATATTATTTGATTGCCTTTTCTGTGCTGGGCACTGTACTAAGCACCAAGGATACAAAAGTGAGCAAGGCAATATAGTTGAGACTAGCTTTTACCAAAATATTGTCTGATGTGTGCAGGAAGTATAATGTTTAAAGTAACATCTGAATTTCTGGAAACTAGATTGGGTATATGGGATTATTGTTCAATATACTAAAGAATAAGGTGCAACATGTAAAGTGCTTCCTGATATAGTCTTAAACACTTAGAGAGCTCACATCCAAAGGTGGCCTGACTATCCCGTTCATTTCCACAAATATTTAAGGAGTGCATTTTATTGTGCTAAGCACCACACAACATACTAGGGGCTTTAATATCAGTCTTCATCTCAAGTATATGAAGAACTGTCAGACCAAAGAGGTATGTATCAGCTCTTTTTTCCTACTGGGACTAATCAGAGGGAGTGAGCTTAGGACATCATTAGCCATTGAGGCTACTTATAATAGATATTCCTGTCCATCAAGGTAGTTATAATGATTTCCTAGAAGAGGCCATAAGGATTTTCTTCTCTGTATATTCTTCAAAATTTAAGTTTCAGTTCATCCTACAGGGATGGTTTGTGTTTGCTCCTGAATTAATGAACCTGGAGTAAGTAGTCTCTCAAATTTCCTTCCAAATTCTTTCTGCCTTTTTCAAGTGGATATTTGGATTAGACTATCTGGCTCTTATTCACTTGCTTTACTTAGAACTTTCCCTCTGAGTTATGTTTAGTCAACTAATGTGTGAAAATCTTGTCATTTTATGAAGAGACTTCTGTTTGGAAGACAAATATCAAAACTTTCAAGAAGACAAGTGGTTATGTATAAAAATACTTACCTCTCTTCCCATCTGGCAGGCTAGTAATTATTTGGTAGGCTTCCATTCATGGGCAGCTTCACCAGTAATACATATGTGTGATACAATATAAGGTAAAAACGAATAAGACCATTTGGAGGCCATATCCAAAAGGTTACTTTGTGCAGTTCATTTCCACAAACATTTATAGAATGCACTATATTGTCCAGTGTGCCTAGGAACCCAGGGGGGAAAAATAAGGGGTAAGTCATGAGTTGATTTATACAAACTTGGAGTATATTTAACATCAGATATAATTTATAACATAATATAACTCATTAAGTGTAAAATATAATAGTATCATAAATGTAAAATTTAATAGGTAGACCAAGAGTCTTCAGTCTGGATTCTAGACTAGACTTGCTACCTTGGTTAGGCAACTCATTCATGGCCTTCTTTGATTCCATGAACTGTAAGTTATCTGCCCTCCTTATACAATAGAATGCTTGTAAATTGTAGATGTATGCTGGTCGCTTTGAAAACCATGAGACATACAAATAGTAAGATTGGAATAATAATCAATATGATAATTAATTAGTGAACAATGACACCAACAAATAAAGGACTCATCTCTCAAATTTGTTCTGTTATTCAGAACATATTACTAATTGGCGTGTATTTTAAATGTGCTGTGATCACCCATAATGGCAGCCAATTCAAACAAGAATGGCTTCCAGTGGCAATCAACTAAAAACCCAGACTGTGGAAAAATTTTCCCATAAAAATAGATCTTCTCTTATTCAAGATGAGATTTCACACTGTGGAAAACAGTATGGTGGTTCCTCAAAAAATTAAACATAGAATTACCATGTGATCCAGCAATTCTACTTTCATGTATATAGCCAAAATAATTGAAAGCAGGCACTTGAATTTGTACACCGATCCTCAAAGCAGTATTTTTCACAATAGCCAAAAGGTGAAAACACAAAAATGTCTATTGACTGATGAATGGATAAACAAAATGTGGTATCTACGTAGAGTGGAATATCATTCGGCCTTAAAAAGGAAGCAAATTTTCACACGTGCTACGATATGAATGAAGGAACCTTGAAGATATTATGCTAAGTGAAGTATGTTACATATGAAAGGACAAACATTGTATAATTTCTCTTAGAGAAGGTGCTTAGAATAGTCAAATTATAGAAACAAAAAGTAGAATGGTAGTTGCCAATAGCTGGGAGATAATGGTTATGGGGAGTTGTTTAATGGATAGAATTTGAATTTGGGAAGATGGAAAGTTCTGAAGATGGCCAGTGGTTATGGTTACACAGTAACGTGAATGTGCCTAATGCCAGTGAACTGTACACTTAAAAATGGTTAAAATGGCAAATTTTATGTTATGTATTTTACACAATAAAAATGAGATTTCCTATTTCCCTCTTTGAGAACAAGAATGTAGTCTGTTGGGTTTTTCTGATAAGTGAGAAACAAAATTTTGACAGTGCTCACTCAGGTTTATAACCACAAAGTAAGGTTTTAAATACCTCCTATTCTGATCAAGTTTATCTATGTTTATTACTGGAAGAACTTTTTACCAGAAAGCAATTTGGGGAATCTTTGTGTCTTAAAATGAAGATTACATTATTTTTGCTATGATGTTTTTACATAAGTTACTATATATTTTTTAGCCTAGTCTTTGAAAATTGGCCATCTTTGTACATTAATAGTAACTCTTTAAACCATAGACTTTTACCAGGCTAAATAATAGAAAATTATTGCATCCTTGCATATCACCTTTTTTCTTTCTTTCTTTTTTTTTTTTTTTTTTTTGAGATGGAGTCTCGCTCTGTCACCCAGGCTAGAGTGCATATTATCTTTTTTCTAAAAACTTTATTTAACTTGCACGCTGTCTATTATGTTACAAGAGGCAGTTTTAAAAATGAAAACACACATAGGATAAATGAGTTTTTACTATTTACACATTGGGATAAAACCAGGATTAATTCATATATGTATTTATATATATATATATACACATACATACACACTTTTTTTTTTTTTTTTTTGAGACAGGGTCTCACTCTGTTACCCAGGCTGGAGTACAGTGGTGCTAGCATGGCTCACTGCAGCCTCGACTTCCCAGGCTCAAGCAATCCTACCACCTCAGCCTCCCGAGTAGCTGGGACTACAGGCAAGCGCCACCATACCCAGCTAATTTTTTATTTTATTTTATTTTATTTATTTATTTTATTTATTTATTTTTGAAATGGAGTTTTGCTCTTGTTGCCCAGGCTGGAGTGCAATGGCGCTATCTCGGCTCACTGCAACCTCCACCTCCCAGGTTCAAGTGACTCTCCTGCCTCAGCCTCCCAAGTAGTTGGGATTACAGGTGCCGGCCACCACTCCAGGCTAATATTTTGTATTTTTAGTGGAGACAAGGTCCCCTATGTTGCCCAGGCTGGTTTTGAACTCCTAGGCTCAAGCGAGTCTCCCGCTTCAGCCTTCTGAAGTGCTGTGGTTATAGGTGTGAACCACCGAACCCAGCCATATATTAATGAAAGAAGATGTACTTTTCTATGTCACTACCTTCTGGGTGCTGTGATGCAAAACAATGAGTCTCACTTTTCCAGGAACTTGTGGGATTGAGAAGGCAGAGAAGCAATGGGTGGTCAAGGTATAGTACGCTAAGCACTCTAGCAGGGTTGTCTTCAGGTCCCCATGGGACAGACATGGTGGGCAAGGAATTAAACTGAAGGTCCAGGAAAGATTCCTGAAGGAGCTGAGCTGTAGCTGACACTTGAAGGATAAGCAGGAGTTCACACAGGTCAAAGAAAAAGTGCAGATAATGTCAAATATCCAGGAGCCTCTAGCTCATTATTATTTCCACTGAACCCCCATTGCTATGGAAAAAATAATTTGCAAAATGTAGTTTTACCCTACTTGTTTGCTAAATGTATCAGATACCAAGCCTTTGCATTTTACAAATGAAAAATGTAAAACCTTGAGAATTAAGGTTTCATTTCAGTGACTTTAGCCTGGCCTATGTCATGTGTCTGCTTTCCCCAGCCTGAAGGAAGCCCATGAAACTAGAGCCCTTTTTCATGGTGTTGGTGCCCCCAAGGATTGCTGTGAGCTTCACATCACTCCCATGCTTTTCTGCCTTTAACAGTTTCACAACCAAAGAGGAGCTGGGGAAGACAGTGCCTCAGCTACTGACTCCTGGTCTGATGGGTGAATCTTCAGAATCCTTTAGTCCCTCAGAAGATGAAGGCCACAGGGAATACCAAGCCAGTGACTCTGACTCCGACGGGCCTGTCTTGTACACTGACGATGAGGACGAAGATGAAGATGAGGATGGCAGTGGAGAAAGTAAGACTGTTTTCAAGAGGCAGGGAGAAGCGTGGGTGATAAGCAGAAGCAGCTGCACTTTGTAAAGAATAAAAGCCTCATTAGGAACCAGACATCTGATGTTTTCTTTCCCCTCATCCTCCTTTCTCAAATTAGAAATGTGTATATCCTAAAGTTTAGCTTTTGACGGGAGGCCTTTCCAGAAGATGATGTCACACGGCTGGTTCTGGCCTTTGTCGATGAGCTAGATGAGCTAGATGTGCACATTGGTTTTTGTGCTGAGAATCAAAGCTTTCTAATGACAGAGACCTTTCTCACTATGACCAAAGAGAGCCTTCCACTCTGGGACCATTCTTGAAGAAAGAAAGGAGTCAGTGCAGATTCTTGGGCTTGCTCATTGGAGGTGTTTGAAATTTTCACTCACTTTTTTTTTTTTTTTACTGGGGTTTATAGAAAGGGGAAGGAGGAATGAATCAAGAATGCCAAATATCTCATTAGCATTAAGAGGTCAAGCATGGTGGTTCATGTCTGTAACTTTGGGAGGCTAAGGTGGGTGAATCTAGCCTAGCCAACATGGTGAAGCCCTGTCTTTACTAAAAATACAAAAACCAGTCAGGCGTGGTGGCGCACACCTGTCATTCCAGCTGCTCTGGAGGCTGAGGCAGGAGAATCGCTTGAACCCGGGAGGCAGAAGTTGCAGTGAGCTGAGATCACGCCACTGCACTCCAGCCTGGGAGACACAGTGAGAGTCCATCTCAAAAAATAAGAAGAAGAAGAATGCTAAATACCTCGTTAGCATTAAAAAACAATCATACTTCCACAATAAGTAAGATAGTAGGCCTTCTAGGAAATAATAATATCATTTATGTATTAAAAATAACGGCAAAAACCACAATTACTTTTACATCAACCTAATATAACTTGGAGATCTGGAAAGTGCTTTTATTTTTTTTTAACTTTGAGCAGGATAACAGAGGAGGGAATCACTGTGGGACTGAATTTGTAGATTATGACAAGTTATTAGTGATTAAATGGCACTTTGTCAATCCCTTTTAATTTGCATGGAGCAAAAAAAATAAATAAAACCATTATCATCCATGTGGTATTACTTATCATTTGTTGAAATTTTCAGGGTTCTGAGTAATTAAGGGTTAAACATTGGTAGACTCTGCCAGGATGGCGTCTGAGTAGAGGAAAGGAGGAGACAAGGATTAACTGTCCAGAATAAAAGCAAAGGAACTAAGTTTTTTAAACTTGAAAAAGAAAAAGCATTGTACAATCATTCATTTCTATGATCCACCCTCTCAGCAAAATAAACTGCAGCTATCACTTTCCAAACGATGAAGTGAGACTTCTAAGTTTTTTATGGTGTCCCAATATTTCTCAGAACATTAAAAAGAAATAGCTTTTCAGTCTTCTTAAAATGTACTGCATCCAACTCAGTCTTTTTTTCCTTAGGTTAATTAAGATTCTCCTCCTGCACGAGGAGAAAGAATTTGGTCTGGGCTCTATTTAAAGTCCATGCCATGGGTAACCCAAGTGCCACTGGCTAAAAGCCTCTCTCTCTGCATTTCTCCTCTTTTTCAATCCTCAGGTGCTTTGGCAAGTAAAATACGCCGGAGGGATACTCTTGCTATCAAACTTGGCAACAGACCATCTAAGAAAGAATTAGAGGACAAAAACATCTTGCAGCGTACATCCGAAGAAGAGAGGCAGGAAATCCGACAACAAATTGGAACCAAGTTAGTCAGGTAATTGCTGACATTTTAGGGCAGTACTGACTAATTTGTATTTTTCTCCTTCCCAAAGCTTCCTACCTAACTGGGGTCATTGTGAATTCCTTATGTCCAGATACATCTGGCCTATTGGGTCTTTTAAAGTTGGTCTTGCATGATGAACCACTCGAGGAACTTATCCTTTGGCCCAGCTAGCCAGTGGCTTTCAGGTCACCAAAGCCTATTCCAGGGGTCAACAAACTTTTTTTTAAAGACCAATTGGCAAACATTTCAGGCTTTGCTGGCCAGACAGTCTCTGTTGCAGCTACTCAACTGCACTGCTGTAGCATAAAAGCAGACATAAATAATAGATAAACAAATGAGTGTGGCCATGTTCCAATAAAACTTTATTTATTCATAAAGCTGGATTTGGCCTGCAGATCACAGTTTGCTCAACAATCCTGGCCTAATTTATGCACTCACTAGCATTCCTGGGAATGCCATGAGGTTCTGCCTTGTGGGCTGTGAGACTATAGAAATATTAGTTCCCTTCAGTGGTCTGGCTTCATCCAAGTCAGGTAGCCATAACCCTCATATCTAAACATCCCCCTTCCGACTTCAAGTAAATGGGTCATCTGACATCTCTTCCTGCTTCCAACCATTGTATAGGATTTTTGTTTTTGCCACTGATGACTTTACAAGTCCCTTTAACTGGCATTTTTAATAGAAGTGAGCATTCATTCATGCCAAAGGTCTTATTTTTGATGATCAGTTTAAGCATATGTGAGAATTAGTTGTTCTGCTGACTTATCTTACTCTGCATACCCAACAGGGTGCATAACTGGGAGAAAGGAACTGTCTAGAATCCCAGAGCAGGATTTGGAGGTAGGGGGAAAATTGCTGTCCTTGCTTGGAAGTGGTATAACTGGAGGCAGGATTGACATGGAGGCTGCTGACCATTTCTCCAGAGGAAGAGTAATCCCTAAGGCACCTCCTTACGGCTGAGTTGTGCAGAAAGGTGTCAGAGGCAGCAGCTGTGGCATCTATCTGAAGGAAAAGCACAGCCTACCAGGGAACCTCGGGAGAGGCTTAGAGGGTCTCTCTGTTCCGTAAGCCCTCTTGCAACTCTGGAAGCAATTTGGGAATGTTTACCAGTGGTCTCTCTCACTGTCATCTTAATTCAGCCCTAACCTGTGACCATTTCTGGCTTCGGGAAAGAGCCAGCAGAAGCAAGAGGGACCAAAGTGATTAATGGTATCAAGCTGGAAAAACCTACAAGTCTAATCTTGCCATCTTACCAAGGAAAAACAAGGGGCCTCTCTGAGGCCCAGAGAGATTAAGGAAATTTCTCAAGGACATGCAGTTACTGAGTAGCAGAAACGGAATCAGAGTTTCGCTCCTGGGCTCTCTGCCCAATTTCTTTTGTACACTGTCTCCTGTTTTGTACTTTCTACTCTATGTAAAAGAGTATATGCTTCTAGGTTTTCTGATTGTTTTATTACTCTTGTTTATGTTTTGCCATGAAGAAGAATGTAAATCATTGAATAATATTTGCATAAAATAGTAATAGTATTATCATAGTAAGGAGTAAAAAAGTGTGAAGTATCATATACCCACCTCGATAAATGTCAAAGTAACCGTAAAGAAAATTTTGTAAGTTTTTGTTAAAAATCCTAAACAAATGAGGAGTTGTAATCCCAGCACTTTGGGAGGCCAAGGCAGGCGGATCACTTGAAGTCAGGAGTTCGAGACCAGCCTGGCCAACATGGTGAAATACCATCTCTACTAAAAATACAAATATTAGCCGGCTGTGATGACGGGCACCTGTAATCCCAGCTACTCAGGAGGCTGAGGCAGGAATTTGGAGGCGGAGGCTGCAGTGAGCCGAGATCGTACCACTGCACTCCAGCCTGGGCAACAAAGTGAGACTCCATCTCAAAAAACAACTAAAAAATAAATTTTAAAAAATATACTAAATATCTTACTCTAGGGAGAAACCCTAAAGTCATTTTCTTTAAAAATAGAAGCAAAGAAAAATGCCTTAACCTTACTGTGCTAAAAGTCTGGTCACAATTATTTGTGGTGAAGAAAAGGTATAAATTATAGGAAAGATAGACTGTTGTTATACATGGTTATATACCTAGAAAACTCTAAAAACTGACCCCAAATTGCTATATATAATAATTTCAGCAGGTTTGCTTGATGTAAGATTAACCTAAAAAATCAACATTATATTTATATAACATTGATACATAGAAGAAATCTCCCACAATGAAAAGGGAGATTGCAGTCACAGCAATAGCAACGACCACATTTTAAACACTTAACTCTTCACTTCACTCCAGGCCAAAGAAATCCATTTCCAGAAAATCATAGTGGAAGGAATGAAGGAATATATAACTAAATGGAAAGAGAGTAAACATTTTTATCAATGAAGAAAAATCAACAGACAGGTTAATCAAATGGGTAGCATGAAGTTTGAAGGACAATGGGTGTACTTTATAGAATCAAAGCATAATGGATTCATTCCATAAAATGAAACCTAATAGAAATAAATGTCACCTTTTTCAGTGTGGGCCAAAGAAAAACCATCTGCCAAGATAGGATGGGAGGTCTGTGGCCACAGATTGAAAAGATGTTTGGGGCTGTGATAAATGTAATGAAAATCATCATGAACACAACCATTGTGAGAGGTGGCTATTCAACATCCAAGTATGGGCTTATCCAGAACTGGCAGAAATACAGTCATAGGACAAGGCAGGAAAGAGCTCCTGCTTGGCCCCCATCTGTAAAACAGAGCTAACTAACCCAAGAGCTTGGGAGGATTAAAGGAGATGATACACTAATGGTTCTTTAGTATCTGGGTCATAGCAAGCCCTCAGAAAAATTAAATTTCTTATTATTCATTTAAATTATTATACATCAGTTAAACTAGTAAAGCACATTTAAAAATTAAACCCAATGTTGGCAAATTTGTGAGCAAGTAGGACACATATACATTGCCCTTTTTCAGTATTTCTGAAGAACAGTTTAACAATATGATAAGAGAATTGTGAGGCGGTCTGTTTCTTTGCATGGTAATTCCATTTGGTAACTATATAAAAAGTAAATAATCCAAAGGGGGAAAATGCTATATCTTACAAAGATGTTTATTACAAAGATATTTATAGTAATGATAAATTAAAACAAACCAGTGTTCAAAAACAAGGGACCAATGAAGAACAGTGTGAGAAGCTGACACTGTGGAATCCCATAAAGTACCAGTTTTCTAAAGACTTCATCAAGGATGCCCTGGAAATGATACATAGGCATCTACTGGAAGAACCAGGGAAGTGTAGGTGTGTGTCTGGGCTGGGATGGGAGCATGGATGTGTGTCTGGGATGGGATGGGAGTGTAGGTGTGTGTTTGGGCTGGGATGGGAGTATAGGTGTGTGTTTGGGCTGGGATGGGAGGAGGCTTCTCCATCCCAGATCTAACCATCCAACTAAGACAGCTTCTGTCTCTCTTACAGATTAGGATTCCACTGCAACCCCCAAAAGTTCGAAAGCCTTGATAAATACATAGACTATATCTGTCAAAAATGTCAATGGTCTGGGTGCGGTTGTTTCATGCCTCTAATTCCAGCACTTTGGGAGGCTGAGATGTGGATTGCGTGAGCCCGGAAGTTTGAGACCAGCCTGGGCAACATGGCAACACCCCATCTCTACCAAAAAAAGAAAAAATTAGTGGAGCTTGGTGGCATGCGCCTGTAGTCCCAGCTACTTGTGAGGCTGAGGTGGGAGGATCGCTTGAGTCCAGGAGGTAGAGGTTGCAGTGAGCTGAGATCATGCCACAGCACTCCAGCCTGGGCAACAAAGCCAGACCCTGTCTCACCAAAAAAAAAAAAAAAAAAAAAAAAGTTAATAGAGCAAAGTTTTCACTGTTATTAAAATGTAAATTTTACAGAATTATTTTTGTACAAACACAGCACATTTAAGCACTGTCATTGAAAGATAGTTCACCCACAGTTCTAGCCACAGAGAACTCCATGTCTAATGAGAGACAGAATTATATGTTGCACGATGGGGTCATGTGAAAAGCACAAACATCTAAGTCAAAGGATTTGAGTATGAATCCTGGCGCTAGCATTTACTAGTGTTTTACCTTAGGCAGGTTAGTTAATCTCTCATTTCCTCATCTGTAAAACTGAAACTGGGTGCTACCTTGCTGAACTGCTTTGAGGATTCCAGATCATATAAGCTAAGCACCTAGCACAGTACCTGGATTTTTAAAAGTATGACTAAGTGATAGCTGTAATTATTATTTTTATAACTGCCTGTGTGATAAGTGCTTTAATAGATGTATAGTCTGTGTATAAATTGCTGTAAATGAGCAAAGAACCAGGAGCCTTTAATTCTCACTTTCAGAAGAGGCCAAATACATATCTTCAAGATATTATTTTAATCATCTATAAGATTTCAGTAGATGGAAAAGGAGAGAAAGATATTCAGATGGAGGAGACACCATAGATAAAAGAAATGTGGCTTATTGTGGGCGTAATATAGAGTACAGTATATTCATAATAGAGATATGTAGCACAGGATACATGGGGACATGGATGGCAGAAAACCTGGCTGGCATAGAGATAGATGTTCAACAAGTTCTTTTGTCTGCTCAATTAAGTTAGTTTCAAGGTAGCTCTGATGAAGATCATAGTTTAGCATATTCATGAGATATTTAAAGTATTAATTTCAGTTCTTCTTACCATTTTTGTCATAACCATAAACATTTAGAATTAGTAGTACTATCCTTATATTAAGATTACCCAGCCAGGCACAGCATCCTATTTTAGACCCTAATGAGCTATATATTAATTAAGCTATAAGCTAAGCTGTAACAGAGACCAAAAACTATAGTGGTCCAAACCAGGTATGTGTATTTCTTTTTCACATGACCGTCTCCAGGTAGGTGGGCCATCCAGCATGGTTGGGAACTCGGCTCCTTGAAGTCAGCCTAGCTCCTACGTTCATTCTGTCTTGCTGCTCTCCCATCCCCTGGATGGTCTCATCTGCATGATCAAAGCTGGCTCACATCATCAGGCTGAAGTTCTAGCCTGTGGAAAAAGGAAAGAGAAAGAAGGGAACATGCACCCAGGCATTTTAAGGATGAGAAGGGGAAGTCACAAACATCATTCTGCTCACATCCCATTGCAGAAACTCAGTCACAGCACGATACCTGGCTTCTAGGGAGGCAGAAGTCTGTAGTCAGGTACCTATCTAACATCCAGACCAATCTGTTGCTAAAAGGAAGGGAGACTGTGTAATGGGGGTCGGTGAGTAGCCTCAGCCATGATCTGTAGTCTCCAAACTAATGGGAAAGAGACTTTTATTTTGCAGCTTTAAAAATGGATTTTTATTTCTCAAAACATGAAAAATAGAGCTTTGTTGTTTTATTTCGAGTCTCCTACTAGGGTACCTCATTTTTAACCTGTAATATATCCTTTTTGTCATCATAGGAGGCTGAGCCAGAGGCCCACAACTGAAGAATTAGAGCAAAGAAACATCCTAAAACGTGAGTATTCTATACTATAGAATGATTCCTTGTGTAATCATTAACAAGCTGCCTCTACAGATGATCCATTTATCAGTAAGAAACCATCATATATTCGTTTACTCAAGATGGATTGAAATAGTCCATTTATGTCACATTTATATGTAATTGTTTATATATTTTTTAAATTTCTTGAATTTCATATTTTATTTTATGGCTTTGAGCCTTACATCCCCCCACCAGACCAGAGTCATAGTCATGACAATTGTGTTTAAGAAAGATGAAATATATTCCATGTATTCCTTCACCCAAATATTAAATAGAAAAAGAATGCTCTGGTCTTCTTGCAAATAAATGTCAAAGAAAAGGCCAAAGGAATCCACAAAGAAACAAATCAAACATTCCTATATTAATATTCTTAATGATAGTTTGTTGCTAGTTTAACAAATGACTCAATTCAAAATAAAATTTTCAATCCATTGCATTTTCCTATGTTGTGAAAACTCGGCTTCCTTCTTGAGTTGTTTATAATTTCTCAGCACTAAAACGTTCTCCATTCATTTTCCTACTTTATTTTCCCATTCTGTTTTCCCCTCTGTTCTCTTTGACCTTAGTTTTTACTCGTCCCTGCAGTAGTATTTATTGGAGTTGGTATGTTAAAACTATAAAACTAATAGAAATACAGTTTGTCATGCTATCATGTGTCAATGTGGTCAGGCATTGCAGTGAGTTAAGAAACAGATATTTTTAAATTGAGCCTAGCTGTAGTTTTATATATTGTTAACTTGGTTTCAAAAGGTCTTTTTATTGTGTGAAATATCAAAGAAGAGGGATGGGTAAAACTCTGAATCGTGCTACAATGGTAGTGACCCATGGTGTGGGGGAAATCTTTGTCAGCCAGGCTTTTCGAGTTATCTTGGCCTGCTAGAAGACCCCTCCTCTCCAATCCAAGATACTTTCTTTCCTTTAGGGAAGACAGATTTTAGTAGCATATTGTATTACAGTTGTTAGTACAAAATCAATTCAACAATGAATATGAACTACCATTCAGTGAGAGCAACTACCATCCACCCAGTCTATGGGATCACTTTCTTTGGAATGCTTTTTTCTGGCTTTTTTTGAACATAACTAGAATACAGCCCCAGGAAGGACTTAAGTGGCTACTAATGTATAGAAGAGCCAGTTTGGAGCAGGAAAAATTTGTGACTGGAAAAGTAGGAAAATTTTGTGTTTTTGCTTTGCTGAGGAAGAGTAGAAGCAGCATCTAATTTTGACAACAAAACAAACCAAAAAGGTTCATTGCTTTCCATGATAGGTTCCTGGGAAATACTTGTTGAATTTTTAAGCATGCTCAAATGCAGACCCTAAGCTCCTAAAAAACACAAAGATTATGTCTTACTGGATGCCTGCTCTAATACCTAGAAGAAGAAAGGAAGGGCACATTTTGGGTAATTCTTTCTTGATCCTGTGAGATAAATAGTGCCAAACCACACTAGAGTTTGGTTGTCTGAGGAACTGTTTCATAGATCTAGAAACTTACCGTGCATTGATCTTAAGGGCTGCATTGGCCTTTATATCCTGTTTTCCTAGAGGTTTGGGAAAGAGTGAGACACTTCAGATTCGACTCCAGCCCTTTTTTTCCTTCCTTCTAAGTTCACCTAAGCATGTTTATTTCTGGAAACAGAGGCATATTTCCAGCCTGGAGAGGCTGATAACTGGCTTATGATCTCCTGACCCAGTATTATATAGCCAAGGGAGGCGGAAGAAAACTGGGAGAGGTCATCTTTCCCTGAGCAGTCACAGGAAACTGAATGGCCTAACTTAGAAACACTCTACTCAGCCCGTTTGCTTCTTGGTTCTTCCACATTGATTGCTCTTGTTTGATGTTTGTATGTTTCATCTCAGCATTTGTTCAAGAACAGTGGAAAAGTGTGTGATACGGTGTGGTTTTTAAGGACAGTTACTTTAACTAGGTCATCTTTTTTTTTTTTTCCCAAGACAGAGCCTCGCTCTGTTGCCCAGGCTGGAGTGCAGTGGCACGATCTCAGCTCACTGCAACCTCCGCCTCTCGGGTTCATGTGATTTTCCTGCCTCAGCCTCCTGAGTAGCTGGGACTACAGGTGTGTATCACCACACCTGACTAATTTTTGTATTTTTAGTAGAGACAAGGTTTTGCTATGTTGGCCAGGCTGGTCTCAAATTCCTGACCTCGCGATTCACCTACCTCGGCCTCCCAAAGTGCTGGGATTATGGTTGTGAGCCACTGTGCCCGGCCCTAACTAGGTCATCTTTTCTTGACAAACTAGAAAACTAACTTACAGAATTAAACGTTCAACAACTTTTAGAGTCCATCACTAGTTTAATGAACATGAGTCCAGATGCCGATAAATGCCATTAGTTTTCATTGGTGACCACAGGACAAATTATATTTCTTAGTGTCATGCACCATACTAGTCCTTACTTGATGTCTTTCCTAATTATTTTGGTGATACTAGAGCTTGTTAAAAAAAGACATATTACATATATGTATTTATATTATATTATATTACATTTAGTTATGCATTTTAGAACCAGTTCCTAAAAACTGATAAAATAGAAAGCAAGTTTTGGTACTTAAAAGGTCAACTTTTGCTAATTAAGAAAGGTGATGTATTTAGCTGAGAATGTAATTCTAGCTATGTCTTATATAGAGAAAAATGAATTAAGCCATTGAGTTCTGCATATATTTTTCCCCAACATTTTATTATGAAAATTTTTAAACATGAAGAAAAGTTGAAGGAATTTTACAGTAAATCCACATATATCTGCCATCTATAGTCTATCATTAACATCTTGCTTTATGACATATCTATGCATCTGTTGATCCAGCTTTTTTTAATGCACTTACCAAAACAGCATGGTACTGGTACCAAAACAGAGATATAGACCAATGGAACAGAACAGAGTCCTCAGAAATAATACCACACATCTACAGCCATCTGATCTTTGACAAACCTGAGAGAAACAAGAAATGGGGAAAGGATTCCCTATTTAATAAATGATGCTGGGAAAATTGGCTAGCCATAAGTAGAAAGGTGAAACTGGATCCTTTCCTTACTCCTTATACGAAAATTAATTCAAGATGGATTAGAGACTTAAATGTTAGACCTAATACCATAAAAATCCTAGAGGAAAACCTAGGTAGTACCATTCAGGACATAGGCATGGGCAAAGACTTCATGTCTAAAACACCAAAAGCAACGGCAGCAAAAGCCAAAATTGACAAATGGGATCTTATTAAACTAAAGAGCTTCTGCACAGCAAAAGAAACTACCATCAGAGTGAACAGGCAACCTACAGAATGGGAGAAAATTTTTGCAATCTACTCATCTGACAAAGGGCTAATATCCAGAACCTACAAAGAACTCAAACAAATTTACAAGAAAAAAACAAACAACCCCATCAAAAAGTGGGCAAAGGATATGAACAGACATTTCTCAAAAGAAGACATTCATACAGCCAACAGACACATGAAAAAATGCTCATCATCACTGGCCATCAGAGAAATGCAAATCAAAACCACAATGAGATACCATCTCACACCAGTTAGAATGGCGATCATTAAAAAGTCAGGAAACAACAGGTGCTGGAGAGGATGTGGAGAAATAGGAACACTTTTACACTGTTGGTGGGATTGTAAACTAGTTCAACCATTATGGAAAACAGTATGGCGATTCCTCAAGGATCTAGAACTTGATGTACCATATGACCCAGCCATCCCATTACTGGGTATATACCCAAAGGATTATAAATTATGCTGCTATAAAGACACATGCACACGTATGTTTATTGCAGCACTATTCACAATAGCAAAGACTTGGAATCAACCCAAATGTCCATCAGTGACAGATTGGATTAAGAAAATGTGGCACATATACACCATGGAATACTATGCAGCCATAAAAAAGGATGAGTTTGCGTCCTTTGTAGGGACATGGATGCAGCTGGAAACCATCATTCTTAGCAAACTATCACAAGAACAGAAAACTAAACACCGCATGTTCTCACTCATAGGTGGGAACTGAACAATGAGATCACTTGGACTCGGGAAGGGGAACATCACACACCGGGGCCTATCGTGGGGAGGGGGGAGGGGGGAGGGATTGCATTGGGAGTTATACCTGATGTAAATGACGAGTTGATGGGTGCAGCACACCAACATGGCACAAGTATACATATGTAACAAACCTGCACGTTATGCACATGTACCCTACAACTTAAAGTATAATAATAATAAATAAATTAAAAAAAAAAAAAAAAAAAAACACCCACATGAGGCCAGGTAAGGTGGCTTATGCCTGTAATCCCAAAGCCTTGTGAGGCCAAGGCAGGAGAATTGCTTGAGGCCAGGAGTTTGAGACCAGCCTAGGCAATATAGTGAGATCTCATCTCCACCAAAAATTGAAAAAACAAAATATCGACATGGAAACATGTAAAAAAAAAAAAGAGAAATGAATCCACAAAAAATTTGGCTTTTTGAACCCATTTTACCTGAACTAACAACTCAAGAAGATAATATTCCAGTTGTTGATATTTTTGTATTTTTCTTTCTTCTCCTTTTAGCTCATCCACAAAATTCTCTGAGTAATATTGCTCGCCAGGCACGTTTCCTGTGGTGCTTGCTGCTGTTTAACCACATGTATTATTTGTTTATTTATCGGAAATGCTTCCTGCAGCTTGTCCAAAATGTTCACCCCTCTCTATTCTGATGAGAGTTACTGAGAGCAAGATTTGTCAATGAACCATGTCACTTCCTTCATGAGTATCCCTCCAGCCTGTTTAAATTAACCGGAAAGATTTACATCCTACTTTATAATTAGTCCTCTAGTGAATCAAAAAATGAAGGAAGCATGCAAAAAACTTGGTGAATTTTCAAATACTGAGTTTAAGGTTTAACCTTGACTGTATGAGAGATTTTACAATGACTGTTTAATAAGATTCAGAGAAACTGTCATGGTAGCTCATGCTGGTAATCCCAGCTACTTGGGAGGCTGAGGCGGGAGGATCACTTGAGTCCTGGAGATCAAGACAAGCTTGGGCAACACAGGGAGAGCCCATCTCTGCAAAATAAAAGGAAAGGTTCAGAGGAACAGTCATGTTGGCTTCCTTCTACCTCTCACCCTCGTCCTCTAACTTCACTAAAAGTACAATTTTGAACATGGAAAACGTAAAGAAGTCAGTTTCTGATGTCAAAAATGAATTCAATTCCCTAACTGGTAGCACTAGTTGAACAATATGCTTAATAAGACAAAACTATCAAATATTCCCTTCAAGGAGGTGTCATTTTTGCATATTTAATGAAGACTGGAGCATTCATTAGCTTTGGGATGTATTATATCCAATTTTTTAATCTTTGAAAAATACCTTAAAAATATAGCATAAACACCGTACAGGAAGAGTTGACAAAAATGTTTTAAGAATTATATTTTTGTTTTTATTAACAATGTCATCAATATCACTAACAATATCATCAATTTTTATCAACAATATCAACAATTTTATTTTCACTATCACGTCGCCTTGTAAAGCTCTGGTTTAAATCACAGGAACCACAGTGTGGCTTTTGTTTATTATGTATTTTGACAATCCACAAGCTTTATCCAACTCATATGAGGTAATTCTTTGAAC
This sequence comes from Macaca fascicularis, assembly GCF_037993035.2. Classification (NCBI taxonomy): domain Eukaryota; kingdom Metazoa; phylum Chordata; class Mammalia; order Primates; family Cercopithecidae; genus Macaca; species Macaca fascicularis. The sequence continues at coordinate 47,992,059 of NC_088378.1, forward strand.
CTAAGTATGCATTTTTAAGGATATGAAAGGATATATATTTTGTGAAGCAATTAAAAACCTACAGTACTTTCGTAGGAAGAAATTTAAATTATAACCAAATTTGTTTGGCACAAAATGAAAGGATATTAACTCATTGTTTCTTATCTTGTGGGTGATTACAGTTTATGTTCACTCGTTGTCTAATCACCTTCTTTCTTTCTTATGCATTAAAGTTATTATTTCAAAAGAACATAGAAACTTTTCCCTGTTCAGAGAAGGCAAACTGATGAAGAATTTAGCCTGTTCAACTAACAAATACAGATGTTGCAAATATAGAATACTGATATTTTATTCACAATAAAAATAGTCTTAGTTGTAAGAAGTCTATTTGAATTTTAAAATAAATATATTTCATACCTATCATGGATTAAAAATTTTGTTTTCATTGAACCCGGGAGGCAGAGGTTGCAGTGAGCCAAGATCGCACCACTGCACTCTAGCCTGGGTGACAGAGCAAGACTCTGTCTCAAAAAATAAAATAAAATAAAAACAAAAATAAATAAATAAACACATAGAAGAAGCTTTCCTTTTTCAACCTTTTAGTCAAGCCTTTATACAGCATTATTTTCCTTCAAAAGAGTTCATAATAGCACTTTCTAAAACACAATCTTTCATAAGCATCGGTATCCAAGAAGCAAAATGTATGCTCATTAATCGAACAGATGATGAGCTAAAGGAAGCAACAGAGAGAAGTTCCTCAAGTAAGCAACAACCAGCAAAACCTGAAGGGGTGTTTATTTCTTTAAAAATTTTGGACATTTTTCTTTAAATCCCATCTGTTGGGCAGCATAAAATTGTACTACTTGGTGAATCACTAGAGAAAGAGAAGACTTTGGAAAGGCAAAGTCACAAGAAAATAAATAATTTCCACCCACAGTACATCATAACCTCATTTAGAACATTCTGGTTTGAAAGCAAAGTCCAAGGAAATGCTTACATTCTGCTTCTATGGAAACCAAGGAAGACAAATCAAATATTTTGGTTGGATTTGAGTGGAAATCAGCAGCTCAGACATGCATCGGATGGTTCTAATTTGCTCTTTTAATATGTCTCAGATTTTCACATGAAGGGCAGATCCAGAAGTAAATTTTCATCTGAATTCTGGTAAATTGTACTTATAAGCCCATGAGATGATCAACAATAGAGGGCTTTCATTAGAATATGGGCATTCCTGTGGTTTTTTTAAGAATACAACAAGACATCAGGAAGCAAAAACATTTAAAATTAGTAAAGCAAACCAGTCCTACAAAAAAAGCATGTGTGTGTGTGTGTGTGTGTATGTGTGTGTGTGTATAAGATGATCAACCTTTCTACAAAATCTTTCGATAACTTTTTAACAATGTTGGTGAAGTGTTTGATCATTATTTGTTAGAATCACATGATTGTGGCCTGATATACTTTTCTGATTATAAAATCATCTATAGTAACTGTCATCATGACTTTCCTCCTTTAATAAACAGAAAAGAATGAAGAAGAGGAACAAGAAGCAAAAATGGAACTTAAACGCAGACTCAGCAGAAAGGTAATGAAGTTGTGACTATTAATGAGCATACGTGTTTTGAGATATATTTTGTTTTTAAAAAAAAAAATACTAATCCTCTCTCTGTATGTAAATCAGATGTTTAGAAATAATTATTCCTATTAGTCTATAAGCATAGACAACAAAATCACCAGCCTGGGCAACATGGTGAAACCCTATCTCTACAAAAAATACAAAAATTAGCTGGCATGGTGGCACATGCCTGTAGTTCCAGCTACTCAGGAGGCTGAGGTGGGGAGATTGCTTCAGCCTGGGAGGTGGAGGTTGCTATGACCTGATATCGTGCCATTGCACTCCAGGCTGGGAGACAGAATGAGACTCTGTCTCAAAAAAAGTAACTAAATAAAATAAATAAATATAATGCACGTGCTATAAATGATGTTTATAATTGCATGTTGTGTTAATTTTGAAAAATTAACAAGGGTTTTAAATTGCATTTACTCTATGAAAATATGTACTCTGTGTGAAAATTTTTAAAGATACAAAAAAAGAAAAAAATAAAATCGTATGTCTTTCATTCAGAGATAGCCATTATTAATATTTCAATGCATATATTTCTATTTTTAAAAATTGTTTTGAGTCAGGTGCAGTGTCTTGCACCCGTAGTCCCAGCTACTTAGAAGCTGAGTCAGGAGGATTGCTTGAGCCCAGGAGGTCAAGACCAGCCTGGAGTGAGGCCTTGTTTCAAAAAAAAAAAAAAGAATTAATTAAAAATTAATCTCGATCTCACTTGATTAGAGCAATGATAAAAGAAAAAGAAAAAAGAAGTGGAAAAATTTTTAATTATAATAAAAATTATTTCTTAAAACGCTCACACTTTCCATTTAGTGTTGGAAATATTAAACAAATAAATATTTCGTTACTCCTGAACATTTCCCACTATTCCACATCACAGCTGGGTAAGTAATTTATTAAGTGAACTTGATATCCAGCCTGCCTGCTACAGTGCTACCCAGATTGACAAATGTCTTACCTGCCAAACTCAGACAATTGTTGCCACTTATTTATGAATGTATAAATCTGATGTTAGAGCCATAACTTTTTTCTGTGTTAAAAAAATAATAGCCTTTGAAAAAATCAAGCACCATCAGAGTTTATATTTCATTATAAATCCTTCTAATAATTCTTCAGGCATACCCTATGCACCTAAAAATGGATAAAGTGACTAAAATGTGACATCTCCATGAAGTGTGACCTGACCCACATTTTTGTAGGCTGGAATCGGGGAGTCTTCAACAAAAGCATTCCAAGGCAGATGGAGGTGGCAATGCTTCATTCCCACAGAAAAGCTATGGGACTATGTCGAAAGTGGTTCTGTTTTTCAAGGAAAAAGATCCTTTATTTATCCATTGTATTAGTCCATTTTCACACTGCTGATAAAGACATACCTGAGACTGGGAAGAAAAAGAGATTTAATTGGACTTATAGTTCCACATGACTGGTGAGGCCTCAGAATCATGGCAGGAGGCGAAAGGCACTTCTAACGTGGCAGCGGCAAGAGAAAATGAGGAGGAAGCAAAACGGGAAACTCCTGATAAACATATCAGGTCTTGTGAGACATTTTGACTATCACAAGAATAGAATGGGAAAGACCAAGCCCCATGATCCAATTACCTTCTCCTGGGTCCCTCCCACAACACGGGAGAATTCTGGGAGATACAATTCAAGTTCAGATTTGGGTGGGGACACAGCCAAACCATATCATTCTGCCCTTGGCCCCTCCAAATCTCACGTCCTCACATTTCGAAACCAATCATGCCCTCCCAACAGTCCACCAAAGTCTTAACTCATTTCAGCGTTAACCCAAAAGTCCACAATCCAAAATCTCATCTGAGACAAGGTAAATCCCTTCCACCCATAAGCCTGGAAAATCAAAAGCAAGTTAATTACTTCCTAGATAAAATGGGGGTACAGGTATTGGGTAAATACAGCTGTTCCAAATGGGAGCTGTTCCAAATTGACCAAAACAAAGGGGTTGCAGGGCCCATGGAAAGTCTGAAATCCAGTGGGGCAGCCAAATTTTTAAGCTCCAAAATTATCTTTTGAATCCAGGTTTCACATCCAAGTCACACTAATGCAAGAGGTTGGTTCCCATGGTCTTGGGCAGCTCCACCCCTGTGGCTTTGCACGGTACAGCCTCCCTCTTGGCTGCTTTCACAGGCTAGCGTTGAGTGTCTGCAGCTTTTCTAGATGCATGGTACATGCTGTCAGCAGATCTACCATTCTGGGGTCTGGAGGACAATGACCCTCTTTGCACAGCTCGACTAGGCAGTGCCCCAGTAGGGACTCTGTGTGGGGGTTCCAAACCCACATTTCCCTTCTGCACTGCCTAGCAGAGGTTCTCCATGAGGCCCCCCTAACCCTGCCCATGGCAAACTTTGGCCTGGACATTCAGGCATTTCCATACCTCTTCTGAAATCTAGGCAGAGGTTCCCAAACCTCAATTCCTGACTTCTGTTCACCCGCAAGCTCAACACCATGTGGAAGCTGCCAAGGCTTAGGGCTTCCACTCTCTGAAGCCACAGCCCGAGCTCTACATTTGCCCCTTTCAGTCACAGGTAGAGTGGCTGGGGCACAGGGCACCAAGTCCCTAGACTGAACACAGCACAGGACCCAGGGCCCTTCCCACAAAACCACTTTTTCCGCCTGGGCCTTGAGGCCTGTGATGGGAGGAGCTGTCATGAAGGTCTCTGACATGGCCTGGAGACATTTTCCCCCATGGTCTTCAGGATTAACATTAGCCTCCTTGCTACTTATGCAAATTTCTGCAGTCAGCTTGAATTTCTCCTCAAAAAATGGTTTTTTTCTACTGCATCTTCAGGCCGCAAATTTTCTGAACTTTTATGCTCTATTTCCCTTTTAAAATGGAATGCTTTTAACAGCATCCAAGTCACCTTTTGAATGCTTTGCTGTTTAGAAATTTCTTCTGCCAGATACCCTAAATCATCTCTCTCAAGTTCAAAGTTTCACAAATCTCTAGGGCAGGGGCAAAATGCCACCATTCTCTTTGCTGAAACATAATAAGAGTCACCTTTGCCCCAGTTCTCAACCAGTTCCTCATCTCCATCTGAGACCACCTCAGCCTGGACCTTATTGTCCATATTGCTATCAGCATTTTTGTCAAAGCCATTCAACAAGTCTCTAGGAGGTTCCAAACTTTCCCACGTTTTCCTATCTTCCTCTGAGCCTTCCAAACTGTTCCAACATCTGCCTGTTACCCAGTTCCAAAGTTGATTCCACAGTTTTGAGTATCTTTTTAGGAACACCCCACTCCTGGTACCACTTTACTGTATTAGTCTGTTTTCTTGCTGCTGATAAAGACATACCCTAGACTGGGAAGAAAAAGAGGTTTAACTGGACTTACAGTTCCATATGGCTGGGGAGGCCTCAGAATCCTGACAGGAGACAAAAGGCATTTCTTAGATGGTGGCAGCAAGATAAAATGAGGAGAAAGCAAAAGCAGAAACCCCTCATAAACCCATCAGATCTCAGGAGACTCATTCACTCTCATGAGAATAGCATGGGAAAGACCAGCCCTCATGATTCAATTACCTTCCCCTGGGTCCCTCCCACAACATGTGGGAATTCTGGAGATACAATTCAAGTTGAGATTTGGATGAGGACACAGCCAAACTGTATCTTTTTTTTTTCTCAAAGCCCATTAATGTCAAATAATGATCAAACTGAAAGACTGTTGACTCCGTTTCTAGGGATGACTGTAGTCTTCAATGGCCCTTAAGTTACCATCTGTAGACAAGCAATCACCCCTCCTCATTGCCCTGGGCACTCTTGTGATACACATGATCTTTCTCAATCCAGCTGGGCCCCTCCATGAGGCAGCAGTGCCTGCCCTTACCCTCTGCACCCACTTGCTTCCACCATACATAGCTCCATGGTGTAGGTGCAGGTCAGCCCGTAGCATTTGGTAGCTACCCCATAACTGGGACAGTCCTGAGGACAAGACTGGATGGAGAATTTCTAACCTATGTTGCCACTGGTCACTTTCCTTCTAGCCAGTTCTTGGGAGCAAGGGCTTCGTTACCTCCTTATTTCCACCTGCCCCAAAGTGGCAGCAAGAAGATAGCAATATAGATTGGACAGCAACTAGACTATAACAGATCACTTAGATTATTCTCTCTCTTGTCCATTGCCTACCAGGGCTCTATGAAGATAGAGGGAGCCATAGTTGGCATATCCCTGCTCAAGTGGGCTCAGGGTATGGGCCTAGGCCTTCTAAAAGTCCTTGAGTGCTTTGAATGTTAGAATATTGGCTTAGTTCAGAAGGAAACTGAGGCCCAGGAAAGGGCTGTTAATGACTACAGAATGTAGATCCAGTGCAAAATAAGGAGTATCTCTGGACAGGTGTTGTGGCTTATGCCTGTAACCCCAGCACTTTGGGAGACTGGGATGGGAGAATTGCTTGAGCCCAAGAGTTCAAGACCATCCTGGGCAACATAGAGAGACCCCCCATTCTGTTCAAATAAAAAAATAAATAAGCAGTATCTCCAAAGAGGACCACTTAGATGATGGGTAGTCTGGCTGTATACAGAGTATATATGAGAGAGAAAATATATGAAAATGGGCCTTGTGACTACAATAGAGGTCTAAGTCTACCTCTCTGGAGATAACTGTGATACCGCCTAACTGAGAAAAACCAAAATGGGAGTGAACCTCTGTCACAGAGAGTAGATAATGCCTGTTTACCAGGGGGCCAGCTTTCTTTCACCTGTCAGAATCTTATTCTTCGGTTTGAGAAAGGAACCAGAGAGAAAAGCAATATAATTACAAATTTGAATCTGGCGAAGACCACAAGGAGGAGGGACCCAAGTTGTTAGAAGTATCTTGAAGGTTGGAGTTGATTTTAAGCAGTGATGGTCTCAAGGAAGTACAGTTCTCCATCAACTCTCCCCTCCACATTCCTGTACATTGGTTTTTCTGGCCAAGGGCATGTGTCCTATTGGGGCCTTGTCCTTATTATGAATATCTTAAGGACAGCTGTGCTGTAGGCATACCCTTTATTGGACCCTTTCTATGTCATAACTTTTTATTTTTGAGACAGAGTCTTGCTGTGTCACCCAGGCTGGCGTGCAGTGGCACGATCTTGGCTCACTGCAAGCTCCGTCTCCTGGGTTCACACCGTTCTCCTGCCTCAGCCTCCCGAGTAGCTGGGACTACAGGTGACTGCCACCACGCCCAGCTAATTTTTTTTTTGTATTTTTAGTAGAGATGGGGTTTCACTGTGTTAGCCAGGATGGTCTCGATCTCCTGACCTCGTGATCCACCCGCCTCGGCCTCCCAAAGTGCTGGGATTGCAGGCGTGAGCCCCGGCGCCTGGCCTGTATGTCATAACTTTGTACATTTCTGAGTGTATGGGTTTAATATTATAGGAACAGGCTTTTATTCCCATTTCTAAAAGTTTTTTAGAAAAACTTTTAGAAGTTTTGCCTTGATAATTCAATCCATGGCTTTTGCCTTGATAATTGAATCACCAAACCAGCCATTCTGTATCTGGGTTACTATTGTGTCTGTGCATTGCATATTCCTTGCGTCAGGGATGATAGACCTTTATCACAGTGCCAGGCAAGTTGGGGAAAATAGCATAATGCAGGTAGTTGCCAAAGACTGTGACCTATCTGAAACGATGATTTTTTATAGTCTCAAAAATTAGGGCACACGGCTTTCTAGTTCTCATTAGAAATTCCCAAGATGCTGTTGCCTTTTTTTTTTTTTTTTTTTTTGATGCCTGAAAGTGACCTTATTTAACCATAACTTTGAAGTGTTCTCTATAGAATACTTGCCACCACGAGGCTGTAAGCGGTTTACTGAACTCTGCCTTTTTCCTTGTCCTCCTGCAGCTCAGCCTGAGACCCACAGTGGCAGAGCTACAAGCTCGAAGGATCCTGCGATTTAACGAGTATGTAGAAGTCACAGATTCTCCCGACTATGACCGCCGAGCAGACAAGCCCTGGGCCAGGTTAACACCTGCAGACAAGGCAAGAATCCCAGTGGATTTCGTGTTGATTGTGTTGCTTTTCTGGAAGCTTCAATATCCACATTCCCCCTACTTAAGTCATCCTAGGGGATGAGATCTTACCAAATATTACAACTGTTTTCTGCCTCTGATTATTTAAGCCAGTTAAAGTGATACATTTAGTGATATCAATGTAGTTCTTTCAACTAAGTCTCAGAGAAAAGTAGTTCTTATTTACCATAAAACCCACCTGCTTTCATACCTGGATGGGGAGGGCTTTCTCACATCCAGGATTTATCCTTACTCTTAGAAAATATAACTTATACCACTTATCATTTTAAACGGATATGTTAACAATAGAAAGGCCTGATCTTTGTCAAGACTGGCACACTTTTAATAGAAATGACAAGACAGCAAATAGTTTAGGCTATGTGGGCCATACAATCTTTGTTGCAACTGCCCAGTCCTGCCATTGTAGCATGAAAACAGCCACAGACAATACGTAATTGAATGGATATGTATATGTTCCAATAAAACTTTATCTACAAAAACAAATGGTGGGCCAAATTTGGCCTGCAGGTCAAGCTTACCAACCCCTACTCTAAATCATTGCACACAGTTCCTAAAAAATGAAAAATATAGTGGGTTCTATCAATGTAGAAAGACTTTTATCTTATAAGTACTATTGTTCCATAGGCAAAGATTCTTGCCAACCATTTGTTTTTAAATTGTTATAATTTTTCTCTCTTAGCAAAATCTGGTATTGAATAAACTCATGCTATACCCAGTTTTTTTTTTTAATCGTAAGTACTTTTGCTTAAACATGCCATGTCTTAATGCTAAAACTAGGCATTTAATCACACTCTGTGCTGACCCTTTTTAATAGGAAGCTTCATTATTTAAAGTACCTACTGTGCATCAAGCACATACTGGAGATACAGATTCAGAAATCCTTAGCTCATAAGTAGAAATGAAAAGTAAGAGGAATAAGATCACAAAGGAAGAATGTTCAGAACAAGAGTAGAGGAGAAGGAGGCTGAGAAAAGCACTCCAGGGACGTTTTAGGAAGAAGCAGCAGAAAAATATTGAGAAGAAATGTCTGTGAGGTGGGGAAAGAGGAGAAGCTCATAGCACAGCAGCTTGGAAGTACTGTCAGGGAGGGCGGCCATGTGTGTGCAGTGACATGGTGAGAGGAAGCATTTTGGTGGCCTGATGGATGGAAGCCTGTGATGGAGACAACGAGGATCAAACACAATCCTGAGAATTTGGGCTCTGAAGGGTAGCAGTATAATAAGGCAGTTGTTCAACGTATGGCTGGTGATTGTGAAGGTTAATAAGCTTGGGTACGTAAATTTGGAAAACGAGATACGGTATCAAGGGAGTGATTTTTTTTTTAATTTATGGGAAATACTTGAACAATTTTTTATGCTGCAAAGGGGTCAAAAGAAAGGGAGAGGTTGAACATACAGGAGGAAAAGTCAGTAACTGATAGAGTGGGAAAAAAATCACTGGAGTAGCAGGACAGTACTTATGTGGAAGAGGCAAGCAGCAGACCCTTGAGGACAGGAGGGAGAGCACAGGCTGAGGAAGCTAGGAAGTCATATTTCATTGTGCTTTTACTTTGCCTCTCACTCATTATGAGTGAGGTTGAGCAAATTTTCATATGCCTATTGGGCATTTGGATTCCACTCCACTGAAGTGCCTTTTGCCCATTTTCTTTTGGATTGTCAATTTTTTAAGTTCTTCATATATTTCAGTTATATATGTTGCAAATATTGATTTAACAAGATTCTTAAACTTAATACAGTCAAATTTGTCAACCTTTTTCTTTATGGTTTATGATTTTGTTTCTGGTTTTAAACATTCTTTGCATACCAAAATGATAGATATATTCTCATATACTGTCTTCTAAAGTGTTTATAGTTTTGCTTTTCACATTTAACTTTTTGGTTTGCCTGGAGTTGTTTTTTGGGGAAGGTATAAGATATGCTGTCAGTTTTCTTGGTCATCTGTATTATATGTTTGTTTTCTATGTCATTATTTGCTCTTTTTTCTTCTTCCCCTTAATTTTTTGGGCTTTATTGGCTGTTCTTTTCTAACCTAAGATAGACTTTCCAGATTATTAATTTTCATCATTCCTTACTTTCTGATAGAAGCGCTGAGGGTTAGAAATGACTCTGTGTGTCAGTGATTTGCAACCTTGGCTACACATTGGAATCACCTATAGATCTTTAAGAATGTGGATGTCTGGGTCCCCTCTCCAGAGATGCTGATCTCATTGGTCTGGGATGTGGCCTTTATATTGGGATTTGTAGTAATTATGTCTCATATGTCCTTGAAAACAATATGTGTCCTACAGTTTGAGGGTGTGCAAATTTCCCTGTAAAATCAGTCTTGTTAGTTCTATTCAGATTTCTGTAGCCTTAGTTATTTTTTTGTCTATTTGATCTGTCCGGTAACAAATAAGACGTGTTAAATCTCCCACTATGTGGATTTTTTTGTACTTCTCCTTATAATTCTGTCAATTTTGCTTCATTTATTGTGAGGTGTGTCATTAGATATATATGTTTAGAATGCATACATTTTCCTGATGAAAACTTTGTTATATTTAAAAATATAACTTTTAAACTAGATTATCAAAATGAGTTATTTTAGACTACCTTCATGAATTGAAGCAGCAAACCTCTGTGATGTTTAGCTCGTGGCTTTGAATTTTCAGTGTACATTTCATCCCTCCCTGCCTATCCCCTTACCTACTGTCTCACACGTCCACGTGAAGAGGCCTGACATTCCTGTCTTATATTAATAAGAAAAATGAAACAAAATAGTGGTACAGTGTTGGGGTGGCGAAAATTTTTGGGGGTGGTATGGAGAGATAATGGGCAATGTTTCTCAGAGCTGCTTCAAGCAGGATTAGGGGAGGCATGGGAACCTACAGTGGGAAAGATTCAACTGAAGAAAGATTTTGGGGTAAGGGGTGATATCGTGGGGTTGTTAGAAGGAGCATTTGTCATATAGAATTATTGGTGATGGCCTGGATGCGATTTTGTATGGATTGAGAAACTAAATGAAAGATACAAGGTCTGAATAAGAGAAGGAGAAAAACAGGTATTAAAGGACTAAGAATTGGGAGTACCCAGTCCAAGTGAAAGCAAAGAGAGGCTGGGATGAAGGGTGCAAGGAATAGTAAAGAAAGCATGTTTGAGATCCCGAACAGAATAATGGGTTATGGAGGGGTTGTGGAGGGAGGTATTGAGAATAGGAGAGTATATGTGTTTGGCACCATGGGGTGGATAGGCAAAACAATTTGGTTGATAAGGCGCAGATCCTGAACTAACCTGTAAGACTTGTCTGGTTTTTGGACAGGTAAAATGGGGGAATTGTAAGGAGAGTTTATATGTTTTAGAAGCCTATGCTGTATCAGGCGAGTGATAACAGTCTTTAATCCTTTTAAAGCATGCTGTGGGATGGGATACTGGTGTTGAGCGAGGTAAGAGTGATAGGTTTTAATGGGATGGTAAGGGGTGCATCATTTGTCGCCAAGGAGGGAGTAGAGGTATCCTATACACTTGTGGATTCAGGTGGGGAGATACAAGGAGAGGATGCGAAGGAGGTTTTGAACTAGGGGAAAAGGTGGCAATGAGGTATGGCTGTAGCCCAGGAATAGTCAGGGAAGCAGATAATTTAGTTAAAATGTGTCGATCTAATAAGGGAACTGGGCAGATGGGGATAACTAAAAAGGAGTGCTTAAAAGTGTATTGTCTAAGTTGGCACCAGAGTTGGGGAGTTTTAAGAGGTTTAGAAGCCTGGCCATCAATACCCACAACAGCTATGGAGGCAAAGGAAAAAGGCCTTTGTAAAGAAGGTCATGTGGAGTTGGTAGCCTCCGTATTAACTAAGAAGGGGACGGACTGTAACTACACTGTAAGAGTTACCCAAAGCGTCTGTGATGGTCCAGGAGGCTTCCAAGGCGGTCGGGCAGTGTCAGTCTTCAGCCGCTAAGCCGAGAAGATTTGGGAAGCAGTCATTCAGAACCCTGGGCCAGTTGGGCAGTCCAATTTCCAGCGGGGTCCTGCACAGATGGGACATGGCTTAGGAGGAATCCCAGGCTGCGGGCATTCCTTGGCCCAGTAGCCAGATTTCCAGCACTTGAAGCAAGATCCTGGGGGAGGAAGACCTGAAGGAATGCCTGACCTCTGTGGCTTAGGCGTTTTGAAGTTTTTGTGTGCTGGAGATACGGCTGGGGTTTCTCTCACAGCGGAGGCAAGTAATTGCAACTCTTCTCTATTATTGTACACATGGAAGGTGAGGTTAATTAGGTCCTGTTGTGGGTTTGAGGGCTGGAATCTAATTTTTGGAGCTTTTTCTAATGTCGGGAGTTTACTGGGTGATAAAATGCATATTAAGAATAAGGCAGCCTTCTAGCCCCTCTGGGTCTAAGGGCGGTAAAGCGTCTAAGGGTTGCTGCTAAGCAGGCTGTGAACTGGGCTGGGCTCTTTACCTTGGGTAATTTCTTTAAGTTTGTCATAATTAACAGCTTTGTAAGCTGCCTTTTAAGCCCTTCAACTAGGCAGGAAACCATGTAATCTCGCCTGATACCTGATAGTTCCACTGGGGATCTTCTCGGGGAACTGCTCTAATGCCTTCCTGGAGGTCTGGCTCATGAAGCGGTTATCGGCGTGAGGTTGGGCTAGAGAAAAAACTCTTTCCCATTCATCTGGGGAGAGGGTAGAAGTTAGGATGACATTTAAGTCACTCCAGGTTAAATTGTAGGACAGAGTTAGATATCGGAATTCCTGTGTATGTTTAGTGGGGTCTGATGAGAAAGAGCCTAAACGCTGGCTGATTTGGGAAAGGTCTGATAGAGAAAAAGGCACATGTACCCTGACTATGCCTTCAGCTCCAGCCACCTCTCTAAGAGGAAATTGTTGGGCAGGTTGGGGAGGGCTAGTCTTGGAACGAAACTGTAAGCCAGACCGGGTGTGAGGAGGGGAGGAGATAGAAAGATTATAGGGTGGGGGAGCAGAGGCTGAGGAAGAATTGGGACCTGGCTTGGCCTAGTGAGGAGCAGCCTGGGGAGAAGGGGAGAGGTCAGATGAGTCCATAGAAAAGAAGGATTCAGAGAACTCAGAGCTTGGAGTGGAGACTGAAGGAACAGACAGGAGAGAAAGAAGAAAGATTTGGGATGAGTCTCATTGGGAGCAGAGACTAGGGAGGGACGAATGTGTAAAAGAATGCCTGGACGAGACCATTTGCCCCATTTTTCAACAAAAATTATCTAGATCTTGTAGGATAGACAAATCGAAAGTGCCATTCTCTGATCACTTGGAACTAGTGTCGAGTTTGTACTGGGGCCAAGCAGTATTGCAGAAGAAAATAAGATGCTTAGATTTTAGGTCAGGCTAGAGTTGAAGAGGTTTTAAGTTCTTGAGAACACAGGCTAAGGGAGAAGAAGGAGGAATGGAGGGTGGAAAGTTGCCATAGTGAAGGAGGCAAGTTTAAAAAGAAGGGTAGAGGGCTGCAACGTGGGTGAGCAGCCAAAGCAGGCGTCCCCGCAATTGACTTGCCAACAAGGGAATGTGGGTGAATGTTCAAGGCAGGCGTCCCCGCGGAGATCAGACACCAATGGAATGTGGGTGAATAATCAGAGAGGCGTCCCCACAATGGTTAAACACCAAGGGAAGGCTGCCTTCCCGAGTCCGTGACCGGCGCCAGAGTTTTGGGTTCACAGATAAAATGTGTCCCCTTTATCTCTACCAGAAAATGAAAGGAATTGAAATTAAGAGAAGGGAGAGATTGAAGGCTGGCGCCAAGATTGAAAGGAGATAGAGGTTGAGGGATAGTGAGAGGGGCTGGAGAAGAGAGTAAAAAGAGGCCGCTTACCCGATTTAAAATTGGTGAGATGTTCCTTTGGCTGGTTGGTGTGAGGACCTGAGGTCGTTGGTGGATCTCTTCATGGAGTGAGGGTGAGGACAGGGGACTGGTCTCCTGAAGGAGTCCCGCTGACCCGGGTCTTTGGCACCGAATGTCTCACACGTCCATGTGAAGAGACCACCAAACAGGCTTTGTGCGAGCACCATGGCTGTTTATTTCACCTGGGTGCGGGCGGGGTGAGTCTGAAAGGAGGGTCAGCAAAGGGTGGTGGGATTATCATTAGTTCCTATAGGTTTTGGGATAGGCGGTGGAGTTAAGAGCAATGTTTTGGGGGCAGGGGGTGGATCTCACAAAGTACATTCTCAAGGATGGGGAGAATTACAAAGAACCTTCTTAAGGGTGGGGGAGATTATAAAGAATCTTCCTAAGGGTGGGGGAGATTACAAAGTACATTGCTCAGTTAGGTTAGGGCAGAAATAAATCACAATGGTGGAATGTCATCAATTAAGGCTATTTTCACTTTTCTTGTGGATCTTCAGTTGCTTCAAGCCATCTGGAGATATGATGTCTTAGCTTGGGCTCAGAGGCCTGACACTAAGCACCAGCTTGCAATTTTTTGTTTGTCCTTGGAGGGTCAGATATTCTAGCTTACCCTTACACTGAGGATATGCCATTTGGTCACCAATTTATGGAGAGAGAATTATTTATTAGATCTGGGTGGGTTTTGTGTGTCTTCTGTATTTCACCAAATCATAAAGATGCCTGCTCAAATTCACTAGATTTAACACAAGTGCCCTCAAGGTCACAGCCAGTTTCATTGCTCACTTACCTTATTTCTCTGGCCATGATCTTCTTTTACTCATTCTTGTCGAAGTATTTTTTACTCTTTTCCCAGCTGTTTAGGACATTTAAAGCGGTTTTTAGATGCTATGTTTAGCATTTTAATTGTTTTTCAATAGAAGAGTTAGTCAAGACATCTGGGATGCCATTTTGCTAGAAATAGTACTGCATTCTGAACTTGGTGCAAGGTTTCTTCCATCCTCCTTTCCTTTCAGTTGTGGGCTTTTGGTCATTCACCTCTCGTTTTGTGGCTCCTAGTTGACCCTGCTCTAGTCACTGTTTCTGTGCAGTGACCTTCCCCAAAACTTAGTGATTGAAAACAGCAACTATTTTATATCTTGCAGATTTTGTAGGTTGGAGATTTAGTCAGAGCTCAGCTAGGTGATTCTTCTGCTCTTCATGAGGTTGACTAAGGTCATTCAATGTTATTCAGCTGACAAATAGGCTACTTTGGAGGCTCCAAGACAGCTTCTCTAACATGTCTGGTGTCTTGGTAGGGATGGCTCAGAGGCAGGGCTCAACTCTGGCTCCTAGTCGACCAAACTTACCTATACATGGCCTCTTCAGCATGGTAGCCTGAGTCATCAGTCTTCTTACATGGTGGCTGAGCAAATGTCCCAAGAGAACCAGGTAAAAGCTATATGGCCTTGCGTGATCTGGCTTTGGAAGGCATCCAGCCTCACTTCTACTACATTCTGTTAGTTACAGGCAAGTCATAAGACCAGCTCAAGCTTCAAGGAAGGGGGAATTAATTAGCTCCACTTCTTGACAGGGGAGTGACGAGATTACAATTGTGGCCAAATTTGGAAAATATAATTTTCCACACCCACCATTCCCAGCTATCTTATTATTCAAACGCAAAACTTCAGAAAGGCAGGTAGGGCCAGATACATGAGTAAAGGTCACTGCAGTTGCCAAGTATGCAAGCAGGGAGAGTCTAAATGACTACCACCCTCATATGGAAACTAAATTGTCCAAACCCTAGAAATGATTCTTTTTAACTCTTGTTCTTTTGTTGGAAGGTAAAGCTCATTCCTCTCTAGCTGTAACAGAGAGGTTTTTTTTTTTTTAATTTTATGTTGAAACAAAAATGGGATTTTGTTCTGGACTTCTAGGCTGCAGGGGAAAGGTACATGGCCAGGTTTTCTGCCACAGCCTTTGTTTCTGTTCATGAGTGCTTTGAAGGCACATGACTTTGGCATTTCCCTTGCAGATCTGATCCCCAGAGCATAGCCACAGCCCCTTTCTCCTCATGGGCATCATTTTCTCCCTCTGACAGTATCTCTCACATTTCTCCTGAGACTTTTTAAAGTCTAAAAGGCAGCATTTTTAGAAGTGGATTTTTATTGTGTATGTGTGTGTATCTCTACAAGAAAATTAAGAAGTAGAATTTCTTTTAAATAGAAAAAATATTGGCCAGGCACGGTGGCTCATGCCTATAATCCTAGCACTTTGGGAGGCCGAGGTGGGCAGATTTCTTGAGCTCAGGAGTTTGAGACCAGCCTGAGCAATGTGGTGGAACCCTGTCTCTACTACAAAATACAAAAAATTTGCCGGGAGTGGTGGCACGTGCCTGTAGTCCCAGCTACTCAGGAAGCTGAGGTGGGAGAATTGCTTGAGCCCAGGAGCAGGAGGCTGCAGAGAGCCATGCCACTGCACTCCTACCTGTGCAGCAGAGCCAGACCTTGTCTCAAAATAAATAAATAAATAAATAAATAAATAAATAATATGGTACACTTTTTAAAGATAAAAAATAGAAAAATGCAACAATTTAAGATGTTTATGTGTAGTATATTGTATATACACAGGTGATGAATATTCATTGAGCCATATCTGAATATTTAAAAATGCAAAAATAAGAAAAGAAACACTTTAATGCACAGTACTTTTAAGAATTTCTAAAAGTACCATTTCCTACCTAACACCGAAAAAAATTGTTGCCTCTAGTTGTTAAAAGATACATGTGATGAAATCGTGCTTACTGCCCAGAGATCCTAAAACTCTCAATGGTCTTAGTGTATATTTTATTTTAGAATGAAAATGACACATGCTAATCACCATTATTAACCAGCATTTCTGGTTTTTGTTGCTTTTTACCTGAAAGCATTTTGTAATATATTATTTATTATATATATATATTTAGATCAGATTTAAAATAATATATTATATTAAGTTAATTCATGTAAAAATTGTAATTTAACTATTATGTTTAAAAATGAGTTTTATTTTTAACTTTTGAGGTCTATGTTCCATTTTAAAAAACTATTCAAGATAAATATTTCCACCTCTGCTTTAAAAAATAAACAATGAGGCCAGGTGCAGTGGCTCATGCCTGTAATCCAAGCACTTTGAGAGGGTGAGTTGCGTGGATCTCTTGAGGTCAGGAGTTGAAGACCAGCCTGACCAACATGGTGAAACCCCATCTCTCCTAAATATACAAAAATTAGCTGTGCGTGGTGGCTCCTGCCTGTAGTCCCAGCTACTTGGGAGGCTGAAGCAGGAGAATCACTTGAACTCAGGAGGCAGAAGTTGCCGTGAGCTGAGATTGTACCACTGCACTCCAGCCTGGGCAACAAAGCGAGACTCCATCTCAAAAACAAAACAAAACCAACCAAACAAACAAACAAAAAATGAGCTTCCTGTCAGCCTAAAGGAGCGTCTTTTTTCTTTCTCTTATCTTAGTGCCATTTTCTTAGCCCCACTAAGCTACCACCTTGCATTTTAAAGAGTAGTAACCAATCAGTCAATAATTAATCAATGTCTCTCCTTTCTGTGAAGGAGGAAGGCCCTTGCTGGGTGTGGTGGGGAATCTCTGAAATCTGGTAGTCTGGTTAAATGGCTCATGTTGGGAAAGAGAAGTGATGGGAGAAATGCCTTATTAATTGTGAACTTGATTGAGCTTTATTCACCTTTAACATAAAATTTTCAGGTCAGGGCACAATGACTCACACTTGTAATGTCAGCACTTTGGGAGGCCAAGATGGGAGGGTCACTTGAGGCCAGGAGTTAAAGACCAGCCTGAGCAACATAGCAAAACCCTCTCTCTACAAAAACTAAAAGACTTAGCCAGATGTGGTAGCACACCCCTGTATTCCTAGCTTCTTGGGAGGCTGAGGCAGGAGGATCCCTTGAGTCCGGGAGTTCAAGACTGCAGTGAGCTATGATTGCACCACTGCACTGCAGCCTGGGCAACAGAATGAGACCCTGTCTCTAAAACAAAAATAAACAAAATAAAATTGTCAGTTTTAGAATATATGTACTTAGAGTACTAGAAATACATGTACAGTAAAATAGAGATGGCCTGGTTTCCTGCACTGAGGTTGATAAATGAGCTGGCCCTTCAGTGGCAGACAGGTGAGGTCAGAGAAGGCCATCGAATTGGCCTGAAGACCTAGGCTTGCCTGCCGGTAACCATCTCCTTAGAGTAGAGCTTGGAAGCTCCATGGAGGAGAGAAGGGCAGTCTTTAGAGCTGGGCACTTCTAGGATGGATTGATTCTTGACTTGGCCACTTGGTAGTTGTTTGACCTTGGCCAAGTCGTTTAACCTAGGCTTACTTACTAGTAAAATAAAGCCAATTATATCTATCTTGAGAATTAGGTAGAATATCTCTAGAATTCCTGCTCATCAATAAATGGTAGCTCTTACCAATATTATACTCATGGTCAGGGATGAGAAGCCAAGCTTTGTTCCCCATTGGTGATATTTTCATTGTTGATTCCTCAGTTTATGATCTAGTCTAAAACTATCCAGTGAAAGAGAGTGTAGAATTTTTTCAGATGAGCTGTGCTTTTGTCCAACTCAGTAATCACTTATTAAAAACCTTACAATATATTAAATATCATCCTAGATACTGGGGATTTGAAGTTGAATAACACATACTGTCTTTCCAGGAACACAGTGTCTAAACAGGTCCTAAGAAAGCCTGAGATTTTTGTTCTCCCTAAGCTATTCTTTGCCATGTTCATCGCTGCCCTAGCAGCAGAAGGGCAACAGTTACCTCCTTGTGGCATTGAACTTGATTGATGAGTAGTCCAGAAATCCTCTCCACATCCCATCATAATTTTACCCAAGAAATAAAGGATATCAAAATGGCAATTCTAGTTAATTCTGGCCCCACAGCTCATGCTCTTTGGGAAGGCAGCAAGGTCTGCATTTTCTTTCTTTCTTTCTTTTTCTTTCTTTCTTTCTTTCTTTCTTTCTTTCTTTCTTTCTTTCTTTAATTATACTTTAAGTTCTGGGTTACATGTGCAAAACGTGCAAGTTTGTTACGTAGGTATACACGTGCCATGGTGGTTTGCTGCACCCATCAACCCATCACCCACATTAGGTATTTCTCCTAATGTTATCCCTCCCCTAGTCCCCCACTCCCCACAGGCCCCAGTGTGTGATGTTCCCCTCCCTGTGTCCCTATATTCTTATTGTTCAACTCCCACTTATGAGTGAGAACATGCGGTGTTTGGTTTTCTGATCTTGTGATAGTTTGCTGAGAATGATGGTTTCCAGCTTCATCCATGTCCCTGCGAAGGACATCAACTTATCCTTTTTAATGGCTGCATAGTATTCCATGGTGTATATGTGCCACATTTTCTTAATCCAGTCTATCATTGATGGACATATGGGTTGGTTCCATGTCTTTGCTATTGTGAATAGTGCTGCATTAAACATACGTATGCATGTGTCTTTATCGTAGAATGATTTATAATCCTTTAGGTCTATGTCCAGTAATGGGATTGCTGGGTCAAATGGTATTTCTAGTATTAGATCCTTGAAGAATCGCCACACTGTCTTCCACAATGGTTGAACTAATTTACACTCCCACCAACAGTGTAAAAGCATTCATATTTTCCACAACCTCTCCAGCATCTGTTGTTTTCTGAGTTTTTAATGATTGCCATTCTAACCGGCATGAGATGGTATCTCATTGTGGTTTTGATTTGCATTTCTTTCATGACCAGTGATGATGAGCATTTTTGCATATGTCTGTTGGCTGCATAAATGTCTTCATTTGAGAAGTTTCTGTTTATATCCTTAGCCCATTTTTTGATGGGGTTGTCTGCCTTTTTTCTTGTAAATTTGTTTAAGTTCTTTGTAGATTCTGGATATTAGCCCTCTGTCAGATGGATAGATTGCAAAAATTTTCTCCCATTCTGTAGGTTGCCTATTCACTCTGTTCACTCTTTTGCTGTGCAGGAACTGTTTTGTTTAATTAGATCCCATTTGTCAATTTTGGCTTTTGTTGCCATTGCTTTTGGTGTCTTAGTCATGAAGTCTTTGCCCATGCCTATGTCCTGAATGGGATTGCCCAGGTTTTCTTCTAGGATTTTTATGGTCCTAGATCTTACATTTAAATATTTGATCCATCTTGAGTTGATTTTTGTACAAGGTATAAGGAAGGTGTCCAGTTCCAGTTTTCTGCATATGGCCACCAGTTTTCCCAACACCATTTATTAAATAGGGAATCTTCCCCATTGCTTGTGTGTGTCAGGTTTGTCAAAGATCAGATGGTGGTAGATGTGTGGTGTTATTTCTGAGGACTCTATTCTGTTCCATTGATCTATATGTTTTGGTACCAGTACCATGCTGTTTTGGTTACTGTAGCCTTGTAAAGTTTGCAGTCAGGTAGCAAGGTGCCTCCAGCTTTGTTCTTCTTGCCCAGGATTGTCTTGGATATGCGAGCTCTTTTTTGGTTCCATATGAAGTTTAAAGTATTTTTTTCCAATTCTGTGAAGAAAGTCAGTGGTTGCTTGATGGGGATGTCTTTGAATCTGTAAATTACTTTGGGCAGTAAGGCCATTTTCAGTATATTGATTCTTCCTATCCATGAGCATGGAATGTTTTTCCATTTGGTTGTGTCTTCTCTGATTTCCTTGAGCAGTGGTTTGTAGTTCTCCTTGAAGAGGTCTTTCACATCCCTTGTAAGTTATATTCCTACGTATTTTATTCTCTTTGTAGCAATTGTGAATGGGAGTTCACTCATGATTTGGCTCTCTGTTTATCTGTTATTGGTGTATAAGACTGCTTGTGATTTTTGCACATTGATTTTGTATCCTTAGACTGCTGAAGTTGCTTATCAGCTTAAGGAGATTTGGGGCTGAGACGATGGGGTTTTCCAAATATACAGTCATGTCATTTGCAAACAGAGATAATTTGACTCTGATGCTTTAATAATTTGATATTTAATAATTTATCAAATTTATCAAATAAAAAGGTCAAATTTAATAATTTGACCTTTATTGCTTTCTCTTGACTGATTGCCCTCGCCAGAACTTCCAATACTATGTTTAATAGGAGTGGTGAGAGAGGGTATCCTTGTCTTGTGCCGGTTTTCACAGGGAATGCTTCCAGTTTTTGTCTATTCAGTATGATATTGGCTGTGGGTTTGTCATAAACAGCTCTTATTAGTTTGAGATACATTCCATCAATACCTAGTTTAGCATGAAGGGCTGTTGAATTTTATCAAAGACCTTTTCTGCATCTATTGAGATAATCATGCGGTTTTTGTCATTGTTTCTGTTTATGTGATGGATTACGTTTATTAATTGCATATGTTGAACCAGCCTTGCATCCCAGAGATGAAGCCAACTTGATCATGGTGGATCAGCTTTCTGATGTGCTGCTGGATTCGGTTTGCCAGTATTTGATTGAGGATTTTTGCACTGATGTTCATCAGGGATATTGGCCTAAAATTATCTTTTTTTGTTGTGTCTCTGCCAGGCTTTGGTATCAGGATGATGCTGGCCTCATAAAATGAGTTAGGGAGGATTCCCTCTTTTTCTATTGATTGGGATTGTTTCAGAAGGAATGGTACCAGCTCCTCTTTGTATCTCTGGTAGATTTCGGCTGTGAATCTGTCTGGTCCTGGACTTCTTTTGGTTGGTAGGCTATTAATTATTGCCTCAATTTCAGAACTTGTTATTGGTCTATTCATAGATTCAACTTCTTCCTGGTTTAGTCTTGGGAGGGTGTATGTGCTCAGGAATTCATCCGTTTCTTCTAGATTTTCTAGTTTATTGATTTAGAGGTTTTTATAGTATCCTCTGATGGTAGTTTGTGTTTCTGTGGGATCAGTGGTGATGTCCCCTTTATCATTTTTTATTGCATCTATTTGATTCTTTTCTTCTTTATTAGTCTTGCTAGCAGTCTATCTATTTTGTTGATCTTTTCAAATAACCAGTTCCTGGATTCATTGATTTTTTTGAAGGGTTTTTTATGTCTCTATCTCCTTCAGCTCTGCTCTGATCTTAGTTATTTCTTGTCTTCTGCAAGCTTTTGAATTTGTTTGCTCTTGCTTCTCTAGTTCTTTTAATTGTGATGCTTGGGTGTCGATTTTAGATCTCTTTTGCTTTCTCTTGTGGGCATTTAATGCTGTAAATTTCCCACTACACAATGCTTTAGCTGAGTCCCAGAGATATGGTACATTGTGTCTTTGTTCTCATCGGTTTCAAAGAACATCTTTATTTTACCTTCATTTCGTTATTTATCGAATAGTCATTCAGGAGCAGGTTGTTCGGTTTCCATGTAGTTGTGCGGTTTTGAGGGAGATTCTTAATCCTGAGTTCTAATTTGATTGCACTGTGGTCTGAGAGACAGTTTGTTTTGATTTCTGTTCCTTTACATTTGCTGAGGAGTGTTTTACTTCCAATTATGTGGTCAATTTTAGAATAAGTGCAATGTGGTGCTAAAAAGAATGTATATTCTGTTGATTTGGGGTGGAGAATACTGTAGATGTCTATTACATCCACTTGGTCCAGAGCTGAGTTCGAGTCCTGGATATCATTGTTAATTTTCTGTCTTGTTGATCTTTCCAGTATTGACAGTGGAGTGTTAAAGTCTCCCATTATTATTGTGTGGGCATCTAAGTTTCTTTGTAGGTCTCTAAGAACTTACTTTATGAATCTGGTGCTCCTGTATTGGGTGCATATATATTTAGAATAGTTAACTCTTTTTGTTGAATTGATCCCTTTACCATTATATAATGGCCTTCTTTGTCTCTTTTGATCTTTGTTCATTTAGTCTGTTTTATCAGAGACCACGATTGCAAGCTCTGCATTTTTTGCTTTCCATTTCCTTGGTAGGTCTTCCTCCATCCCTATATTTCGAGCCTATGTGTGTCTTCGCACGTGAGATGGGTCTCCTGAATACAGCACACTGATGGGTCTAGACTCTTTATCCAGTTTGCCAGTCTGTGCCTTTTAATGGGGGCATTTAGCCCATTTACTTTTTTTTTTTTTTTTTTTGAGACAGAGTCTCGCTCTGTCACCCAGGCTGGAGTGCAGTGGCCGGATCTCAGCTCACTGCAAGCTCCGCCTCCCGGGTTTACACCATTCTCTGGCCTCAGCCTCCCAAGTAGCTGGGACTACAGGCGCCCGCCACCTCGCCTGGCTAGTTTTTTGTATTTCTTAATAGAGACGGGGTTTCACCGTGTTAGCCAGGATGGTCTCGATCTCCTGACCTCGTGATCCGCCCGTCTCAGCCTCCCAAAGTGCTGGGATTACAGGCTTGAGCCACCGCGCCCGGCCAGCCCATTTACATTTAAGGTTAATATTGTTATGTTTGAATTTGATCCTGTCATTATGATGTTAGCTGGTTATTTTGCCGTTAGTTGATGCACTTTCTTTATAGCATCGAAGGCCTTTACAGTTTGGCATGTCTTTGCAGTGGCTGGTACCGGTTGTTCCTTTCCATGTTTAGTGCTTCCTTCAGGAGCTCTTGTAAGGCAGGCCTGGTGATGACAAAATCTCTCAGCATTTGCTTGTCTGTAAAGGATTTTATTTCTCCTTCGCTTATGAAGCTTAGTTTGGCTGGATATGAAATTTTGGGTTGAAAATTCTTTTCTTTAAGAATGGTTGAATATTGGCCCCCCGCTCTCTTCTGGCTGGTAGGGTATCTGCCAAGAGATCTGCTATGAGTCCGAATGGGCTTCTCTTTGTGGGTAACCCGACCTTTCTCTCTGGCTGCCCTTGACATTGTTTCCTTCATTTTAACTTTGGTCAGTCTGACAGTTATGTGTCTTGGGGTTGCTTTTCTTGAGGAGTATCTTTGTGGTGTTCTCTGTATTTCCTGAATTTGAATGTTGGCCTGTGTTGCTAGGTTGGGGAAGTTCTCCTGGATAATATCCTGAAGAGTGTTTTCTAACTTGGTTCCATTATCCCCGTCACTCTCAGGTACATCAATCAAATGTAGATTTGGTCTTTTCACATAGTCTTATATTTATTGGAGGCTGTGTTCGTTTCTTTTCACTCTTTATTCTCTAATCTTGTCTTCTTACTCTATTTCATTAATTTGATCTGCAATCACTGATATCCTTTTTTCCGCTTGATCGAATCGGCTATTGAAGCTTGTATATGCTTCATGAAGTACTCGTACTGTGGTTTTCAGCTCCATCAGGTCATTTAAGCTCATCTCTACACTGGTTATTCTAGTTAGCCATTCATCCAACCTTTTTTCAAGGTCTTTAGCTTCCTTGCAACGGGTTAAAACATGCTCCTTTAGCTCGGAGAAGTTTGTTGTTACCGACCTTCTGAAGCCTACTCTGTCAACTCATCAAACTCATTCTCTGTCTAATTTTGTTCCCTTGCTGGCGAGGAGTTGTGACCCTTTGGAGGAGAAGAGGTGCTCTGGTTTTTGGAATTTTCAGCCTTTCTGCTCTGGTTTCTTCCCATCTTTGTGGTTTTATGTACCTTTGGTCTTTGACGTTGGTGACCTACAGATGGGGTTTTGGTGTGGATGTCCCTTTTGTTGATGTTGATACTATTCCTTTCTGTTTGCTCATTTTCCTTCTAACAGACTGGCCCCTCAGCTTCAAGTCTGTTGGAGTTTGCTGGAGGTCCACTCCAGGGTCTGAATTTTTGACAAATCACCTGTTGCTTCTTCCCAGCATAACCCCTGAGCTGACTGGGACTGATGAAGCAGACCTGTTACCACTCACCACTGGCCAATTTTAAACTTAGCTTCAGACATTTTTGTTTCCTTTTTCCTCTCTATAATTCTCATGATGCCAAAATTACTACATATTGGTCTCAGTTGCTATCTCATAGAGTTTTGTTGTTGTTATTTCTACTCTAGAAATACCTACCTAGTTTGGGCTCAATGGTTTCCCATTGGTGGTACAACCCAGCACCATTGGGGCTCTAATCCCCTATAATTTCAGCCCAGCTCTTTTTATCTCATGTCTTTCAACAAAATCAGTCCCAGACTGGGTGTGGTGACTCATGGCTGTAATCCCAACACTTTGGGTAGGCTAAGGCAGGAGGATTGCTTGAGACCAGCCTGGGCAACACAGCAAATCCTCGTCTCTACAAATTTTTTTTTTTAAATTAACCAGGTGTGGTGGCCACACACCTGTGGTCCCAGCTACTCAGGAGACTGAGGTGGGAGGGTGTCTTGAGCCTTGAAATTTGAGACTGCAGTGAGCTGTGATCACACCACCTGCACTCCAGCCTGGGTGACAGAACAAGACCCTGTCTCAAAAAATAAAAATAAAAATAAATCAGTTCTATTTACATATATGTGAAGAATTGTTAGGCCTAAAACCTGGTCTCTATTGCAAAGAAGAGAGTTAAGTTTATTATACATGTATTTGTCTAAAGTGTCTGAATTACTTTTTTTCCTCTTTAAACTCTCTCAGGAAATCTTACTCTTTATTCCAAGAGGAAGTATCTCTTGTAATAAAAATATGATCAATCTTCAGTGAATTTTAAAAATAAGCATTTTATCTCTTTAATTGCCTGTAGTCACATCTTTCTGGTATATTTTTTTCAAACAACTCATCCTTATAATTTCACATCACTTCCATTACCACATCATTCACATAACTGACACATCTTTTCTAATTGTAAGCCCACACACACAACATGCAGATCTGAAGCAATTATCCTGATGACAGGGGCCCAGAAGCTCATTTTAGTGGAAAGACTGTAGGATGTGAGGTTAAAAGGTTTGTGTGTGAGCCCCATGTTTGTCACTTAACCCTCGTCCTGTTTAGAGAAAGAAAATGCACCTCGCTGCCAGTGCTCATTTAATTTTACATAAACAAGCTCTTTGAGGCTGAAGCAAATCTGACAGATTTCCCATGTGAAAATAAACTAGGGGCCGATTGCGGTGGCTCACGCCTGTAGTCCCAGCACTTTGGGAGGCCGAAGTGGGTGGATCGCTTGACCCTGGGAGTTTGAAACCAGCCTGGCCAACATTGTGAAATCCATCTCTACAGAAGATAAAAAAAAATTAACCAGGCATGATGGTGCACACCTGTAGTCCCAGCCACTCAGGAGGCTGAGGTGGGAGGATTGTTTGAACCCGGGAGGCAGAGGTTGCAGTGAGCTGAGATCACACCACTGCACTCCAACCTGAATGACAGAGTGAGACCCTGTCTTAAATAAATAAATAAATAAATAAATTGCACAAACTGTTCTTGGAGTTGTTTCTAAGTAGAACCAACATCAAAATCATCTATTTTGGAAAAATCAGATTCATCGAACAATGTTTTGGCCAACAACTGTTTGAGAATGATGTTAACATCACACATAGAAACGCTGCATTTTCTAGGATTTGACATTTTCAGCAATCGAGAAGTACTGTATTTTGTAAATGGGAATACCACTACTAAAACCATAATGCTATAAATAGAATGATGTATTCTGTTTCCAAAGTCTTTGCAAAAATAAAAGCAAGATATTTCATGGCAAACTTATCCTGAGGTAAACAACTGCAGCTGTTAGTGCTGCCAGGCAAGTATTCTCAGGGCAAACAGGAAAAGGGTTAATGTGCATCTCTCTCTAGCAAGTCATATAACGTCTCTAGGCCTCCATTGTATCAGCCGTAAGGTAAAAGCCTTGGAATAGTTCTCAGGTTATCAACTGCTTTTTAACAAACGACCCCAGAACTTAGTGGCTTTTAAAACAGCTATTTTGTTCTCAATTCTGTGAGTTAGGAATTTGGGAAGGGCTCAGCCCAGCAGTTTGTTTCGGATCCCTGTGGCATCAGGTGAAATGCTGGGTTAGAGAATTCACTTTCAAGATAGCTTCTTCACTAATCATTGGTGCCTTTTGCTCCTTGTCCTCTCTCTCTCTGTCTACCCAGCATCTTATCCTCCAGGGCCTTTTCCTGTATCTTGGGTTTCTCACAGCATGGTTTTCTGAGAGTAGTCACTTTTTTTTTACATGACAGCTAACTTTCAAGTAGCAAGAAGCAAAAGGTGCCAGGCCAGTTGGGCTTCATCAGACTGGCACGTATCACCTCTACTGTGTGCATTTGTTGAAAGCGGTTACAGGATTCACCCAGTGTCGAGGCTGGAGAGATAGACTTCACCTCTTGATAGGGAAATTGCAAAGTCACATTGCAAATAGGCATGTAGGATGTGCCTGTAAATAGTAAACTGTCTCTCTTTATGCGTATGTATATGGTCACCAGTGAATTATAAATTTTGTTAATATGACGGATGTATAGCACACAATTTACAATAATAATGTTTTGTAAATTCCATATCTCAGTTGATTCTCACAGAATGCTTTCATTGATTTTTGCCATACTAGATCAGCGGCAGCCAACCTACTACTGCAAATAAGGACTTCATCTTATTCATGGTTAAGTCAACTTTGGTGGCATTATCTTGTTTCATTCCAGTAGACTCTTCATAAATAAAAATGAAAGAATTGTTAATCCCAATCACAAACTAGAATAATTTGTTTTTCAAGAGGCTCATAATAATGACATTTTATTGACTCTACAGTGTACAAAGAACTTTCAAATATGCTCTTGATTAATGCTCATGATTTTGTGAAGAATTTCCTCCTGGTTTTCCAGATAAGAAAACTGAGGTTTGGAGTGAAGTGACTCACTAAGGGTCACACTGCTAATGAGGGCATATCCAAGACTAGAATACCTGTCTTCTAACTCCAAGTGTACCGCTTTTCACTTCCTCTGCTGAAACCTTACATTTGGAGAAGACATTTGAAATGAACATCAAGACAGGATTCTCTGGCACTATTCAAATTAAAATACCTCCTTTCGGCTGGGCGCGGTGGCTCACGCCTGTAATTCCAGCACTTTGGAGGGCCGAGGTGGGTGGATCCAAGGTCAGGAGTTTGAGACCAGCCTGCCCAACATGGTGAAACCCCGTCTCTACTAAAAATACAAAAATTAGCTGGGTATGGTGGCGCATGCATGTAATCCTAGCTGCTTGGGAGGCTGAGGCAGGAGAATCACTTGAACCCGGGAAGCGGAGGTTGCAGTGAGCCAAGATCACGCCACTGCACTCCAGCCTGGGCGACAAGAGTGAAACTCCAACTCAAAAAAAAAAAACAAAAACAAAACAAAACAAAAAAACCTTTCAAGGAAGAATGTTTGATAGATGTTAATTGGTGAGTGGTATAGAGCATCCTCACTCTTTCTCCTTCTGGTTCTACGCATCAGTTTTTGCAGTAAGCAAAAGCGTCCTCACTGTTGATCGGGGACAAACTGGACAGCTGTGTCACAGAGGACTCAGGCTCACACATATTTCTCTGCTTGCTTCTTCATTTCCAAAAGTCAATAGCAAGCATTATTGTCATAGTTCCTAGTCACAGGTTCCCCATACAAATTACAGGGGCTGAGGAATTTATTTGGGGAGAAGAGGCAATCTGTGACACGGACTTAAATATGGCATTGAAAGGAGTGTTGAGGGAAAAGCTTGTGTATTGCAGAATGATGGTTAGTTCTGAGAAAGAGCCAGAGAGAGGCCTCAGGGCTTTCTTCTGTCTGTTCCCTTTTCTAAAATTTATTATTTTCCAACCACAAAGAAGACTTTTTATCTCCCAGTGAAGTCGCTCCCTGTGACTTATCATTCTTTGTTTTGGCTGAAGAGTCCATTTTGCCTAGAGGTTACAGGGGTGTTTTTATTAGCACCTTTTGAAAAACATGAGTAAAACATTCTTTGTAGAAAAGTTAGGAAATGAAAATAAGCAAAAATTTGAAACCACAAACCATCTGTAATCCTGCCACTATTTGTTAACAGATAACTAATGTTAACATTTCAGTCTGAATGGCGTAAGCATCCCCTCAAATACCAAAAATTACGTGACAGGGATTATGTGTTCTTTAAATAGCAATGCATTCTATTTGATATTTTCTTTGGGTAGCTTTAAGGACTATGCTGAAATTATAAGTTCTATTTCTATAAACTTTCAATATTAAAGAACATATAAGCGACTGCCTTCTCAGTAGCTCTCTGGCAGCTAGTCAAAGCCATGTTGTGGGCAATATTCAGTGCAGAACTTTCCATAGGAAAATGGTATTGCTTCTCAGAAAATGTCATGACCTGCACTTTCCTTGTGGTCATCGTAGGCGGGGGATGTTCCGTGTGATTCATAGACCAGACTCAAAGGACGAGTTTAGCAAAGGCCCACTCCCACTCCCCCTTGCCAAGGGCACTTGAAGGAAGTCTATCATGGTTTTACTTTGGCTATAGTACTACATTACATTTATTACACCTTAAAAGAATGTCTAAGCTGGGTATGGTGGCTCATACCAGTAATCTCAGCGCTTTGAGAAACTGAGGCAAGAGGATCACTTGAGCCTAGAAGTTCAGGATCAGCCTGGGCAATATCTTGAGACTCCATCTCTACAAAAAAAAATTTTTAAATTAGCTGAACATGGTGGCACACACCTGTAATCCCAGCTACTCGGAATGCTGAGGTGGGAGGATCACTGAGGCCCAGGAGTTTGAGGCTGCAATGAGCCATGATCTCACTACTCCACTCCAGCTTGGGTGACAGAGCGAGAGCCTATCTCCTAAAAAAAAAAAAAAACAAAAAGGTCTGCTTCATTGATGCTGTATATATGGAGGTAATATATGACCTAAATAACAATTCTGTTTATCTGTTGTTTTGTTTTTTTTTTTTTTCCTGTTTAGGCAGCAATAAGGAAAGAACTAAATGAATTTAAAAGCACAGAAATGGAAGTTCATGAAGAGAGTCGACAGTTTACAAGGTAGGTGACAAAATGCAGTTTAGAAATTGAGAATGCTTAAGATGTGATCCCATCTTAAGTTGGTTAAAAAAAAGAAATTGCCTACAATGGTAAATTTTATGATAGGTATATTTTATCACAATTAAAAAATGTTTTTAAACAGTTTAGCTTAAAACCATCTTATGAACATTTCCGCTTCTCTCACATTCATCCTTGCTTCCTTTTAAGAACCTAACAATCTGTGTGACAGTTTTAAAGGTATTACTAGATAAGACTGTAAATTTCTAGAATTTCATAATAAACTCAGCTATCTCCTTCAAGAACACTAAAACTAATCATGCTGAATAAGAATTTCTAAAATTAAATCTTTTCTTTCAAGGAAGTCTGAATCATTCCATAGGGCTACATTTTGGTTCCTTTCTTCGTTTTTTTCTGGGCCTGAAGACATCATTTATTCTGCTCTTGAACAGACTTAGTTGAAGTTGTATGCCCAGAATAGATGCTGGCGAGAGTCAGTGTGGGCACATATATAACACTTTGGTTTCACAATAGACATAGCATAGGATTGAAGCTGACTTTTCAGAAGATACAACTTTAGAATGGGAATCCTGATTTTATTGGTGCCATAGGGTATTGCTATCGTCTTACCATTTTTCCGCTAGTCCCCTTCGGTTTCCTTCACAGGTTACCAAACCCAGAAAGGACCTGAGTGACCATATAGTCTGACCCCCTCACTTCACAGGTGTTCTGTTTATTTCTGTCTTAAGGATGAATGTACTTTGCTTTGTATAACAGGTGTTTCTAAAAATTTGCAAGCAAATCAAATCTTTAAAAATCAAATCAATAAAAAATACCAGGATAGATGACCAATGACATGAAAAAGATCATGATAGGTCTTTGTGGAAAACAAATATTGATCCCCTAAGCTACAGCCATACATCCCGGTGCCACTGTTCCTGCAGTCCTGGTTATGATGGCACTGTGTACTGGGAGCATGTCACAATATAAAGGAAGCTGCTGTATAACCTCCAACTTTAACAGCAAACTTCCCTGAAATTGATGGGGGAGCAGTGAGGTTTGTTATTGTAGACTTACTCCACAGCTTTTCTTCCTATGTTACTGTCTTGTGTGCCAGGGCAACTCCCCTTTCTTTCAGGGTTACAGTCAGCCTTCCATATCTATGGGTTCCCCATCTGCAGAATCAACTGACCACAGTCCAAATTTTTTTTTTTTTTTTTTTTTTTTTTTTTTTTTTTTTAGACAGAGTCTCGCTCTGTCACCCAGGCTGGAGGCACAATCTCAGCTTACTGCAACATCCACCTCCCGGGTTCAAGCGATTCTCCTGCCTCAGCTTCCCAAGTAGCTGGGATTACAGGCATGTGCCACCATACCTGGCTAATTTTTGTATTAATAACAGAGACAGGGTTTCACCATGTTGGTCCAGCTGGTCTCAAACTCCTAACCTCAAGTGATCTGCCCGCCTCAGTCTCCCAAAATGCTGGGATTACAGGCATGAGCCACCACACCCAGCCCAAAATATTTTTTAAAACAAATACAAAATAACACCGCAACAATAAAAATAACACAGATCATAAAATGATACTGTATAATAGCTATTTATATAGCACTTACATTATATTAGGTAGTATAAGTAATCTAAAGATGATTTAAAGTATATAAAAGGATTGGTGTAGGTTGTATGTAAATTCTACACCATTTTATATCAGGGACTTGAGGAATTCATCGATTTTCATATCTGAAGGGGTCTTGGAATGAATCCCCTGCAGACACCAAGAGCTGAATGTACTTCTTTATTTGTTTATGTCCTCCTATGTCATTTGTTTGTATATACATGTAGAGTATTCCAACATCCTGAATGGATTTTTATCTATTTGAGGGCTTTATTCTATCATAATGTACTCTGAGACCAACAACGTGTCCCTATGAAGCCAGACTTTTTTTCCCCCTCTTTTCTCCCTTCCACTTCTGAGGTAGGGAAAAATGTATGCTAAAATGTGACACCTGTAGCTGCTCTTCTGAAGTAAAGTTGATTATTGAAAAGTGGCTCAATATTTGGGGTGACCTCATGCTGACTGGGGCCTCCAGGCAACTGGGAAGATGGAGTGCTTGGTGCAGTTGAGTCCTGACCCCTGAGCTGCAGGGTCTGCACTCAACCCACACATTATCATTCGGGATAGTTTTGCTTCTGTGTAGTTTTCCTAGAAGTTGGAGTATCTGATAGCCTTATCTTCATTTGATAGCATGATATAAAGAATAAATTACAGTCAAAAAGAATTGAATTGTAAAAGTACATTTTTATGGAAGTTCTCATTTTATGAAAAATAAATATGTATACTAAAAGAGGTTCTTTCTATTCTGTTGTACTCTATATGAAGAAGTACAATAAAATTGGGGTACAGGGAGAAGTAAGGGTCATTTTGTTTTAGTGGGGGTATTTTTTTTTTTTTGGTAGAGATGAGGTCTTGCTATGTTGCCCAGGGTGGTCTTGAACTCCTGAGCTCAAGCGATCCTCCCACCTCAGTCTCCCAAAGTGTTGTGATTACAGGCATGAGCCACTGCACCTGGCCTCTTTTTATATTTGTATTTGTATGTACAAAAATAATATATTCTAATTAAGCATTCAAGCAATACAAAATTCTATTAAGTATAAATGAAAACCCTTCACTCCTTTCCCAACCTCATTTCTATTCTCACAGGTATCTACTAGTAAAAGCTTGATGTAGATCCTTTTAGATGTTTTTCCATGCATTTATAAACGTGTGTGTATATATATATATAATATGTGTACGTACATGTATGCATTTATATGCACCCTCTCTCACACATAAACACAGCATCTAAGAAATCTTTTCTATAATAATATATATCTCATTGAGCTAGATGCAGTGGCTCAGGCCTGTAATCCTAGCACTTGGGGAGGCCGAGGTGGGCAGATCATTTGAGCTCAGGAGTTTGAGACCAGCCTGGACAACATAGCAAACACTGTCTTTACTAAAAATGCAAAAATTAGCTGAGTGTAGTGGCTCACACCTGTAATCCCAGCTACTTGGGAAGCTGAGGTAGGAGGATCCCTTGAGCCCAGGAGGCAGAGGTTGCAGTGAGCCCAGATCATACCACTGCACTCCTGCACTCCAGCCTGGGCAACAGAGAGAGATCCTGTCTCAAAAAAAAAAAAAATATATATATATATACACACACACATACATATATATATATATATATCTGTGTGTGTGTATATATATGTGTGTGTGTGTATACATATATATGTGTGTGTGTGTATATATATATATTTCATTTGAATGACTGACATTTCATAGGTAATATGCCAAAAAGTTATTGAACAATTACACTATTGATGAATGTTTATGGAGTTTTCAATTTTTCATTATTAAAACAATGTTGCCTTGACTTTCTTTAGGCATATATCTTTGTGCACACATGCCAGTATTTCTGTGTTAGTCCCATAAGTGGATTTGCTAGGTTTCTAGGCATACACATTTTGCATTTTGGAATAAACTATTCCACTATCCTCCAAAAAGAGCACTTAGTTTACAGATCTACAGTTTAAGAGCATGCCTAGTCTACTGACTCACCCTCATCAGCATTTGGGAGGAGAGGGATGTGGTTGAGAGGTTTATATTCTAAAAGGATGAACAATAATACCGCATTCCATTGATTTCTATTAGATTGGGCATCTTAACATATCTTTATTGATCACTTATTTTTTATTATTTGACTTGACTATCCAAAACTTCTGACCAGCTGAGGCAGGAGGATTGCTTTAACCCAGGAGTTCTCTACCAGCCTGATCAACATAGTGAGACCCCATCTCTAGAAAAAATTTTTAAAATTAGCTGAGCATGGCAGTGCTTGCATGTAGTCTCAGCTACTTGGGTGGCTGAGGTGAGAGAATCACCTGAGCCCAGCAAATTGAGGCTGCAGTGAGGCATGGCTACACCACTGCACTCCAGCCTGGGTGACAAAGTGAGACCCTGTCTCAAAAAAAAAAAAAAAAAAAAATTATGGGATCAATTTTTTGGGTAGTTATTTGTCTTTTATATGGACTAGTAGCATCTCCTTAGATATCATGGATATCAGCCCTTTATTGCATATGTTGCAATATTTTTCTCCAATTTGTTATTAACTTTTAAACTTTTTAATGGTATTTTGTTTAAATTTTTGTATATTCAAATCTGTCTGTATTGTTATGTTTTACTTCATTGTTTTGTGTCTTATGGACGGAGGAGGCCAAGAGTATAAAACTGTTATTTTTACCTGTTATATATGCTTTGGAGGGGTTCATTTTTTTGTGTGTATGATTCAGAAAAGTAAACTAACTTTACTTCTTTCTAAATCAGTAGTTGATTCTCTCACTGCCACTTATTTCCCTGTGGATGAGAAATTCTCTTTTAATATACACATCAGTCAATTTCTGGATTGCTTATTATGTTCTAATGAGCTGTTTATCTATCCCTGTCTATATCCTACTGCTTAATTAGGACAGATTTGTAATATACTTTTATTTTTGATGGGGCATTTTTTTCACCCTCAAAATTGTATTGGCTATTTTTTTTTATTTACTCATCTTGAGAAATTTAGTATATGCTTCTTGTATTTCATAAAAGTCTATTGATATCTTCATTGCTTATGTAAACATAAACAGATGCAAATATATAAGCTTTTGGGGCAAGTAACAACTGATATCAAGGGCAAACTTTAAAAGTTCTCCAAAACATAAATTGATTAACACTCTTTAATACCTTTCCAGACAAGAAAAAATTAAATTTTCCTATCACTAAAATGAATACGCCTTGCTTAAGAATTCTTAAACCTTGGCAGTAAAGCAAATGTTACTGCTATTTTTCCATTAACTTATGAGATCATTAGAGATATATTCCAGAAGAGATATATTTTGGCTCCAATACATAAAAATAATGCTTATGATTTTCAAGCTGTTTTCAGTAATTCTTTTAAGAGGAAGAAGTTCTGGTAATCACTACTCTTTCTAATAAAAATAATACAAAAACACAATCCAGTTTTACATTTAGCAAATTGCTCATAAAAAAGATGGTGGTACTCAGCACCAGCCTCTCTTGGGGAAAATAAACACCAAATGAATCATTACCTTGCCCTTTAAATGCCCTAGATACACAGTAGCTCTCCTTTCCTCTTATTAGCATGAGACAGTGTCTTCTTATACCAAGTAAGGCTTCCCTTCAAAACCTCAATCTGTGAACTCCTTGCAGATTTGGGTTGGTTAATAAATGGGCTGACTCCTCTTCTCGGGCACCTCTTTATCTAGAGGCCATTTCTGACACAGTGATGTACTGGTGTACAATGGAAGGACCCACTTCTGTATATGGCTTCTTTTATTTCTGTATCTCCGGAGAGAGACACAAACTGGTGGCCAAGGGCAGGCATGGGAGGGAGACTTCTCACGACTCACCCTTTTGAACGTTTTGAATTTTTGAAACATTATGAATGTTATTACCTGGTCAAAAACAAACATTTAAAAGAAAAAATAAAGGATCCATTCTCTAAGTCCTTGTTTCTGTAAATGAGGATTCCATCATGGTGGCTTTTCTTGATTAATGTGTTGGCACTAACATTAATTGTGACACTTCCACGTCTTGTGCACTGAGGAGGTACCTCTGATACTTCCACCATGGAATACATTCCATGACATGTTTGGTTTTTAGTGATGAAGAACTGTCATCTAATTCTCCCAGTTTCTACCAGTATTTTCCAGGTGGTGCCCTGGAATTGGGATGGATTCTAGGGCTGTACAACAAGGGTGGGGACAAATGGTCCCCAGAAGAAATCGCCCTGTGGCCCAATAGGTACCAAGCCCTAACCTCAGTTGCTTAGACCTTGCTGCTTGTCTGGCCACATTCTGCATTTTCTACCCCTCAGCAATGCCCACTCAGCCCACTGTTCACAACCCAAAAGTCCATTTGAGGGTGATAGATAATTAGATAGGATCATTGCGTTCTCTAAGGAGACCAACATGGCAAACAAAAGCCACTTCCTTTTCCATAGTAAATGGAATTTCCACAATATAAAATAACTCTCTGAATTCTAAAGACAAATTACATGAAAGGTGAAATTTTACTTAAGTTCTGAATTGTAAAGTAGTTATAGTTGAGCGGTAAGATTTTGAGTAATTTTAATTTTCCTCTGGATAGTCTCTGTTTTCCCAATAGAGAAAGTGTTAACATGTATCAGATTTGTTATCAAGAGAGAATATTACTTTTTGAAAATAAACTTCTCATTTTGTAAATGATGACATTTTTGGAGTATACAAAGTAGTTTCATGTTTGTATCAGCTTGTAAATTATTTACTTCTTGTATTATGGAGTCTTACTGAAGACTCATAGAATCATTGAATTGAGGCTCTTAGAGTTAAAATGAGCTTCAAGAGATCATTGGCATAATGTCAAATGGGAAAGTCAGGATATTGACTAACTGTAGCAGCAGTATATTTTATTTAAAATTCAGATGTCTGGAAATAAAGATTAGGAAATAACTTCAAAAATTCTTAGTGTTTCATTACAGAGTGGGGTTATAGTAATCTCTTTTTCTTTTCTCTACTTTTCAAATTGTCTTAATGGTAAGAAGTTTTTCTTCATGTTGAGAGGTTTCTTAATGTTGAGAAGTTTTCTTATGTTGAGACTGAGATATTAACATACAGTGACCCTTGAACAATGTGGGTGTTAGGGGCTCTGATCCCCGCTCACAGTCAAAAATCCACATATAACTTTTGACTCTCCCAAAACTTAACTACTAAAACCTACTGGTGACTGGAATCCTTACTGATAACATAGTCAACCAACACATATTTTGTATGTTACATGTGTTATGTACTATGTTCTTACAGTAAAGTAGGCTACAGGAAAGAAAATGTTACTTTAAAAATCTGAGGAGGCCAGGCACAGTGGCTCACACCTGTAATCCCAGTACTTTGGGAGGCCATGGCCAGGGGATCACATGAGGTCAGGAGTTCGAGACCAGCTTGGCCAACATGGCGAATCCCTGTCTCTACTAAAAATACAAAAATTAGCTGGGTGTGGTGGTACACATCTGTAATCCCAGCTACTTGGGAGCCTGAGGCATGAGAATTGCTTGAACCTGGAAGGTGGAGGTTGAAGTGAGCTGAGATCACCTGGGTGACAGAGTGAGAATCTGTCTCAAAAAATAAAAATAATAATAATAAATCATAAGGAAGAGACAACATTACTATTGATTAAGTGGAATTGTATCATCATAAAGGTCTTCGTCCTTATCGTCTTCATGTTGAATAGGCTGAGGAGAAGGAGGGGGTTGGTCTTGTTGTTTCAGGGGTAGCAGAGGTGGAAGAATATCCATGTATAAGTGGACTCATGCAGTTCAAATCCATGTTATTCAAGGGTCAACTCTATCTATGTATGGACACATACACATACACATTTTTTTTTTTTTTTTTTTTGAGACGGAGTCTCGCTCTGTCGCCCAGGCTGAAGCGCAGTGACACTATCTTGGCTCATTGCAAGCTCTGCCTCCCAGGTTCATGCCATTCTCTTGCCTCAGCCTCACAAGTAGCTGGGACTACAGGTGCCCACCACCACGCCCGGCTAATTTTTTGTATTTTTAGTAGAGATGGGGTTTCACCGTATTAGCCAGGATGGTCTCAATCTCCTGACCTTGTGATCTACCTGCCTCGGCCTCTCAAAGTGCTGGGATTACAGGCGTGAGCCACTGCACCCAGCCCATATACGTATTTTTTAAAGCAATGATCTCATTCTATACTTTCTTGAGGTATTACTATCCTATGTGGATTTACAGTTAAAGTAAACCACCCTTTCAGCTTCTAGGTATGCTTATCAAAATATGACATCACAGGGACTATACATGAAACTGCAGTAAAAATTAATAAGGGGTCCTCCACCGAGGAATGGAAAGGCTGCTTTTGTAGTGGCACTCCCTTTCATGGATACTCCATTTACTTGCTACCTGGACAGAAATTAAAAGGGTTTTAAAATGCTGCTTTACTACTACCAGAGTTGAAAGCAAGGCTCAGTATCGGGAATGATAAGAGCCCAGCCAGTGTGTAATGTAGCCTCTCAGGTAGAACAAGGAGCTGTGATTTAAGAGAGCCTCTTCCTTTGTTTAACATAAGTGTATGTATGGGAGGATCCCCTGAGCCCCAGAGTTCCAGGCAGCAGTGAGCTATGATCTGGCCACTGCACTCCAGCCGGATGACAAAGCCAGACCCTGTCTCTTTAAAAAAATAAAGAAAGAGGCCGGGCGCGGTGGCTCAAGCCTGTAATCCCAGCACTTTGGGAGGCCGAGACGGGCGGATCATGAGGTCAGGAGTTCGAGACCATCCTGGCTAACACGGTGAAACCCCGTCTCTACTAAAAAATACAAAAAACTAGCCGGGCGAGGTGGCGGGCGCCTGTAGTCCCGGCTACTCGGGAGGCTGAGGCAGGAGAATGGCGTAAAAAAAACCCGGGAGGCAGAGCTTGCAGTGAGCTGAGATCCGGCCACTGCACTCCAGCCTGGGCGACACAGCGAGACTCCGTTTCAAAAAAAATAAAAAATAAAAAATAAAAAAAAATAAAAAAATAAAGAAAGAAAATTTTAAAATAATAAGCATATGTGGCATGACAATGAAACTCTTTTAAAGAAAAGGGGAATGAATTATTTAGGAGTTTTATATCTATCAAGTAGGGAAGTACAGGAAAGTAATATTTTACCTTTGTGAGTAATTATACATTTTATGTTATGTCAATACATTTACAGGAAGGGCTGGGCACAGTGGCTTATGCCTGTAATCTCAGCACTTTGGGAGGCGGAGGTAGGTGGATCACCTGAGGTCAGGGGTTCAAGACCAGCCTGGCCAACATGGTGAACCCTGTCTCTACTAAAAATACTAAAAAAATTAGCCGGGCATGGTGGTGTATGCCTGTAATCCCAGCTACTCTGGAGACTGAAGCAGGAGAATCACTTGAACCCGGGAGGCAGAGGCTGCAGTGAACCAAGATTGCACCAATGCATGCCAGCCTAGGCAAAAGAGCAAGACTCTGTCTCAAAAAAATAAAAAATAAAGAATTTGTAGGAAGATGAATAATTTTTTAAAATTAAATTACAAAAGAACCACCTTTATCGAAATCATTATCTGAATTCCATAACTTAAAAATAGCTTTTCCCCCATTCCCTCCCTCTCAGCAGTATGAAAATGAGAAAAAAAAAATGTATTGCAGTTTTAAAAGAAAGAAGAAAATATGTATGACTTTAGATTGGAGTCTCAGGAAAGTTCCAAAAAGAGGGTGGACAGAAAGCTTCAGTATCCTTAGGGCACAGTAAATCTATGTATTGCTCCACCAACTTGAAGCCTAAAGCCAAAACTGTCATGCTGTCACATAGACAAACTTCTCAAGAGGTAAAGCTGAATTTCTCCTACTTTAAAATGAATGCAAATTACTGAGAAATAACAAACTGAAGAGTATTTTGCAATTTCAGTACCTCTAACCACAGCGTTTTAGAACTGAATTTGAAGATAAGGTGTCTAATTTAAACAGGATATAAGTGTCATTTTCAGATTGGATAGAGCAGGAAAATATATGGCTTTTTTTTTCCTTCTGGTTGTTACTTTTTACCAAATCTGGGCAGTCTATCTAAAGAGGGGTCATAGTTGTGACCTCTGGCTTTGTCAGCACATTATTGCATGCATGGTATTAATTGGTCACCTTCTTTTCCTAGTCAGCCCTTGAAGCTGTGTTGGTGGCCTGTGGCCTTCCAATACAATCCAGACTGTGGAAATCACTGTGTCCTGGGATCCATGGGCAAATGGTGTGTGCAGGGAAAAAAAAATCTTACACTCTCCTCAGTCATTTTTGAAAATTAAATGCAGAATACTTTCCAGGATAATACTGGACTTTCAAAGATTATCTCTTCTGGCGGGGTGCGGTGGCTCATGCTGTAATCCCAGCACTTTGGGAGGCCAAGGCGGGAGGATCACTTGAGGCCAGGAGTTCAAGACCAGCCTGGCCAACATGGCACAACGCTGTCTCTACAAAAAATACAAAAATTAGCCGTGCGTGGTGGCGGATGTCTGTAATCCCAGCTACTTGGGAGACTGAGGCAGGAGGATCACTTGAATCCAGGAGGCGGGGATTGCAGTGAGCCGAGATCATGCCACTGCACTCCATCCTGTGTGAGAGTGAGACGGTGTCCCCCCAACCTCCCAAAAAAGAAGATTATCTCTCCTGGCCCATTGACTACTCCCTTTGTTATCCAACCCCAAAATTTCATTTACCTTCTTCATCCCGCAGACATTACTAATGGGGAGAGAAAACATCAGGTTTCCTTGTCCTTGCCCCTTGAATTCAAGATTAGATGAACATCTGAAGATTAGGACACTGTGGAATGTTTGGTACGCAAAGCCCAGCAGATTTGGCAAGAGCTAAATAATTGCTAAGTTAGATGAGTTTTTAACTAAGTTTTAGAAAAGCTGAACCTAAGAAAGATAGAGCTTTGGTAGCTCATGGTGGAGGGTCCTGGAGGGACAATGCATGTGTTGTCAGGGCTCCCTGGTTCCTGCTGCCTTTCTGGAGTGTGGACAATGCTGGCGTGCCCTGCTCAGAGGGAGATACTGCTGCTAGTTTGGGATATCACTGGATGGGCTCTTCGAGTCATTGTGAAAAGTTTGAGAATAGACTGTAACAATCAAAGTGTGACCTGAGAAGGTGGAACAGGATTTTTCTCTGGTCAAAACTGATCAAAACGTGAATGGATAATGAAATTGTGGTATATATACACAACGGAATACTACTCAGCCACAAGAAAGAATGAAATTTTGTCATTACACCAGCATGGATGAGCCTGGAGGATGTTATGTTATGTAAAATGAGGCAGGCACAGAAAGATAAACACCACATGTTCTCACTTACATGTAGAAGCTAAAAAGTTGATCTCATTGAAGTAGAGAGTAGACGAGTGGTTATTAGAGGATAAACAGGGTGAGGGAAAGGAGATAGGGTGCAATTGGTTAACAGATACAGCTAGATGGGTGAAATAGGTTCTAGTGTTCCATAGCACTGTAGGGGGACTATAGTTAATAATTTATTGCATATGTTCACAAAGCATATGTATATTCAAAAAGAGAGAATTTTGAATGTTCCTGACACAAAGAAATGATAAATGTGTAGGATGATTGATTTGCTAGTTTGATCATTACACTTTTTATGCCAACAAAATATCACTCTCTACCCCATAAATATGAACAATTATTGTATGTCAATTAAAAATAATAAAATAATAAAAAATTTTAAATAAAATTTGATTAAAATGGATAGAGGTAGAAATTCAAATGATCACCTTTTCTCTTCCATGCTACCCAGAGAACACCAGAAAATCACCCCTTCGAATGGAAGTACAGATGAGGACATATTTTGATCTCATACTGAAATGTAGGTTAGGAAGACAGAGTCTGGAGCATAGCACTTCCACTTACCAGCTCTCTCTCTCTGCCTTGGGCAAATGAGGTAGCATCCCTGTGCCTTGGTTTCCACAACTATACAAAGATGATATAGGAACACTTTGCTCATAGGATTGTTTTCGGGATTAAATGAGGAAATACATGCATAGCACTTGGACTTATAAGCTCTGGTATATATTGTATTAGGATTGTTATTATTATCTGTATATTAGTCCATTCTCACGCTGCTATAAGGACATACCTGAGACTGGGTAATTTATAAAGGAAAGACATTTAATTGACTCACAGTTCCATGTGGCTGGGGAGGCCTCAGGAAACTTGCAATCATGGCAGAAGGCACCTCTTCACAGGGCAACAGGAGAGAGAATGAGTGCCAAGTGCAGGGAGAAGCCCCATCGGGTCTCGTGAGAACTCACCGTCACGAGAACAGCATGGGGGAAACCACGCCTGATTCAATTACCTCCCACCAGGTCCCTCCCACAACATGTGAAGATTATGAGATTACAATTCAAGATGAGGTTTGGGTGGGAACACAGCCAAACCACATCAGTTTGCCTTTCACATTGTATATAAAATATTTGATTTAAGAGGTTTTCAGTTACTCTTTGAAGTATTTTATAGATCTTCCTTATTTTGCTTCAAGTTTTGGTTGACTCTTCCTAGAAAGCATTTTGGAATTGTCTTATCAGGTGGGTTATTGTATATTAGTATATATTTACTTGTAATTAAGTTTAGGGGCTTCTGATTGGACTCCTCAGTTACATAGAGTTATTTATAGAGCTAACAAATAACTTCCTAGATGCCCCTGTATATATGTGTTCAGTGACTTACGCATTCAACAGATAGTTACTGAGCACATCCCTAGTGAGCCAGATTGCGTTCTGGACCCTGAGAGTTTAGGACCTGTCTCATAAGGCCCTCAGGTGGTTATGTTCTAGTAGAGAGGCAAACTATTACCAAGTCAATAATAAATACACATGAGCATTTCAGATAGTGCTAAGGACTTTGAAGAAAAGGTAATAGGACAGGGGTGGGTATAGATCTGATGGCCAAGAAAGGGGTCTGAATCTGTCCGGGTTCTCCAGAGAAACAAAACCAATAAGATAGATGTATATAGATGTATGAAAGGGGATTTATTAGTGCAATTGGTTCACATGATAATGGACACTGAGAAGTCCCACAACAGGTTGTTGACAACCTGGAGACCTTGGGATGCTGGTAGCCTGGCTCAGTCCAAGGCCAGAGGCCTGAGAGCTCGAGGCAGTGGGGAGTACTGGTGTGAGTTCTGAAGTACAAAGGGTGGGGATCCTGGAGTTGTTGTTCAAGGACAAGAGAGGAAGAGTGTGTATCCCAGCTCCAGCAGATGGATTGACATAGTCTCCTTTTCTCTGTTTTTGTCCTCTCTGGCTCTCTGTCAGATTGGCTGTGGCCGCCAATGCTGAGGGAAGATCTTCCCTACCTAGTCCACTCAGACTCACGAGCCAGTCTCTGAAAACACCCTCACAGACTGTATTAGGCCATTCTTGACTGCTACAAAGAAATACCTGAGTCTGAGTAATTTATAAGAAAACAGGTTTAATTGGCTCACAGTTCTGCAGGCTGTACAGGAAGCATGGCAGCATCTGCCCCTGGGGAGGCCTCAGGAAGTCTCCAATCATGGCAGAAAGCAAAGGGGGAGCAGGCACATCGCATGGCAAGAATGGGAGCAAGAGTGGAGGAGGAATGCCCCACACTTTTAAACCAGACCTCGTGAGAAGTCACTCACCATCACAAAGACAGTACCAAGCCATAGGGATCCACCCCCATGACCCAAACACCTCCCAGCCCCACCTCCAGCATTGGGGATTATATTCCAACATGAGATTTGGCAGGGACAAATATCCAAACTATATCATTCTGCCCCTGGCCCCTCCCAAATCTCATGTCCTTCTCACATTTCCAAATGCCTTCCCAACAGTCCCCCAAAGTCTTAATTCATTTCAGCATTAACTCAAAAGTTCAAAATCTCATCTGAAAAAAGGCAAATCCTTTCCAGCTATGATCT
This sequence comes from Macaca fascicularis, assembly GCF_037993035.2. Lineage (NCBI taxonomy): Eukaryota > Metazoa > Chordata > Mammalia > Primates > Cercopithecidae > Macaca > Macaca fascicularis. Next base: position 48,034,811 of record NC_088378.1, read on the forward strand.
GTAAAATAACAAGCAAGTTAGTTATTTCCAAGATACAGTGGGGATCTACATTGGGTAAACATTCCCATTCCCAAAGGGAGAAATCAGCCGAAAGAAAGTGGCTACAGGCCCCATGCAAGTTCAAAACCCAGGAGGGCAGTCATTAAATCATAAAGCTCCAAAATAATCGCCTCTGACTGCATGTCCCATGTCCCGGGCACTCTAGTGTAAGTGGGCATCTTTACCCCTGTGGATTTGCAAAGTGCAGCCCCCAGGCTGCTCTCACAGGCTGGCGTTGAATGTCTGTGGCCTTTCCAGGCACATGATGCAAGCCGCCAGTGGATCTACCATTCTGGGGTCTGGAGGACAGTGGCTTCCTTCTCACAGTTCCACTAGGCAGTGCCCCAGAGGAGACCCTGTGTGGAATCCCCAACCCCTCATTTCCCTTCCACACTGCCCTAGTAGAGGTTCTCTGTGGGGGCTATGCCCTTGCAGCAGGCTTCTGCCTGGACACCCAGGCTTTTCCATGTATCCCCTGAAATCTAGGTGAAGTCTCCGAAGCTTCCATCACTTTTGCATTCTGTGCATCTGCAGGCTTAACATCATGTGGAAGCTGTCGAGGCTTTCAGCTTGCACCCTCTGAAGCAGAAGCCTGAGCTGTATCTGGGGCCCTTTGAGCCAAGGCTAGAGCCAAAATGGCTGGGATGCAGGGAACAGTGTCCTGAGCCTACACGAGGCAACAGGGCCCTTGACCTGGCCCTCGAAAGAGTGGCTGAAAGAGTGATGTTGCCTCTGTGTATCAAATGCAGGCATGGCAGTCCTCACATCTGCCCAAGGTTATGGTCAGGGATAGATTAAGAACTGAACTCAAAGTGGACACATTCCTGCTTTAGTCATAAATTGTCTACTAGTTTTGTAAAGCTTGCTGTATCTTATTTTTCTTTTGACTTTTGGAAAGTCAAACACACAGAAGTAATATAAGTCCCTTGTGTCCAACTAGCAGCTCCTCAGTTAACAATTCACGGCCCATCTCATTTCACCTGCTCTGATTTTTTAGTTTTTCATTTTGTAATGCTTGTATTCAACACAGCAACATTTATTAAGTACTACCATGTGCCAGAGTTTGTATTCAATGAGTACGTAAAAATGGATAAGCTTCTCATGATCCGATAGCAAAGGCACATGTATCCAAAGATTATATAATGTATATATAATGTGAGCAATAACTGGCATAAGCCAAAGGTTATGGGAACACAGGAAAGAGAGTGATTAGTGCTTCCCTGAGCAGTGGAGAAAAGGGAATTGGAGAACTCACAGAGTGAGATTGCATAAAGCACAGATGGGAGGAGAGATAAAGGTAGAAGAAAGAGTAGGCCAGGTGTGGTGGCTCAAACCTGTAATCCCAGTACTCTGGGAGGACGAGGACAGATTGCTTGAGTGCAGGAGTTCAAGACCAGCCTGGGCAACATAGCAAAACCCCATTTCTACTAAAAATACAAATATTAGCTGGGCATGGTGGTGCATGCCTATAGTTTCAGCTACTTCGAGGCTGAGGGGGGAGAATCACCTGAGCCTAGGAGGTTGAAGCTGCAGTGAGCTGAGATCGCACCACTGTACTCCAGCCTGGGCAACAGGAGTGGAACCCTGTTCCCACCCCAGGGCTCCCCCAACCACCCCGCAAAAAAAAGGTAGAGGAAAGAGCATTAGCGCAAAAGCCTTTTTGGGGCAAATGATTGGAATGGAGAATATTTGGAAGCAGTGATAGAGATATAGCTACAACCATGAGTTGGGCCACTTTCTCCAGGAAATTTAAATTTTCTTTTGTTGGTTTTCTTATTTTAATTTTTTAAGGGATAGGGTCTTGCTACATGCCCAGGCTTGTCTTGAACTCCTGGACTCAAGGCTATCCTCCCAACTCAGCCTCCCAAGCAGGTGGGATCACAGGTGTATGCCACCATGCCCAGCTTAAATTTTATTTTGTAGGGAATGGGGAACAATACATCCTTTTGAGAAAGAACGGGGCTGGGCACAGTGGCTCATACCTGTAATCACAGCACTTTGGAATGCAAAGGTGGGCAAATCACTTGAGACCAGGAGTTCAAGACCAGCCTAGGTAACATAGTGAGACCCCCATCTCTAATTAAAAATAAAAAAAGATTTTTAAAACCCCAAGAACTGGAATGATGGGACCAGTATTTTTAAGGATAGTGCTAGTAACAGTGAGAAGCATAGATCTGATGGAGAGAGTCTGGGACAGGGAAGTCAGTTAGGAGACTGGCTGACCAGAGCAGATGAGCATTCGATTATAGAAGACAGGGTGAAATGCTACGCAGAGTTGCATAAACGTGGAATTGCAGAAGTAGGCTGGAGAGCTTGATCACTTAAGGCTTTATGGAGAAGATAACTTTTGACCTTGATCTTGAAAATGAAAATATAGATAGGAAATGAAGGGAAGGAATTGCAGTATTAGTGAACAGCATGTTCAAAAGTACCGGGCTACAAAAATGCGAGGAATGTTTAGGAACTCACAAGGAGGGAAAGGAAGCCAGCTGGCTGGCTAACAAGCATACCATGAAAGTAGTGCCAGCAAAAGATGACACTTTAATGATTCCAAGACAGGCAGTTGAGGCAGGACTTGGTGACTAATAGGAAATGCTGGATGAGGGAGAGAAATGAATTGCTAATCTGAGGTTTCTAGACAAAAAATATTTTTAAAGGTAGAATATTAAATAAGACAAAGTGCAAAGGCAGGTTAACAAGGAAAGCTTTGTAGTGTTGTGGACATGCTTAGTATGTACCTGTGGAACATCTGGGGGAAGCGTCCTGTGGGCTTTCAGAAATTCAAGTGTAGAAAATAAATTTGGAGTTGTCAGCAGGAGATGATGAGAGGCTGAAACTAATGAAAAAGTGCCTATTTGTTGTTCTGCTTTTATAATACAAACCAGGTGTACCGAAATCCCTTTGTGAAACATCTCCCTCTGCTTGATAAAAGTTAGAGTGTGACACTCAAGAATAGTGATGTTTTCTGTCTTAGTTGCTGTGGAACCTGAATACTATAACCAGCATCTTTTATATAAGGGTTGTCTCTGCTTTCCTCGATAATATTTATAACAGTATTTTTTTACGACAGCAATCTATAAACAGTAATTCAGTTGGGGGATATCTAGGGTAGCTTTTCATTGTAAACACGGCCACGCCTTCCTCAGCTCACTGCATGCAGAATGTGCTTCTAGGCCACAGACTCATAGTTTCTGTTTCTTACTCCAGGTTTCATCGTCCATAACGAAGTGCGAGACTGTTTGGAAACAGAGACTGATCATCTTTGGGGGAAGCCCTGCTTCCTGAAAACCTGATATTGCACTGGGATTTGAATGTGTGTGTTTCCGTTTAACTTGTGGTGAAGGAAGTGTGTGACTCAGCTTGGTTGGGAAGTGCTCCTCACCTGTGCGGTCCAGATGGCTCCAACAAGCAAAGGGAAGGATGCAGTGACTCTTGCTGCCCAGAATGCACAGCGATGGTAAGAGACACCATGGATATTCTTCATCAGAAGCTTTAATCAAAGAAGATGAGCAGATGACAATCGCTGGCTCCCTGTTACCAGAAAGCCAAATTTTATGATGCGGGTGAAAGAAAAATATAGATAAAATTGCTGGGCACTGAAAAGGGGTGAGAGTTGAAAATCAGAAAGAAAGAGAAATATTTCATTATGTTAATGAAGAAAAGAGAAAACTGAATCATAAATGTATTTTTGAAGTAGTTATTGGGTAGCTGAGAACTTAGTAAGGGATTTAGGAATCTAACCTCCCGATATGGATTCCTCAAAGACTTGATCTGAGAATATTCTTGTTTCACCATTATGTTGGTACAGTGTAGTACCACAATTTTATGTTGTGCCAGTGAATCCAGTTGCCAGAAATAAGTCTGAATGTTTTCATGCATCTTTTTCTTAAATGCGAGAGCTTCTACTGACTTTTAACAAGCATGCTTACCCAAATTTTGTTGCATGCTTTTAAGTAGCATTAGCTATACACACTTGACATTTTTAAATATTCCTTTCCTAGTGTACCAGCCTTCACAGGAAAAGAGGACTGAGAATAAAGTCAGATGTAATGTGACCCTAGAGAACTGTAGCAAGCTTCAGAAATAAATCTTTTGATCTTTCCCTATCTTGATTAGATCCAAAGTCAAAGCAACCATACTTCACCTAAAGAAGACAGTATTGACAATCATGACACCTGTTATAAAAACTTGACTCCAAAGTTAAAATTTAAGCAAGATACAAATGTGCTGCCTGCAGTTAGTCCTGCATGGGAATAAGGACTAGTTATTTTTTAGTGCTGCATTTTTTAAAAGTTGGATTGCTGCTATTAAAAAAAAAAGAAAAAAAAAAAAAAGAACACAGATCAAAAAAAAAAACCCAAAGGCTTAACAGAACATGGAAAGTTTCCACTACGTTGTGTGTGAGGAAATCCTCATCTTGTATTTTAAGAATCTGCAGATTGCATCCATAAATACAATACAGTATTTACTGTCAATGCAAAAGAATCAGTGAGATTAAAGTAGTGGAAGCTTTCCCTATGAGCCTACAGTCTGTATTGTTTACATTAAGAAACGCTCTATTGTTGTGTTCCTATTTTCCATGGAGTCACAGGCACAGTATGACTTCTGCTCCCGAATACATATAACCATATGTAAATACCACCTTGCATTTAATTGTTCTTCACGATTGTTTTGTGCCCCTTTAATTAAAAACACATGAAATGAATAACAAAACAAGACCCAAATAGAGTTTATTTTATTCTCAGAGTTTGGACTACAATTTTCTGAGATGTTTCTGGTTCAGGACTGTAATTTTCTATTTCAACCCAAAAGTTTAAGCATTTAACCTGGTGAATAAATGTAGATCCTGCCATTCATTGGTATTTTGAAGAACCACTTGAAATCGGATCATTTTATTTAAAAATAAAAAATGATAATGCCAGTTGGCCTATTATTAAAAGCCAGGACTGTATTAGCACTAGGAAAAGTAACCAGCATTACTGCACCTCTTGTTAGGCTCTGTGCATTAACAAAATACACATAGAGTCTGTTGTCATTTCACTAATAGGATAAGACAAATTTTTTGCTTTGAAAAAATTTTTCTGTGTGCCCAAGTATCTGTCTCTGACTGAGGTTTTGTCTGTTTTATAGTGTTTCAATCCAGCCATAAAAATTAACTTGTGATTTTTTTTTCCCAGAGTCATGCTTTTCCTTAATTATATTTTTATTTTATTATTTTAGTGTCTTGGGAAAAATACCAAGAGATATAATGTTTCTTTTAATTGTCTATGCTTAATCATCTTTAAACACTTTACATTTCTAACCACAAGACCTCTCTATAATGGTAAATATAAGACATCACCATCTTATCACTCAAAGTACATGTTATTGAAAGTTTTTATTTGGTTGATAAAAGGAACAATTTCTTCCCACTTTTGATGCCTATGACGCAATTTTTTATTGCCTACAATGAGATACACTCAGTACAAAAAATGAAAATCTGGTATTTCAAAATTGTTTTTTTTTTGTATAATAGGTCAGATTTATTAACTACTCATACTTTTTCTTTATACTAATCGATACATTTAGAAAAATTTTTTTAACTTAGATAAAAGTTTAAAAGTTAAAAAAAAAAATTAGCCACTGCTAGTCTACTATTTAGGAAATTGGAATCAGCAATTATTTTATTAGAATGACGACTTGAGTAAAAAGCTGTGGAAAGAATTAAAGGATTATAAGCTAAGTTGTATTTTGCGGAATATGGTTCTATTTTAGTAGAGCAGAGACGAGCCATATCCCCACTGGCCGCCCAGCCAGAAGTCCTGGGGGCCCTAAAGGGATCTAGAGGTCTGGCCCACCCTCCATGCATAGGCACCTCTGCCCACCACCAGTGTTTCAGCAATCCAACCAGTAAGCATATGCCGTATAGGAAAAATAAAAGTGTGTGTGAATTGGATTTCTTTTGTTGTAACACAATTCCAGGTTTTTGGCTATTTAAAGTTTGACATTAGGCTGACATTGAGGAAGTAAGTGGGTTTTCCTGAGTTCCCAAGATATGATTAAGGAAGAAAACAAACCCATCTCCAGGAAGATCCCAGTCCGGAAAGAACTAGACAGATGTAAAAACCAAAGTGACCAATTTAGTTTTTTTTTAAATGAAGAACAAAACATTAATATTAAGGTATTAAGAAGATGCTCAGCAGGCTTGATCGGCATCTTCATGGTCATTACCAATCGGTCTGACAAAATAGTTCTCTGGTAGTCAGCATTCATTCAAGGCAGCTTGCCTGATAATTTCCTGTGTATGTGAAGCGTCTCACACTTTTACGTGTTAGCTATAATTCCTTAAATTACTTAACTGAAATCTGTAATAGAGAACCATTTTGGCATCTGAACAGCTATTTTACATGGAGGAAAAAGCACACACATCTGTCTCTCTGCTTTACCCAGAAAAACTGACTTTCTGGTTTCATCTTCATATTGTTTAGTAGCATAATAAGAGTAGTCCTTTATCTTTCTCTAATGTTAGTAAATATATTCTGTTAGTAGGAAGTTCTGATATTGAAGGGAAAATATATTTAAGGAAATAAAGGAATTGAATACACCCTTCAAAAATCGCCAAATACTGAAAATAAGAGATGAGTCCTTAAAACCTGAGTCAAAAAAGGTCCAGTTTTACAGCCTGCAATTAATTCAGGGCTGCATTGGCATTAAAAAAAATTAAATATATATGCATATTATATATTTAGTAACTTACACTTAAAAGAGGAAAAGATTGCATTAACACTGCATGTGCTGGTATGTGCCACATTAACACCTAACAGGCATTTTATTTATACTTCATAGAACCAGGCAGATACAACTCTGAAAAATCATACTGTATTCACAATGGAAAAGGATAGTCTTGTCTACCACAGAGTAGTATGTCCACACTTAGTAATGAAAACTTCCTTCCTTTCCTGCTCAAAAATTTCTTCAGTCTGTTATTATTTTTAAGTGCCCCTTGCTGCAAATTTCAAACGGAGCAAGAAATCTTCCTCAGAGTAGGTGGTTTAGAATTAAATTAGTACAATATATATGAATTTATGTCATTTACCCCTGAGTATGGTAGAACTGTTAAAGCATTCTTAAATTCCAATTATATGAAGCCTATCATTACTAGGAAAAGTATATTCTTTGGGATAAGAATTAATTTCTTCACACCATTAGAGTATGTTGTGAGTAGTAAGGAACTACTTAGATGCAATTTATTTACAGAATTGTCCGTTGGCCTCTTGAAATGGCTAGATCTTTCACTACTGAGTAGATAGTTTCTACTTACTGGCAGGATAGATTACATTGCTTTACTGGACAAAGCAGAATGAACTTACACAACTAAAATATGTCCTATATTGGCCAGGCGTGGTGGCTCACACCTGTAATCCCAGCACTTTGGGAGGCCAAGGCCGGTGGATCACTTGAGGTCAGGAGTTCAAGACCAGCCTGACCAACATGGTGAAACCGCGTCTCTACTAAAAATACTTAAAAAAAAAAAAAAAAAAAGTATCCAGGCATGGTGGCTTGTGCCTGTAGTCCCAGCTACTCGGGAGGCTGAGGTAGGGGAATTGCTTAAACCCAGGAGGCGGAGGTTGCAGTGAGCCAAGATCGTGCCTCTCCACTCCAGCCTTTGCGACAGAGCAAGACTGCTTCTCAAAATAATAATAATAATAATAATTAATAATAATAATAATAATGGATAAAATAAAATAAAATATGTCCTTGAGGGAAAAGCAATGACAGAGTAATCACCAAATTAATAGGAACATCTTTCTAGAGAAAGCACATCCCCAGTTAGTTTAAACCCAGGTTTCAGAGAAGCAGCATTGGGCTCTACTGTAAAGGCAGGCAGCAACCAAGAGGTGGTAGGGAGAGAGATAGAGTACTCTCAGATAATTCCCATTTTCACTTCCAATTTCCTTTTCGTAATCGTTAAGCTTAAGCTATGTATGGAAATGCAAAGCATCATTAGCATTTCTAGAAGGCAGCTGGAACCTTACCCACCAATGCTTTTTTGAAGACGGTGTCATCCCAAATTTAAAAATCCTATTGTATATGTTGTGAAATTTCTGGCAAAAAAGTGGAGGATCCTGTGGCAGCTATTCCCACCTAAAGCCAACCATATAAGGATGAGTCATTTTTTAGCCATGCTAGGATTTACTGCACACACACAAAAAATGTCATTTAGCTTGTCGCATTGCTAGCACAGCTGCACATATGAGCAAAGCACTGTTGGTCCATGTTTCTCAGTGGGGGTGCTCTTGGCATTTGGAGCTGGGCAGGTCTTTGTTGTACAGAATCATCCCATGCATTGCCAGATGTTTAATATCCTAGGCCCCTGCTGACTAAATGTCAGTAGCATTCTCAGTCACTGTAAACACCAAGAATAAAAAGCCTTCCCCCAGGTTCAAATACCCTCTCTGGGAGGTTGGTATCACCTCCCCTGAATGCCACTGTCTACTGCAATTTGAGGACACATAGAGAAAAAGTGCCTATCCCCAAACATTGTCTCTGCTGCCTTGCATTTCTTTGGGCCCTGAATGGTTTTTCTCCCTTCATTTTTCAAGCCTTTGTCTCAGTGCAGCTTTAATTTGCCAGTTCTTCAGGGAGGAGGTTACTGGGCAGCCTCGGCCATTCAGTGGGCATGGGGACTTGGCCTAGTCCCTATATATACTTAAAGGAGAGATCATACATGAAGAAGGCTTTTTTTTTTTTTTTTTTTGCCTTACAACTTTTCTTTAGAACCACATTTTTGGTCATAATCCTTGTTACTGTCATGAGGATTGTTGCATGGGTTAAACACAAACACAGACTAACAGTGCACTTGAACAAACCTGGTGGTCTTTGGAAATGAGTTACCATTAGATTTCACCTGGTTATGCTGCATCCCATAAGTTCCAAATGAATCGCCTGTTTATCCCATTAACAAAGCATTTAATTCACACGCCAATGCTTGAATTCCCCCGGTATAAATGTAGTCATGCGGTTCAACTTTTCTAATAAGATTTGTGAATGCTGCATTATGATGAAAATGTGGATTAACTGTGGATTGCATGCCTGTTGTTCATACTTCAGTGATGGTCACACACAAAACAAGATGAGTTTTACTTAGGTGAAACATTATTAAACTGTACTAACAATACAGAAACATACTCTCTTTGTCGCTTTGTATCACCAAAACTGAATGGTAAATATGTTATTCGGATGAATTGTGGCTAGCAAAATGGAATTCACTTAGCCACTATAATTTTTTAAAACATTAAAATTTCTAAATTTTTTTTGAGGCCAGGTAACGCAGAGTCAATAAAGGTGGTTATATTGTAAGCTTTTAGATGGTGCTTAAGAATTCTTATCTTTTTAAATAGCAGTATTTTTTTTTTTAAGAATAAATTGAAAGGAGCAAATAAGGCAGAATGCCACTCTACCCTCAGGTCAATTTTATGGTATATGAAAATGCCAATAATATTTGTGCCACTTGCCAACTCGTGAGAGGGGGGCTTTTCCCTTACTGGTTACTTTTGTTATAGTTTGACTATGTCATTACATTGTTTAGAGAGCCTCCACAACCAGAAGCTGCCACTGCAGTGCTAACTCGCCTTCAGAAAGAATCAGAATGATTCAAGGGTCAAACCACTTTCATCCCTTAAAATATAGGGACTGATATTTCTTTTTCTTGTTTTTTAAACATTTCTTCTGTGGCTTAGAAATATGCCAGTGTGTTCAAAACATTTACACCAATTTCACCAGATTTAATACCTACTAAAAATTCAAACGAGTTTCTTTCTTTCTTTCTTTCTTTCTTTCTTTCTCTTTCTTTCTTTCTTTCTTTCTTTCTTTCTTGTTTCTGTGTAACAGTGATTTTTAAATAATGGACTATCTGCATTCTTTTGTTATTTCACACTTCAGTTAAAATGATAACAATGGTAAACTGTGATCATTATCAGACTGACTGAATGCTTTCTGATTTCCAGTGAGTGATCTAGTTCTACGTATTACACAGGTGTAATATCTGTGAGTGTAAATAACTGGAACTGTACACTGATTAACATGACAGTTTCTCTTTTGTTGTTGTTCTTATCTGTACTGTATTATAGTATGTGGGTATAAATATCTACAAGTATACACACATAAGTACTTGTATTCCACTATTGTAACCTGAAAGAAAGACTATGTATTCTCTTTTTTAATTCCGTACTGGTGTTTGTGTTATTTAAAAAGCAAAATTCTGCTCTATTTAGTTGTATAATATTAGAGGATACTTTGCTGTGCACAATTCCAAGTGCCTTAGAACATTGTTTAGCTTTCCTGAGTATATGTAAATCCATATATGTATAAAATTGGGAAAAGTTACCTCAATAAAATCATTGGGAAATCCCCAGTTTTAGTTTGTTCCAGTTTCTATTATATTTGGATAGTGCTCAGCCTTTTTAAATGAAAAAAGAGAAAAAGGTAAGACAGCTTCACTAATTGCCTGTTATTTCAACTTCACCTAAGTTGTTAAGACCTCTTTGTATGTAAGGCCTTGAGACATGTACTTTTTATTTAAAATGTCTGTCTACAGAATTACTGCTCTTAAAAGAAACTTACAGTATTTTTTTAACTTCTATCTTTTTATATCTGAGGTATTTGATATTGATGTTTTTATTGCCATTATTATATGTAAACATAAAAGATAGTCCATTTAGGGTTTATAACATAGAAAATAAACAGACTTCCTCATTATGCTTTTTAATGTATTACAAGCAAGAAGCGAGGTTGGGAGCATATATTTTGGCCGTGAAAAGAATTGGAATATACTTTTTGTGATTTTCTGCATCAGTTACAAATAGTAACTTTACCTCCCTGCTCTCCAGATCAAGGTCAAAGATGTAAAGGGAGACTTGAAAGCAACATGCTTGCCAGTATCCTAGACAGAAGACCGGAGGACTGGAACCAAAAAATTTAAAAATAGGTTTGAAAAATTTGTCCGAAGTATGCTATTGAAAATGAGAGGTACATCTTCCAGGCAGGCATAGTAGTTGTTGCAATTCTATTTCTTTCTCAGACAAAACCAAGTTCTACATAGAAACATTACTAGCTAAAACCCAATGGAACTAAGAAATGGGCAATTTTTCGTTTTACACAATGCTATGGTGACCTCTGATTTATTGTGATTTAACTAGTCAATGAAAAAATAAAAATTAAAAAATTGAAACATAAATGTTAAAAGGCCAGGTGCAGTGGCTCATGCCTGTAATTCCAGCACTTTGGGAGGCCAAGGCAGGAAGACTGCTTGAGCCCAAGGGTTTGAGACAAGCCTGGGCAACACAGTGAAACCCCATCTCTATAAAAAATAAAAATAGAAAACCAAATGAACTAGTCATGAGCCTCAATTCAAACTTCTGCATGGAGTTGCTGCTAGAGTACTGCTGCCCACAGACACCCAAGTCCTCACTTAGTTTGTGAGTTTTAAACTCTCCTCTTTAAAGGGTGGTCGCTAATAGTGGAACATGTAAAATCTAGAGAAAGGCTAAGAACCTAAAGTTCGTGTGAAGATTTTTTTGCTCTTTTGTTATAAAGAGACACCATTTCTAAGGATTTGAATGGAAAAAAAAAAGCTGCAGATGTTAGCTTTTTGAAATTAGATGAATATCATAGGGAAGAGAGAAGTAGCATTGTCAGTGCTTATCTACTCAATGATTTGTTTTTGGATGGACTTTTTGACCTTGGTTGGCCCAGGTCAGACAAACCAGAGAAGGGGGTATTTAACATGAGCAAGAATTTGCCTCTAATTCTTCAGGTAGCAGTATACAGCAAGCTGAGCTACAAAATCTTTTCCCACAGTCAGTCCTTGTTTTTTTGTGTGGGTTTTTTTGTTTGTTTGTTTTGAGACAGGGTCTTGCTCTGTCACCCAGGCTGGAGTACAGTGGCAGAGTCATGGCTCATGGCATCCTGGGACTCCGGGGCCCAAGCCATCCTGCCTCAGCCTCCAAAATAGCTGGGACTACAGGCAAGTTCCACCATGCCTGGCTAATTCTTTTATTGATTTTGTTTTTTGTATTTTTTGTAGAGATGGGGCTCGCTATGTTGTCCAAGCTAGTTTTGAACTCCTGGACTCAAGCAATCCTCCCACCTCAACCTCCCAAAGTGCTGGGATCACTGGCATGAGCCACTGTACCCAGATGGCATTAGTCTTCCTAAAGCACACTCATATATCATTCCTGCTTAGACTTGTCCAGTACCTGCTGAACAACTCCCAGGTGCTTTAATCTAGCCCTCAAGAGCTGTAGTTATGGCCAGGCACAGTGGCTCAAGCCTGTAATCCCAGCACTTTGGGAGGCCAACGCAGGTGGATCACTTGAGCCAAGGAGTTCAAGACCAACCTGGCCAACATGGTGAAACCCTGTCTCTACTAAAAATACAAAAATTAGCCAGGTGTGGTGGTGTGCACCTGTAGTTCCAGCTACTTAGGAGGCTGAGACATGAGAATCGCTTGAACCCGGGAGGCGGAGGTTACAGTAAGCTGAGATCTCGCCACTGCAGAGCTATACCCTGTCTCAAAAAAAAAAGGCATCTGTAGTCTAACCACCGACCACAGTTCCAGATTACACTCCCTTTATTCCACACTTGGACCAAATCAAATGAAACTTGTTGTCCCCCAAGTATGTGATGCACTCTTTGCACATCACAACTTTGATTAAGCCATTCGCTCCAACTGGAGCTCTTTATGTGTTAATATCCAACTTATCCTTCTGGGAACAATGCAAATATCTTCTCCAGCTATTGCATTATAGTTTCTTTAAACTTTTTCTTGAAATAGCATATATAAATTTGGCAGATTTTATTTTCTGTGTAATCATTTCAAATGCCCAAATGTGACTATAACAAGCATTTAACAACACTTTTAAACCTAATGCATTATATATGCAGTAAATCAACTTTTCTTAGACATTTCAGTATTATTTACAAATGTAGAAGTGTTCTTAAACTTTTTAATTTTACAAGTCTAAAATTAGTTACATAGTTTAAATTGGGATTGCATGGCTAATAGGTCAGATTTCTACAATATTCCAGTTTTTAAAAAATTGTTAAGTGCTTTAATACCAAGTACATACAGATCGTCTTAATAATTATAAAACATAATTAAATGTAACACAAAAGTATTATTTTGACTTTGATTTAATATCCATATTTAATTCCCAGGCTTGTAGAAACAGACACTAAGAAAAGCAGATTTTAAAACCTCAGGCAAACTGATTACTAGATTGACAATTCACTCTTTGCTTAATGGGGAAAAAAATCCATGACGGATAAATGCGTCCTAAGTGTTATATACTTCTGGGAAGAATCTGCCTCAACCACGGGGACGTACTCAGAACCATGTTTCAATCCTTACATTGTTAGAGGGTCTCCAAATCCACAGCCTTCAGAAAGAATTGGTTTTGTTATACCTGATTCAAACTGCATCCTAAAAGGTTCTTTGATAGGAAGAAGTAAGTTTGGCTGGCACAGTGGTTCCTGCCTATAACCCCAGTGCTTTGTGAGGCCAAAGCAGGAGGACTGCCTGAGTCCAGAAGTTTGAGACCAGCCTGGGCAACATAGCAAGACCCTGACTCTACAAATAATTTAAAAAGTTAGCCAAGCCTGGTGGCATACCTATAGTCCCAGCTACTCGGGAGGCTGGGGCAGGGAGATTGCTTGAGTCTAGGAGGTCAAGACTGCAGTGAGCTATGATCACAACACTGCACTCTAGGCTGGGTGATAGAGTGAGACCCTTTCTCTAAAAGAAAAAAGAAAACAAGATGTAGAAAAATAGAAGGAACGCTCAAGTTGCAGTTAATTTCCTTCAACAATCTTTTACTAGCCTACTTGAGACTTTGCATTTTTTCCATATTCTCTCTCTCCAATTAGACATAATTTATTTAAATGACATTTAATTTTTAAAAAGCTTTCTTATAGAGACAGAGGTCTCACTAGGTTACCTAGACTGGTCTCAAACAACTAGCCTTAAGCGATTCTTCCTCTTCGGCCTTCCAAAATGTTGGGATTACAGGCATGAGCTACCACACCCAGCCATGACATCTAATTAGATTGCACATTTATCCCATACCAATGTCTAATCTAGATTATTTCCTGAAACGAGAACTCTATAGTCGTGCTCAGAATGGCACAAGTAAGTATTAAAGCTGAGCCAAAGATGGAAGCTGTAATGAGACTAAAGAGGTAAATGAAGACTACATCTTGACGGTCCTTTTAAAACTTGTCAAAGAATTTAGAATTTATCCTTGAGACAACAGAGATTCACCAAAGGATTTGAAGCTCAGAGGTAATAACATCATCAGATTTGCCCTACTCATCCTGGCCACAGTGCATTGGATTGAAGGAATGGATTGGATCGGAGGAAGCAATATTGGAAGCATGGTGGCCATTACTACTGCCATAATCTTGTTGGGAGGTGATGGTGGCCCCAACCAAGGTATTAACTATTGGAATGAAGAGACATAAGCAGACTCAAAGGACAGTTATGAAGTAGAAATGATTGTTCCATAGGGGAAATGGAGAAGATGGAAAAGTTAAGATTATACCTATCACGTGGCTGGCTTTAGCAGATGGTGGTGATGCCACTTGCTGAAATAGAAAACAGCAGCACTGAGGCCGATGTAAGGCTAGACTGGAGGGCAGGGAAGAGCAAGAGAGCATAGGAGGTATGGAAAGGGGAGGCATTCAATTTTAGAAATGCAATTCAATTTGTTTGAATTGCCTTCTGTTGGGACATCCACATGTGGATAGATGTACAGTAGTCAGTTGGATATATGAGTCTGAAAGTCAGGAAAAAAGTCCAGGCTACAGATAGGAGGCTGAGAATCAGCAGCACATGTAATGGAAGCTGTGGAAGTGGATAAACCTCTTCAACAGACAATGTAGCTTAAGACCATGAGGAAATTAATACAATAAAAAATCTAATAAACTATTCTGTCATTGCCGGGTTTTGTCTCCAAGGCTGCAAAATAAAATCATTTACTCATCATCTAAGTGCTTAGGATGTTTGTCTTAAGTTTAATGAGTTTTACGGGATAGCTTAACTTTAAATAAAATGGAATACTACACTATGTAGGGGGATAAATTGTAAAGCAAAAATTATATTTGAAAATGCCTTATATTGCCCCAAATACTATATACAAACATACTATCTCAATAAGTCTAACACAGCCTGTTTTACTTCAACATTGGAAGGCTGGTTCTTTAATTTGGCGCAATTGAAGTTAGTTTATATTTAATTGCTATATTTTAAATATAACAGCATATATATGTCTAGAACCTTACCTTTAAAGCCTAAGAATTACATTCAGCACAGTGAGATATTCACTCTATAAGAAGTACAGGGAGCAGAGTGATTGGACACTGTATAATCTGATTGTATAGGAGAAAGTTGATTAATGTCTTCTGTCACCCACATTCTGAGAATACGCTCATTGATGCAATGGCAGGCAGAATCGCCAATCTCCCTCAGTAGTAATGATGGTAAATCTTCATTTCTCATATGCCAAAAGCATAAATTCATGAGTTAAATGTATGCATGGCCTGGGTGTGGTGGCTCGAGCCTGTAATCCCAGCACTGTAGGAGGCTGAAGTGGGTGGGTTGCTTGAGCCCAGGAGTTTGACACCAGCCTGGACAACATGGTGAGACCCTGTTTGTACAATTTTTGTTTTAATCATCTGGGCGCGGTGGCATGTGCCTGTAGTCCCAGCTATTTGGGAGGCTAAGGTGTGAGAATCACCTGAGTCCAGGAGGGCAGGGCTATAGTGAGCTATAATTGTGCCACTGTACTCCAGCCTGGGGAACAGAGCAAGACCCTGTCTCTAAAAAAAAAAAAAAAAAAAAAAAAAAAAAAAAAAAAAAAAAAACAGTTTAAAACATAAAAATAAATAAATGCATGAGTGATGTGATTACTCTTAATTTTTTTTTAAAGTTTCAAGTTTTTATATTATCTGTTACTCACAGGAAAGGGGACTAATAATGATTTGTATACTTTTTATGCTCTAAAGCTAGAGTGAGTCCAACTGAAATATATCAAAGGGTACTTAAAATTCATTTTATAATTACAAAGGCACAGTAAATTGTTTCAGATTAATATTTCTAAGTGTATTCATCAACAAAATGCACGTGTTTTTTTTGTTTGTTGGGTTTTGGGTTTTTTTGAGACAGAATCTCGCTGTCTCCCAGGCTGGAGTGCAGGGGCACGATCTCACTGCAACCTCCGCCTCCCAGGTTCAAGCAATTCTCCTGCCTCAGCCTCCCAAGTACCTGAATCTACAGGCACATGCCACCACGCCTGGCTAATTTTTTGTATTTTTAGTAGAGATGGGTTTCACCATGTTAGCCAGGATGGTCTTGATCTCCTGACCTCGTGATCCGCCTGCCTCAGCCTACCAAAATCCTGGGATTACAGGTGCTTTTGTTTTATACTACCATCATGATATTCAATAAATGTATGTACTTTTTTTTTTTTTTTTTTTTTTGAGACAGGGTCTCACTCTGTCACCCAGGTTGGAGTGCAGTGGTACAAGCACAGCTCACTGTAGCCTCAACCTCCCGGGCTCAAGTGATCCTCCTGTCTCAGCTTCCCAAGTAGCTGGGACTACAGACACTTCCCGTCACACCCAGCTAATTGTTTTGTACAGACGAGGTCTCACTTTGTCACGCAGGCTGGTCTCAAACTCCTGGGCTCAAGTGATTCTCCCATCTTGTCCTTCCAAAGTGCTGGGATTACGGGCATGAGTCACAGTGCCTAGCCTAAATGTATAAATTTCTGAATCTAAGAACAGGAGTCAGTAAACAAAAAGCCAAGCAATCTAAAAGGATTGTGTAATTAAAAAGAATTTTAAAGAACATACAATTGCTAGTCACTATAAGCAAGTAAAAGATTTGAAATTTAAGGATGTACCATAAAGGACCTAAAACATACCAGAAGTTTAGAGAAAGCAAAATAATAAGATCCAGGGAAGCAGAAAAGTTGGTTCAACGTGCAAGCAAACAGATTCTCATGAAGTGAACCTGATTTGAAGCAAAGTTTTTGCCCCCTGACACATCCTAGATACTGAAGGTCCTGTTTCAGGAGACGATCATCCTGAAGTACAATGCAGTGAGGTGAATAACTACATTCAGCTGAGAAAAGGACAGTAGCTCACGTTCATCAAATGCTTACTAAAAGCCAGAAACAGGTCCAAGTACTTCATATCCATCCTCTCATTTAATCCAACAACAACTCTGGAAGGTACGTATTAATAATATCATTCCCATTTTACATTCATGTAAGTAAACTGAGGTCCACTTAGCCCAAGTTGCATAATAAGAATGAAAGAAATGCCAGAGACTAATTCCAGCTAGTATACAATGCATACTACTGTCATCAGTTAATATTGTAGGGGAAAATTTGTGCTTCTGTGAGAAACAATACATTGTAGAGACAAGCACACCTTTTTGATTCTGACTTGATAACGGTTCTGTGCTTCTCCTTATCTTTGAGCTATTTTACATTGTAAATTTCAGAAAACTGACAATCATGCAAAACAATTCTTGTGTCTAAACATCTACATAAATTCTGTCCAGTAGAGATTTCAACTCACTTCCTTCCCTCACTGTGGAAGAAGTAAGTTGTGTCTCCATTTGCACATTCTTCACAATATTCCTGCTCTATGAATGTTTCTGTTCTTTGAATTGTCCTTTGAACTAATTGTAACATCTTACTGGTTCCTTTATTAATCATGTGTAAAATAAAATCTTTAACATGTGCTCACTTTATACATGAGAGCATGACATTAAATCCTGCTCTAAGGATTTAATGAGTAAATGTATGTAAAGCACTTGGAACAGTGCGATTATTATTGAGCCTTCAATATGCTAGGCCCTGAAGAAGTCAAGTCAGCAAGACAAAGATCCTTGCTTTTGAGTAGATGACTGAAGTCTGGTTCTAGAGACAGATGAAAATAAGAATATACAATTTAGCATAACTGAGCAGAGTAGTGTGATCACAGGATACAGTGAGAACTCTCAGGATGAGCCCCAGTTACAAAGAGTATTATCGTTCAACAATATTTATTGAACCAAATTATATTAGTACCTCTTTCCTTTTATTTTTAAGTATTGTTACTTTATATATATATAAAACCAAATGTAATACTTTAAATCTTCACTCTAATCATGTAAACATTGAAGAAGTGTCTAATATAGACACTGAAAGTTCCCTGCAATCCCATCCCAGCTCTTTGTGAATAATCGTTGTTGGCAGTTTGGTGCATAGTCTCCCAGATTTTTTTTACACTTGCACTATAATATTTCTTTCTTTTTTTTTTTTTTTTTTTTTTTTTTTGAGACAGAGTCTCACTCTGTCACCCAGGCTGGAGTGCAGTGGCACGAGCTCAGCTCACTGCAAGCTCCGCCTCGCCGGTTCACGCCATTCTCCTGCTTCAGCCTCCTGAGTAGCTGGGACTACAGGTGCCCACCACCATGCCGGCTAATTTTTTTGTATTTTCCATAGAGACAGAGTTTCACCGTGTTAGCCAGGGTGGTCTCGATCTCCTGAACTCGTGATCCGCCCGCCTCAGCCTCCAAAAGTGCTGGGATTACAGGCATGAGCCACTGTGCCTGGCCACCCTATGACATTTCTTTGTAACATATTTTTCTTTTTTTATAGATTTTTAACAAAAAGAAGCCAGGCACAGTGGCATGTGCCTATAGTCCCAGCTACTTGGAAAGCTGAGGCAAGAGGATCAATTGAGGCCAAGAGTTTGAGACCAGCTTGGGCAACATAGCAAGACCCCATCTCAAAAAGACAAAACTTAATCTAAATTAAACCAGCATCACAGTAGCTCGTTGTATGAATAGCTTGTTTGTTTGCTTGTTTCAATCAATCCTTTACTAACGAAAATTTTCTTTTTTTGAGAGATACAGTCTTGTTATGTTGCCTAGGCTAGACTCAAACTCCTGGGCACCACAACGGGCTCACTAATGAAATTTTAATTTTTCTATTTTTCTCTGTTATCAGCAGTGTTACAATGAACATCCTGGTACATCCATTTTGCCGCACTTTTCCTTTTTTTAAATTAAGTACCGGCTGGGTGCAGTGACTCACACCTGTAATCACAGCTCTTTGGGAAGCTGAGGTGGGCAGATCACTAGAGGTCAGGAGTTCGAGACCAACATGGTGACATCCCATCTCTACTAAAAATACAAAAATTAGCCAGGTGTGGGGGTGGACGCTTGTAGTCCCAGCTACTTGGGGGGCTGAGGCACAAAAATCACTTGAGCCAGGGAGGCGAAGGTTGCAGTGATCCGAGATCATGCAACTGCACTCCAGCCTGGGCAACAGAGCGGGACTCCATCTCAAAAAGTAAAAATAAAATTAGTACCTCCATAAGCTTTATTAGTATTTTCAAACATGTAATTTATAACTCCTAGAAGTTACTGCTTCAGGTTCTAATTAGTTTTCTCTGCACTTGTGTGTACATCGGCTTCCTGATGCTTGGGACTCCTTGAGTGATGCTGATGGAAGATGGAGAACCAGTGAATATGATATGAATGGGGATAAAACTATTATTTCAATGGCTTAGTTCCATATAAAAAATTTTAAAAACGTGTTCACAGCCTAGACTAAGCCAGAAATTTTGTTTAATCACTGTCACATGGATACCAGTAATTAGAGCATAGAGAGTAGAAGTATTGCTTGGATTTATTATCATTACTATAATATTTCAATTATTTTTGCTTTCCCTGGTGGCAAAATAACATTTTTCTGCATTAAGACAGCACTCGAAACAGTCTCTGACACATATGAGCTAACCTTATGTGTTGGAGTATTTTGTAATTAGGTGGTTTTCTGAAATGGGGTCTATAGTACTGTAATGGTAGGGTGTGACTCTCAAGCTACAATTGAATTCACATTCTGGCTTCATCACTTATGGACTTTGTACCCTGGGGCAAAAGTCACTTAACTTTCCTTTCTGTAATCTCTACTGAGTAGAAAAGGTTAATAGTATGTCCACTTAAATCTGCTATAAGGATTTAATGAGTAAATATAGGTAAAATACTTGGAACAGTGCAATTATTACTGAGCCTTTACTATGCTAGGCCCTAAAGACGTCAAGTCAGCAAGACAAGGATCTTTGCTTTTCAGTAGCTGACTGCAGTCTGGTTCTAGAGATAGATTAAAATAAGAATTTACAATTCAGCATAACTGAGTCGAGTAGTGTGTACAGGATACAGTGAGAACATTCGGGATGATCCCCAGTTTTGAAGAGTATGAAAATGTTTCTGAGAGGCAGAGATGGTGTAGGGTCCCTCAGAGCCCCCCACTTTCTTTCTGTGTCCTGACTAACACAGAGTGCCTTGACCACTCTGTGACCTGGCCAGCTGCATGGGGTTTTTTTCACCCTGTAGGCTTAACCTTAAGCCTGGACCTTGAACATTCCCAGGCACTGATAAAGTTGTGTAGGTTATTGCTTCAAACACTGAAAGATCAAAATATGTTACTAAACACATAGAAACTAGCCCAGACCTAAGCCAAATTCCCTAAACCCTCATAAACTCCATAACCCGACTTCTCATTGCTGACATACCTACATAGAAACATCTCTTTTTGCCCTATCCACTTAAGCACTCTGAATGTAACGTCTCCAATAAATGCTTTGGACTGATCACCCCAGCGTTTAGTGCTTCTTTCTTTGGAATTCTGTCCAGCCCATCTCAGGATGGTTTGGGGCAGTCCTTCACAGGAATTCCCCTACTGCCCCTTTTGGGTCAACTTAGCTTCGGCTAGACTTGGCTTCAGCCAGAAAAAACAGATGGCTAAACTATGACTTGCAAACAAGGAGAGGAGAGAAAGAAAGAGCCTTTTAGATGGGCAGGAGAGAGCCAATGTCTTTCAGGTACGTTTGGGAACTGCACCCAGTTTCACAGGGCTGGATCATGAGTGGAGCGTGGGAGAATAAGGAGACGTCATGTTAAATTGATGGCTGGAGACCAGAAGATATAAAATCTTGGTTGCTCTGCAAAATAGTTTATCCTGAAGTCCAAGGGTAGATATCAAGGGATTTTTTTTCTTTTTCTTTTTCTTTTTTTGAGATGGAGTCTCACTCTGTTGCCTGGGCTGGAGTACAGTGGCACGATCCTGACTCAATGCACCCTCTGCCTCCTGGGTACAAGCAATTTTCCTGCCTCAAACTCCCAAGTAGTTGGAACTACAGGTGTGTGCCACCATGCCCGGCTAATTTTTGTACTTTTTAGTAGAGACAGGGTTTTGCTCTGTTGGCCAGGCTGATCTCGAACTCCTGGCCTCAGGTGATCCACCCGTCTTGGCCTCCCAAAGTGCTGGGATTACAGGTGTGTGCTACTGTGCCCGGCCCATCGAAGGATTTTATACAGGGAAGTGACCTGAGTTTAAAACGATAAATTTGATAAAATGAGTAACGAAGTGATATATGTGGATATTTAGAAAGTAGGATGAACAGAATTTGCTGGTTGACTGCCTCAGGGAGGTAGTATAGTATATGGATAAGGGAATGGCCTTCCTAAACAAGCCTGATAGACTACACTTCTAGGCTTTTCTACTTACTGTGTGACCTTAAGTAAATAACTTCAATTCTCTGAACCTCAGATTTCACATCTGCAAGATTGGTTTAGTGTCATTTAATTGTACTTCACTGGCTTGCTGAAGGAATTAGACATCATGAATAAAAAGTGCTTAGCACTGTGTGTTTAGTGTTTAGAATGATAAATATATAAAGTAAGCAGGCTGGCCATGGTGGCCTGTAATCCTAACGCTTTGGAAGGCTGAGGTGAGGGGCTCACTTGAGTCCAGGAGTTCAAGACTAGTCTGGGCAACACAGTGAGACCCCTATCTCTACAAAAAATAAAAACATTAGCCGGGCATAGTGGCACACACCTGTGGTCCCGGCTACTCAGGATGCTGAGGTGAGAGGATTGCTTGAGCCCAGGAGGTCGAGGTGCAGTAAACCATGTTTACACCACTGCACTCCAGCCTGGTTGACAGATCAAGATTCTGTCTCAGGAAAAAAAAAAAAAAAAAGCAGAATATTACTCAGAAGAAAACAAAAACAAAAACAAACAAGCAACATGATTAGGTGGCCAGGCTCTAGTCAGGCTCCTTAGGTTTAAATCTCTGCTCTGCCATTTACCAGTGGTATGACCTTGAGAAAGCATATCAGTCCGTTTTCACACTGCTGATAAAGACATACCAGAGACTGGGTAATTTATAAAGAAAAAGAGGTTTAATGGACTCAGAGTTCCAAGTGGCAGGGAGGCCTCACAATCATGGCAGAAGGCAAAAGGTATGCCTTACACGGCGGCAGGCAAAAGAGAATGAGAGCCAAGTGAAAGGGGAAACCTCTTATAAAACCATCAGATCTCATAAGACTTATTCACTACCATAAGAACAGTATGGGAGAAACCACCCCCATGATTCAGTTATCTCCCACTGGGTCCCTCTCACAACACATGGGAATTATGAGAGTTACAATTCAAAATGAGATTTGGGTGGGGACACAGCCAAACCATATCAGAAGGTAACTTTCTTATGCTTTTGACCTGAAGAAAGATGAGGCGCATAAGGGTTTCAGCCTGCAGGGTGGCCTTTCTGACAGGCTGGGAATACCCTCCAGCCAGAAGCCAAAAACATACATTCTGAGGGAGAAGCAAAGTGAAAGGGAGCAGGGTGGCAGAATACACATATTTAATAAGCTATAGGAGGAATCATGAATATTTATGAAGGGAGAAACATGTAAATGTGCAATTGAGCTTCATTACCCTTTCATGGGTCCTAGGTACAAAAAATGGGGCATCAGCATGATCTGAAGAGTTTTCAGCCTCTGATGTCAAAAGGTGAAGTAGAGGCCAATAAAACCCATACTGTGCATGCTCTGTAGACTGGACAAAAACCACCCCATGGTGGGTAGTCTGTTAGGCAAAAAAGGAAGGGCAGCAACAGGCTAATATCAGCGGTGGAGTCTTTTGAAAGGAATGGTTTCTGTTTATCCCTTAGGGAAGAAAGCCTGATCCTGGTTAGTGACGGAGGGGATATAACAAGGCAAAGCAAGAACTCAGTTTTCAAGGTTACTCTGGGTCCCGTTGGCCAAAATGGAGTCCGTTCAGTCAGCTGGGGGGCTTAGTACTTAATTTGTATTTCTCTTGCCTCATTTTTAGGATTTGTAGGATGCTGAAGATAATTGCATATCTTTCATAGTGTTGCGGTGAGGATGAAATGATGCAGATAAAGCGCCAGAACATTAATTCATTTAAATAAATACTTACTGAGCATATATGCCCCATGCATCAGGCCCCTGAGGATACAGCAGTAAATACAACTGATTGAAAGGAAATAAAAACTGCCCTCTTGGATCTCTTAATTGTATATAACGAATAATAACAACAAATCTCTGGCACATAGGAGTGCTATGTATTATCTCTGTTACAAAGCAATATCCCAAGACAAGTTTTATAGTCCTAACCTAAATTATTTCTATAATTTTTTTTCTGAGACAGAGTTTTGCTCTTGTCACCCAGGCTGGAGTGCAATGGCATGGCCTCAGCTCACGGCAACCCCCGCCTCCCGGGTTCAAGCTATTCTCTTGCCTCAACCTCCCAGGTAGTTGGGATTACAGGCGCCTGCCCCCGCAACTGGCTAATTTTTGTATTTTTAGTAGAGACGGGGTTTCACCACGTTGGCTAGGCTGGTCTTGAACTCCTGACCTCAGGTGATCCACCCGCTTCGGCCTCCCAAAGTGCTGGGATGACAGGCATGAGCCACTGCGCCTGGCCTATTTCTATAATTTTTATTGTAATAAAAGGATAATACTCCACAAATACAGTGGTAATGCCTACGGCATAAAGACATAATCCAAGGCAACTCATTCATTGAGAGGTCACCAGAAGCTGGGAAGTGGGGGAAACAAATTTGAAAAAAAGGCCTGCTGATGAAAGTGATTGCCTTTACCACACACCTTTGTCCAAGAAAAGCTATGTGAATGCGCCAACACCGGCCTGAAGTCTTCCTAAGAGTGCGTGCTTATAGCCTATTTGTTTAAACGGTGGGAGAGAGTTAACACCCAAAAACCAGAGATTCTGAATATATTTTATTAGTTCAAATGCCTCTACAGTTAACAGAGTCTCGGGGGTTTGGTTAACAGGGCACATGAAAGCAATTCATTAAGCAGTGGAAAATAAAACCTGATCAAGTCTGATGCAGTCTATAAAACCTAGGCCCGGACTCCGTTGCTGCGGCAACCGACTCCGCCCCCACCCGGAGAGGGAACCTGAAACTTGGCGCCCCCAGCACCCCAGCGGGGTGGTCGCCTCCCTTCCGTGTCCCTGGCTTTGTTTTATGGTTGGGAATAGGTAAGGGACACAAATCAACGGCGATACTAGATTCGTCCCCTCTGATCTCCGTAGAGGGAGTTATAACAGGAGGTTCGTCCACAAGCAGAAACCCCTCTGTGGCGCCTCAACGCTAAGGAGCCACGCCATTCCCTTTCCCCGGCGGGAGACTAAAGGCCGGAAAAACACAGCCGGCTCAGGGTTGGGAGCCAAGCTAGCCCCACCTCCCGGTAGCTTCCCGCGATCGTGTAGACGCAGCGAGTTACGTAACTTCCGGTCACGACCCATCAGCTCCTCGGCGATTGGTCCATTTCCATGGCCAACTGGGTGACGTTATCGCCGGGTGCTGGGGTCGCACGTGTGGTGAGGCATACAGAGGCGGCCTTGGGCTGGGCCTTGGTCTCCCCGCTGGACTTCGAGGGTATCTTCGCCGCCTCTGTTGGGGGTGAGCGCCGCGCGGCTGCAGCATGGTGAGCAAGCCTTACTTGTTTCGGCGGCCGGGCGCTGCGGTTTTGCAGAGGCCAGGCTGCTTCCGGTAATGCCTTGGGTACTGCGGCCTGGGTCTAGGTCGTGCCGGAGGCTGCTTGCGGCACAGTACCCTGAAATGGGCCATCCTCACCACCCCGGGCATTCTTTGCTAGTTACAGTCTCGCACCGCCGAGCCTCCCTGGGATGTGGCCCGGAGAGGAGAATGGCCTCCTTTTTACTCCTGGGAGCCTGCAGCCCTGTGCGCTTTCGGTTAGCTAAAAGCTTGTGACTGCGGACACAAACGCACCACCCTGTGCTTCTTGGGGTCGAGCAGAGGGAGCTGCTGGTCTCCCTCAGCGTTGGAGTGGCAGGTGTCTGCCTGTCTGTTTGCTCTGAGAAAGGGAACTTGTGGGAGAGCATAAGGTTGGGCCCAAAGTAAAGCCACTTAATTGGTTTCACAGTTCAGAGAATCAAAATTGAATAGCGAAGTAAGAATGTAGAAGTGGATGATGGATCTTATTAAACTTTAGCTCTTTGTATCGTGATTTTATTTGCTGGTTGGTAGATGCCCTATGTGGAGCTGTCTATTCCAGATTATGCTGTGGCAGGCTTCTTGTCATTCTGGTTCAGTCGGCCAGGGGCCTTCCCTGAGCAGCCAGTGTAAAGTAGCTTTTAAGTCATTTTCACGTCACTGTCTTATATATTTTCACCGGAAATTATCTTGATTTTCTTGCTAAGAACAGGGACTTTATCTGACTTTCCCACTTCTGTATTCTCAGTTCCCATAACAAGGTCTGGCACAAAGTAGGTGCTCAAGGAATGTATGTTGACGGAAGGTTAAGTATGGATTCTACAGAACACAGCTGATGTTGCCTGCCCTAGAAGTGTAGATTTTTAAAAAGTATTTATCTTTAACATGACTACTAAAGATGGATGAGTGAACTATGGAATTGTTCTCTGTCGTTTTGTTTTGTTTTAACTAATTGTTGTGATTTTGTTCCTTTGAAGCCTCACAGGAAGAAAAAACCCTTTATAGAGAAGAAGAAAGCTGTGTCTTTTCACTTGGTCCACCGGAGCCAACGAGATCCTTTAGCAGCAGATGAGACTGCACCCCAGAGGGTTCTGTTGCCCACACAAAAAGTAGGTCCTGTTCTTTAGCCAGTCAGTTTGTAGGTAGACAATAGGTTTTTTGTGTGTTTTTTTCTTTTTCTTAAGTAAATAGTCTCGGCATGTTGCCCAGGCTGGTCTCGAACTCCTGGGCTCCAGTAGTCCTCCCAGCTTGGCCCCCAAAAGTGCTGGGATTACAGGCATGAGCCACTGCGCCGGGCCATGTTAATAGTTTCAATAAATTGTTAAGTCAGCTGTTATTCTCAGATAACTGATATTCTGGGAAATAATCTATAAGTTAATTTTCAGTACAATTTGCTGATTTTTACACCATTCATGTTATTTTGATTGGGAAGACAAAGATCTTTATTAGAGATGTTTAAATGAGCAAATCTTGTAGAATAATGGTAAATATTTACCAAAGCATCAGCTACAATGTGGCATGATGTTATTTAGGGCACCCGTAAATACTCAAACTGGGCTTTCTCTAAGATCCTGCTGTTTTATAACCACAAACTGCATTTTGCCTCCTGGTTGCTTATCTTAGGAAATGTAAAATATCTGAGCTTCTTGATTAGCTCAGGGAACTTTGCAAGGGAGCCTCGAAAAGATTCACTTAATGTTGGACTCTACTTATTAAGTGTAGATATTATGAAACAGAGTGTTGGGAAACAGAGTATTGGGGGACATGGGCCGTGTTTAGCTTTACTGAAAAGCTAGTTTTATTGTATGTTGAGAAGGTTTTTTTTTTTTTGCATATAAATAAAAGAAATTGTACTTACCTTTTAAGGCACCCAAATATCTGTTGCCTAGGCTGGCATGCAAAGTGGCTCCATCTCAGCTCGCTGCAGCTTCTACCTCTTGGGCTCAAGCGATCCTCCCACCTTAGCCTCCAGAGTAGCCGGTACTACAGGCACATGCCACCGGGCCTGGCTGATTTTTAAAACTGTTTTGTAGAAACGAGGTCTCACTATGTTGTCCAGTCTGGTCTTGAACTCCTAGGCTCAAGTGATCGTCCTACCTCAGCCTCCCAAAGTGCTGGTATTATAGGCATGAGCCACTGCACCTGGCCCCCCAAGTCTTTTCTTGTAACCCTCCAAATAGACGATAAAATAAGTTGTATGTATATTTCGTGACTCAGAATGTTGCACATAAATGTCTAGCGGAAGGAGCAATTGTTATTTATTTTTATTGCCCTTTTGAAAGCATGAATGTTTTCATTCCATTTTAATGTTATGTAGCACTCTGGTTTTGAAGCTGTACATTTCCTGTTTGTCAAGAATTCTTTGTCTTTTTCCCATCAGCCAAAATGTTCATGTGCCATCTGCTTCCTACTTGGAAAGCTGTACTCATTGTAATATTTCCTTGCCTTATCCTTGGAAGGCATACTGATTCCATTTTGTTTATAGATAAACAGTGAAGAAAGTACTAATTCCATTTTGTTTATAGATAGACAGTGAGGAAAGGCGAGCAGAACAGAGGAAGTATGGAGTGTTCTTTGATGATGACTATGACTACCTGCAGCACCTGAAGGAACCATCTGGGCCCTCAGAGCTTATTCCCTCGAGTGCCTTCAGTGCACACAACCGGAGAGAAGAGAAAGAAGAATCGCTAGTCATTCCAGTAAGGCTTTTCAGCAATTTAAGTGTGGGAGTGGGTGAAGAAATCATTTTTAAATCAAGATAACTGTTTGGGGCAAGAAATGGTGTCTGTATGAAGAGCACAAAGATAGACCATGCCTCCACTTAAAATTATGTATGTGTATGCACGTGTGTACCATCAGGAGAGAATAGGTCACCTCTTCTCTGGTGGCAGGTGTCAACGCAACAGCCTTTTTATAGGTTTAGAACTTTCGATTGATAGACATGGCCATGTTAGACAGCACTTTTCAATAGGAGAAAAGCAGCTGACATTCTACATGTTAACAACATAACTGTTTCAGGATCATAAACTCTGTTCTAAGATAGGACTTAACTTTTGTGGAATATTTAGATCTTTAACACTTTTGTAAAAGCTGCAGGCTACTCATAAGCAAACAGAATGAGTGGATGATAATAACATTCCTGTCTTGTAAACTAATGTTCGGTCCACTTTAATACCTTCTCTTTCAGGACGAATGATAGTACGTCTATATATGAAATTAGTGCTGTTAGTCTAAGTTCTGTTTTCTCTCTTGTTTATGCTAAGAATGCCCATGTTGTATGCCTTTGTGACCTTATTTTTAATTTGATGTAGAGTAAATTTCCCTGTGGGAAACTTTTATATCATCTAGCACTTTAGAAAAAGGAGACATTCATTAGGTTTATAAGCAAAAGGTAAGAGATAGAAAGGGCACCAGTTTACCCTGCCCCTTATTCCCCAATTCTGTCATGGTCTAGGCATTCCTTTCCTTGGGGAAGATGTGATTGTAGTTCTTACAGGCAATAGCTGGTTGCTTAAGGATACTTAGAAAGGTTCGGTTTCAGGATATCATCCCAAAGAAAGGTAGTAACTGCAGCTGCTTGTTCACTAACTAGGTTGTGACTCTTTTGTAACGCCCCAAATCCTATCACATCTCTGTCATAGAGAACCAACTTCTTTATTTCTTCTTCCTCAAGGCTTTATTGGTGGTAGGGACTTACTGGCTCACTTCCTTCTATAACCTATTGAGGGAGAGAAGGAGTTCCATAGTGGCTCAACTTGTTTATCTAAGGGTGAAAATTCTTAGTAAAGTCTTGCCTGGCTTGTATTGACCAGTACTTTTAATCCTTAATTTGTTTTGAGTAAAAGCAATCACTAATTGATTTTTTAACAGGATAAGGCTCTTAAATGGACAATTCAGTGATGTTTACAGGGACAACTGAATTGTATTTAAAAACAAAATTGTCGTTGGTTTTCTGTACAGCTATGAAAAAATATGGATTAGTCCCATGTACTTTTTTTACTTTAATTTGTAACACACCACCAAATTCAAATAGATTAGAAATAATGAATAACCCCTAGAAACAGTGTGAGACAGTGTAAAAAGGCAGCATAGAAATGATTGATGCTTGAGCAGGCCCTGATTTTGACATGAAAGAAAGAGGGTGGTGCCATTGTGGAAAGTAGCTGGGCAAACACCACGTAGTTGAGAACTACTGCAACCAATGAAAACACAGTACTCCTAAAAAAAAAAGTAATTCCTCTTTACACTCTAATCGTGTATGTGATTCTTTTCTTTCAAGATTTGAAAAATATCTCACAAAGGTAAATTCATTTAACACAAGCTGACCTTGTGTTTAACCCCAAACCTCTAAGGATAAATATCACAAAGGTACCTTTTTAAAAGCCTAAAGGCTAAAACACTATGTAGATTTTGCTATAATTTTAAGTAATTAATAATGTAATATACTTAAAAAACATTAAATTGTACACTTTAAATAGGCGAATTGTATGTGAATGATGTCTTAGTAAAGCTGTTTTCTTAAAAATGTGCTCTATAGCAAAATAACAAATCTTTGCCCATGTTTTTGCTACCGAGAAACTCATTTTGGAAGCCGTAACATCTTGCTGTGTGTACACTGCCATATGTAGCCTTTACTCATGCTCCTCAGAGGCTTCCAATTCAGAGCTTTCTCAGTGAGCCAATGAGGATGCACATTCCAGCTTTGTGCCTCCTCCTGGGCTAAGGATAGGGCAGGTGGTAAGGTGCACAGAGATAAATAACACATAGTGGTTGTCCTCACATTATCAACTGTTTGGTCAAGGAGAGGAAACAAGCATAAGAACCAGTCAGAGAATGTAGGCTAGCACATGTTTAGGTAGATTGCAGTGTGTGAAGAAGGTGGGGAGTTCACACAAGGGAAGTTCTAGGACAGTGATCCGAAAGGGCTTCATGTGGGAGGGTAGGAACTAAGCTGGCCACCAAGCGGTGGGTACTGTTGACAGGAGAAGGAACTTTTTCAGTCAGGGTGCCGAGACAGCTAGCATTGTGGTTCAGTGTCAGGCACATGCATGCCAAGTAAAGTGTTTTGCATTATTACATGACTGAGGAATGAACTTGATTTGCATGGTCGTATAGAATAACTGAGAAATTTGGATACACAGGGTAGGCCTTGGTTTTATAGGGCCTTGAGAACCAGGGCCTTAAATACAGAGTGAAAAATTGAGACCTGTTAGAAACTCAAGAAGGTCACATGATAAAACTATTAAAGGAGCTTAATCTAGCCGTGGGTATGGAGGTTATACTGGATATAGACTAGCTATCTGAGCAGTTGCAGTCATTTATGTTTTGGTTAACTATAAATGAGATGATGCCCCAAAGAATAGAGTGAAATCACTGTAAGTAAGAGATTTCTAGGGGACATAGGACAGAGCAAAATGATTTATAACCACCCAAGGATTTAAGATAGCCAATTCATACAAGGGCTGTGCCATTACTAGAGATTAGGATGTTATCTCTAGTTTAAGAGGAAAAAGTTTAATTTTGTTTTGAAACTTCAGGCAAGTGGAATTAAGAAACTCTGGGATTTGAATCCCAGAATCTCACTTACTGATCATTCTCGGGGGTGGACCATTTAAACTTTCTTAGTTTTCGTTCTTTTGCTAAAACATGGTGAAAACTCATGGGATCTGAGGGATAAATGGAATAATTTACTAGAGAAAGCACTATGATGTATTATAAAGAGTTGCTTTTGAGTTTACGATGGAATATACTTTTTTTTTTTTTTTTTGAGACGGAGTTTCGCTCTTTTTGCCCAGGCTGGAGTGCAGTGGCGCGATCTCAGCTCACCGCAACCTCCGCCTCCCAGGTTCAAGCGATTCTCCTGCCTCAGCCTCCCGAATAGCTGGGATTACAGACATGTGCCACCATGCGTGGCTAATTTTGTATTTTTAGTAGAGACGGGGTTTCTCCATGTTGGTCAGGCTGGTCTTGAACTGCCGACCTCAGGTGATCCACCCGCCTCGGCCTCCCAAAGTGCTGGGATTACAGGCGTGAGCCACCACGCCCGGCCACATGTTTAACATACATACAACCTGGAGCACAGGTGAGAGAACACAGAATGTAGTTGTAACAGTTTCCTAGGACTGCAGTAACAAATTAGCACAAACTAGGTGACTTAAAACAACAGAAATTTCTTCCCTTCATGGTTCTGGAGGTCAGAAGTTTGAAATGAAGGTATCGGCAGGGTTGGTTTTTTTCTTGGGGACTTGGAGAGGCTGTTGCATGGCTCATTCCTTCTGAATGTTACCAGTGATCATTCCTTGGAGTTCCTTGCCTTACAGAGGCCTCATTCCAGTCTGCTGTCATCTGCATATGGCATTCTACCCTGTGAGTCTCTGTCCTCGTTGGTCTCATTATAGGACCATGGTCCAGTAAGACCTCATCTTATAGAGAGGACCCTATTTCAAATATGGTCACAGTCTGAGGTTCTGGATGGACATTGATTTTGGGGGGACTTCAACCCAGTACACTGGTTAAGAAGTATTTCCAAATAAACCTAACCATTGTGCAATTTCTTTTTCAAGAGCACTGGAATTAAGTTGCCTTCATCAGTGTTTGCTTCAGAGTTTGAGGAAGATGTTGGATTGTTAAATAAAGCAGCTCCAGTTTCAGGTATCTTTAATTCCTTTATCTTTTTATGTGGATAAAAGTATTTTGCAAAACATAAATGGTGTAGGATTTTTCTATCCCCATTAAAGTATTGAAACAATTGAGATATGTCTGGAATTCAGATCAGGGATTATTAGGAAGGGATGAGTGTGATCTTTGTATTTTTGTATTCCTACCATCATATCCTTGCATCTTTTGAGTTCCTGTTTGGAGAGGAAAGTGGGGAAACTATTCTTGGTAATCTAGTAGGGGAATTGTAACCTTCACGTAACCTCTTACAAACATAGTGGTGTTCATTATTCATTACTTGTAGTGTAATTTTGCAAAATAATCTGTTGTCTTTCAGAGTTTCTCCCAAGAGCATACAGGTATTTTTATAGAAGTTCATTTTACCATCTACACATATATTGGGGGAAAATTTTTGTTTTTAATTTTTAGTACCAACATTGTATTTCAGAACAAACACAAAAGTTCACAGAAGCGGTGTTGGTATTTTCTCCTGAGTTGCCTTAATTATTAACTAACACCTGTCCTGTGACATTCATTCATTAATTTATTCTACAGATTTTTGAGTTGCCGCTGTCTGTGTGGCAGGGCCTTGGGTTAAAACAGAATAAAGCATAGTCTCTGACCCCAAAATTTACCTCGTTTGGGAAAAATAAACAATAAATGGTAAATTACAGTATAGATAGATAATACTAGTGGGGTGAGGAGTACCAAACCCAGCCTCACAGAGTTGAGCAAGGCTTTCTAAAGGATGTGATGTCTAGTTTGTTTCTTAAGTAAAAGTTAGGTAAATAGAAGAAGGAGGGGAGGGGTGGGGACAAGAGGATGTTCCAGACAGTGGACTGTATGTGCTAAGGCAACAGAACATGAATATAGGTAACTGTACACATTTTAGCAGGCCCAGAAGGAAGGGTATGGATTAAAAAGAAATGAGGCTGGAGGGTTAAGCAATGGCCATGTAGCAGAGGGTGTTGGAGGCCATGTCAGATGATAAATTTGGAGTTGAAAGTTTGTCTTGAACTTGAGTTTTGTTGTTGTTGTTTGTTTTCATTTTCTCCTTGTGGAGCCGGGCTAACTCCTAAGCAGTGCGCCTAGAGTCAGCCTAGTATTTTTATAGATGGAAGAATATATCTGAAAAAACAGGTAGATATTTATTAAAATCTCATAGTCAGAAAAGACTGAAAGTATAACAGTCTAAAAATTGTTCCTTTCAGTTACTTTTAACAGGTGAATTTAAAGCCCAGTTTCTTCCTGCAGACAAAACCTTTGAATTATGCTAGACAAGGTTGAACATTATAGATGTATAATGGAACAGTATTTTTACCAGTGGATATTAAAAGGAGAAGCATCATTTCTTTTTTCTTTTCTTTTTTCTTTTTTTTTTTTTTTAGTTATACTTTAAGTCCTGGGATATATGTGCAGGTTTGTTACATAGGTATACACATGTCATGGTGGTTTGCTGCATCCATCAACCCATCATCTACATTAGGCATTTCTCCTAATGCTGTCCCTCCCCTAGCCCCCCCAACCCCCAACAGGTCCCAGTGTGTGATGTTCCCCTCCCTGTGTCCATGTGTTCTCAATTGTTCAACTCCCTCTTATGAGTAAGAGCATGCAGTGTTTGGTTTTCTGTTCCTGTGTTAGTTTGCTGAGAATTATGGTTTCCAGCTTCATCCATGTCCCTGCAAAGGACATGAACTCATCCTTTTTTGTGGCTGCATAGTATTCCATGGTGTATATGTGCCACATTTTCTTTATCCAGTCTATCATTGATGAACATTTAAGCTGGTTCCAAGTCTTTGCTATTGTGAACAGTGCTGCAGTAAACCTACTTGTGCATGTGTCTTTATAGTAGAATGATTTATTATCCTTTGGGTATATACCCAGTAATGGGATTGCTGGGTCAAATGGTGTTTCTGGTTCTGGATCCTTGAGGAATCACCACACTGTCTTCCACAATGGTTGAACTAATTTACACTCCCACCAACAATGTAAAAGCGTTCCTATTTCTTCACATCCACTCCAGAATCTGTTGTTTCCTGACTTTTTAATGATTGCCATTCTAACTGGCGTGAGATGGTATCTCCTTGTGGTTTTGATTTGCATTTCTCTAATGAGCAGTGGTTTGTAGTTCTCCTCTAAGAGGTCCTTCACGTCCCTTGTAAGTTGTATGCCTATTTTATTCTCTT
The DNA here is from genome assembly GCF_037993035.2 of Macaca fascicularis. NCBI lineage: Eukaryota > Metazoa > Chordata > Mammalia > Primates > Cercopithecidae > Macaca > Macaca fascicularis. Next base: position 48,068,574 of record NC_088378.1, read on the forward strand.
TGTAGCTATTGTGAATGGGAGTTCACTCATGATTTGGCTCTCTGTTTGTCTATTATTGGTGTATAGGAATGCTTGTGATTTTTGCACATTGATTTTGTATCCTGAGAATACAACTTTGCTGAAGTTGCTTATCAGCTTAAGGAGATTTTGGGCTGAGATGATGGGGTTTTCTAAATAGACAGTCATGTCATCTGCAAACAGAGACAATTTGACTTCCTCTCTTCCTATTTGAATACCCTTTATTTCTTTCTCTTGCCTGATTGCCCTCCAGAACTTCCAATACTATGTTGAATAGGAGTGGTGAGAGAGGGCATCCTTGTCTTGTGCCAGTTTTCAAAGGAATGCTTCCAGCTTTTGCCCATTCAGTATGATATTGGCTGTGGGTTTGTCATAAATAGCTCTTACTATTTTGAGATATGTTCCATCAATACCTAGTTTATGGAGAGTTTTTAGCTTGAAAGGGGTGTTGAATTTTATTGAAGGCCTTTTCCGCATCTATTGAGATAATCGTGGTTTTTGTCATTGGTTCTGTTGATGTAATGGATTACGTTGAACCAGGCTTGTATCCCAGGGATGAAGCCGACTTGATTGTGGTGGATAAGCTTTTTGATATGCTGCTGGATTCGTTCTGCCAGTTTTTTATTGACGATTTTCACATTGATGTTCATCAGGGATATTGTCCTGAAATTTTCTTTTTTGTTGTGTCTCTGCCAGGTTTTGGCATCAGGATGATGCTGGCCTCATAAAATGAGTTAGGGAGGAGTCCCTCTTTTTCTATTGTTTGGAATAGTTTCAGAAGGAATGGTACCAACTCCTCTCTGTACCTCTGGTGGAATTTGGCTGTGAATCTCTCTGGTCCTGGGCTTCTCTTTTGGTTGGTAGGCTATTACTGCCTCAATTTCAGAACTTGTTATTGGTCTATTCAGGGATTCGACTTCTTCCTGGTTTAGTCTTGGGAGGGTGTATATGTCCAGGGATTTATCCATTTCTTCTAATTTTCTAGTTTATTTGCATAGAGGTGTTATATAGTATTCTCTGATGGTAGTTTTTATTTCTGTGGGATCAGTGGTGAAATCCACTTTATCATTTTTTGTTGTGTCTATTTGATTCTTCTCTCTTTTCTTCTTTTATTAGTCTGACTAGCAGTTGATCTTTTCAAAACACCAGCTCCTGGATTCATTGGTTTTTTTGAAGGGTTTTTTTGTGTCTCTATCTACTTCAATTCTGCTGTGTTTTAGTTATGTCTTGTCTTCTACTAGGTTTTATATTTGTTTGCTCTTGTTTCTCTAATTCTTTTAATTGTGATGTTAGGGTGTCGAGTTTAGATCTTTCCTGCTTTCTCCTGTGGGATTTTAGTGCTATAAATTTCACCCTAAACACTGCTTTAGCTGTGTCCCAGAGATTCTGGTATGTTGTATCTTTGTTCTCATTGGTTTCAAAGAACTTATTTATTTCTACCTTAATTTTGTTATTTACTCAGTAGTCATTCAGGAGCAGGTTGTTCAGTTTCCAAGTAGTTGTGCAATTTTGAGTGGATTTCTTAATCCTGAGTTCTAATTTGATTGCACTGTGGTCTGAGAGACTGTTATGATTTCCGTTCTTTTGCATCTGCTGAGGAGTGTTTTACTTCAGTTATATGGTCAATTTTAGGATAAGTGCGATGTGGTGCTGAGAAGAATGTATATTTTGTTGATTTGGGGTGGAGAGTTATGTCGCTGTCTATAAGGTCCACTTGGTCCAGAGCTGAGTTCAAGTCCTGAAGATCCCTGTGAATTTTCTGTCTCGTTGATCTGTCTAATATTGACAACGGGGTGTTAAAGTCTCCCATTATTATTATGTGGGAGTCTAAGTCTCTTTGTAGGTCTCTTAGAACATGCTTTATGAATCTGGGTGCTCCCATATTAGGTGCATATATATTTAGGATAATTAGCTTTTCTTGTTGCATTATTCCCTTTACCATTATGTAATGCCCTTCTTTGTGTTTTTTGATCTTTGTTGGTTTAAAGTCTGTTTTATCAGAGACTAGGATTGCAACCCTTGCTGTTTTTTGCTTTCCATTTGCTTGGTAAATAACCTCCATTCCTTTATTTTGAGTCTATATGTGTCTTTGCACATGAGATGGGTCTCCTGAATACAGCACACTGATGGGTCTTGACTCTTTATCCAGTTTGCCAATCTGTGTCTTTTAGTTGGGGCATTTAGCCCATTTACATTTAAGGTTAATATTGTAATGTGTTAGTTTGATTCTGTCATTATGATGCTAGCTGGTTATTTTGCCTGTTATTTGATGCAGTTTCTTCATAGTATTGATGGTCTTTACTCTTTGGTATGTTTTGCAGTGGCTGGTACCAGTTTTTCCTTTCCATATTTGGTGCTTCCTTCAGGAGCTCTTGTAAGGCAGGCCTGGTGGTGACAAAATCTCTTAGCATTTGCTTGTGTGGAAAGGATTTTATTTCTCCTTCACTTATGAAACTTAGTTTGGCTGGATATGAGATTCTCGGTTGAAAATTCTTTACTTTAAGAATGTTGAGTATTGTCCCCCACTCTCTTCTGGCTTGTAGGGTTTCTGCCGAGGGATCTGGTGTTAGTCTGATGGGCTTCTCTTTGTGGGTAACCCGACCTTTCTCTCTGGCTGCCCTTAACATTTTTTTCTTCATTTCAACCTTGGTGAATCTGACGATTATGTGTCTTGGGGTTGCTCTTCTCAAGGAGTATCTTTGTGGCATTCTCTGTATTTCCTGAATTTGAATGTTGGCCTGCCTTGCTAGGTTGGGGAAGTTCTCCTGGATAATATCCTGCAGAGTGTTTTCCAACTTGGTTCCATTCTCCCCGTCACTTTCAGGTACATCAGTCAAACGTAGATTTGGTCTTTTCACATAGTCCCATATTTCTTGGAGGCTTTGTTCATTCCTTTTCATTCTTTTTTCTCTAATCTTGTCTTCACACTTTATTTCATTAAGTTGATCTTCAATCGCTGATATCCTCTCTTCCACTCGGCTATTGTTATTTGTGTGTGCTTCACAAAGTTCTCTTGCTGTGTTTTTTAGCTCCGTCACATCATTCATCTTCTTCTCTAAACTGGTGATTCTAGTTAGCAATTCCTCTAACCTTTTTTCAAGGTTTTTAACTTCCTTGCATTGGGTTAGGACATGCTTCTTTAGCTCGGAGGAGTTTGTTATTACCCACCTCCTGAAGCATACTTCTGTCAATTCGTGAAACTCATTCTCCATCCAGTTTGTTCCCTTGCTGGCGAGGAGTTGTGATCCTTTGAAGAGAAGAGGCATTCTGGTTTTTGGAATTTTCAGCCTTTTTGTGCTGGTTTTTCCTCATCTTCTTGGATTTATGTACCTTTAGTCTTTGTTGTTGGTGACCTTCAGATGGGGTTTCTGTGTGGACGTCCTTTTTGTTGATGTTGATGCTATTCCTTTCTGTTAGGTTTATTTCTAACAGACCACTCTGCTGCAGATCTGCTGGAGTTTGCTGGAGGTCCACTTCAGTCCCTGTTTGCCTGGGTATCACCAGCGGAGGCTGCAGAACAGCAAAGATTGCTGCTTGTTCCTTCCTCTGGAAGCTCTGTCCCAGAGGGGTACCCGCCAGATGCCAACCAGAGCTCTCCTCTGTGAGGTGTCTGTCGACCCCTGATGGGAGGTGTCTCCCAGGCAGGAGGCATAGGGGTCAGGGACCCACTTGAGGAGGCAGTCTGTCCCTTAGCAGAGCTCGAGCACTGTGCCGGGAGATCTGCTGCTGTCTTCAGAGCCAGCAGGCAGGAAGGTTTGAGTCTGCTGGAGCTGCGCCCACAGCCGCCCCTTCCCCCAGGTGCTCTGTCCCAGGGAGATGGGAGTTTTATTTATAAGTCCCTGACTGGGGCTGAGGCAGCATTTTTTTTTTTTTTTGTCGTGGCATGATCACTCTTTATTCTTCACTAGACTGAACTTAGTTCTTAATCATTCTTTTATCCTCAATATAGTAATAGACTCTTGCTATCATAGGTCCTTATATGAATGAATTGTTGCTACCTTGGGAATTGTTGCTCAATTTTTGTTTTCCTTCTAGGACCTCGACTGGATTTTGATCCTGACATTGTTGCAGCTCTTGATGATGATTTTGACTTTGATGATCCAGATAATCTGCTTGAGGATGACTTTATTCTTCAGGCCAATAAGTCAACAGGAGAGGAAGAGGGAAGGGATATACAGTATGTGTGGTTTGTTTCAAAGCAGAGATGATGACCTAAGTGTTACTGCTTCAGTGGGATGGTAACCATAGAACGTTACAGTTGGAAGAGACCTTCAAGAGCATTTAATCTGAGACTTCTGTATTTTAGAGCAGAAAATGTGAAATTTATTGCTTTTCCTACCAAACTGGGTTGATCAGACACCCTCCTGCCTAGACAAGAACCTTTCCTGAAATACCTTCCGGTTTTACTTGTGTAAAGTGATTTTGTTCTGTTACTTTTTAAGTTGTTTTGGTAGGTAATTTGTGACCTTTACTTTAGGAAATCTGAGAATGAAGATGACAGCGAGTGGGAAGATGTGGATGATGATAAGGGAGATAGCAGTGATGACTATGACTCTGCAGGCCTATTGTCAGATGAAGATCGTATGTCTGTGCCCAGAAAAACCCACAGAGCTATAGCAGATCACTTGTTCTGGAGTGAGGAAACAAAAAGTCGCTTCACCGAGTATTCGATGACTTCCTCAGTCATGAGGAGAAATGAACAGCTGACCCTACATGATGAGAGGTTTGAGAAGGTAAGGTCCCCAAATAAGGGATGCTTTAGTACTATCTTATGATATATATATATATATTTTTTAATACCTGTCAACTTTAGCCCAGGTTGAAGTGCTCACCAACCACAAAGTCAATCATAGGAAATTTACAACTATCCAGCTATAGGTTCATGTAGCCAGCATAAAGCAGAAGGTTATCAGTGCAGTACAGGAGCACAAAGACTGGAAAGGGAGCATAGAACTGTGCAGAAGAAGAGTAATCGCCTAGGAGGATGTGACTTTTCCAATTTATATCACACGCTTACACCTGGAGGTGGCCCAAATGATGTCTCATTCAACCTGAATGGATAACCAAAAGTAGTTGTAATTGTTTTATTCTCAGTAACTGTGGTAGGACAACTCACTTGAGTTTCTATTTGGCCCTTAAAACCCCCAAGAAGTGGTCCTGAAAACCCCCATCATGTCTAATGTTGTGCTTCTTTATTGTGTGTGTCATATAGATTTGTCTCAGATTAGAATGTGAATTCCCCAAGGACAGAGAGTTTTTGTATTTTGCTCACGGATACATCCAAAATCCTAAACTGGTGTCTTGGCATGTAGTAGAAGTTTAAAGTGTTCCATAAATGATAAATGTATGAAGGAATAGTTTCCTTCAAGGTGAATCTAAAGATAGAAGCAATCCAGTAGAGGACCTTGATGAAGCCAAGTGGGTTGAGGTGGATCTGGAAGCTGGACCATCCTCTGGCCAAGTCAGCCAATCCGCCTGTGAGCTAAGTAGATGTTAGGCGCCTTGCTGTGTGCCTTGTTTTTTTGTTTTTTAAATTTTTTTAAAAAGAGAGATTGGGACCCAAAGCTAAAACTTTTGAGTGTTGAAAACAACGTATCTCTTTATTAAAACAGAGCATAAAAGCACCCTACTTATTGTTGTTTTCCCTTTACGCACTCTGTGAGGCCAGTCACCCTAGTTTTGATTCTGGAAAGAACGTGTATAGGTCAAAAGGAGTTGGCTGATCAAACATTCTTATTGTCCCCCTTGAATTCTGACATCCAGATTCTCAATTTCTCCAACAGTAATCCGTAAGATGTTGTATTTCTGAAGTATTGGCCTCATTGAGCACATCAAAATTCCATTTCTTTCCATTTCTCATCTGGAGTTTTCGGACATAACTAACACTGAGGAACATAATGGAAGTAGAGTATAAGACGCTTTTGAAAGTTTGAATTTTCATATACTGTTTTTGGTTCTGTTGTAACAGATTAGCTCCAGGGTTTGTGATCCCAACCTATAGACTGTTTATAAGACTTTTAATCCCACCTATCCTGTTGTTCTGTAGCACATAACACCTCCTAACATCATGTCTAATGTTGTGCTTCTTTATTGTGTGTGTCATATAGATTTGTCTCAGATTAGAATGTGAATTCCCCAAGGACAGAGTTTTTTGTATTTTGCTCACGGATACATCCAAAAGCCTAAAATGGTGTCTTGGCATGTAGTAGAAGTTTAAAGTGTTCCATAAATGATAAATGAATGAAGGAATAGTTTCCTTCAAGGTGAATCTAAAATAAAGGCTCTTACCTTGCTACCTTGTCAGCTAATACTATTTTCCCTCTTCTCTTGAGGGAGAAGCAAATTGTTGCTACACATCTCACACTTCAGGAGATATATCCCCCCCATTTACTCTTTGTCAAAGCTTAACAGTGTCAACACCATTTGCATAATATAATAATTATTGTCTAGACAAGAACGAAATATGTACATTAGTGGGAGAATTTTCAGTTGCACAATCTTTTAGTTTGCGTAACTAAGGAATTTGAAAATATCTTCAGGCTGGGCATAGTGGCCCATGCCTATAATCCCAGAACTGTGGGAGGCTGAAACAGGTGGATCACTTGAACCCAGGAGTTTGAGACCGTCTTGAGCAATGCAGAGCCTGTTTCTATTAACAAAAATAAATAAAATAGCTGGGTGTGGTGGCATGTGCCTGTGGTCCCAATGCTTCAGAGGCTGAGGAGGGAGGATCACTTGAGCCTGAGAGTTTGAGGCTGCAGTGAACTATGGTCGCGCCACTGTACTCCAGGCTTGGAGACAGTGAGATATTTAAAAAAAAAAAGAAAAGAAAAAGTATCTTAAAAAATGTTTTGATGTAATCTGTGCTGCCTAGCATTTTGTTCTCCAAGCTAAGTAGAATAATGCCTTTCATTTACATGTTAAATGGAAGCCTATTTTTAGTCTAAATGTAAGTCTTAAAGTACTGAGCAGAAATATCTTCCACATCCTATTGCATTAAATCCCCACTAATATTTTAATGGTAATTGTGATAGTACCTAAATAACTATTGTGTAAGAATAAAATTAATGTAAAAAAAATTTTAAATATGTAGTCTTACTGAGTACATTTGCTTTTCATGGTATCTTTTCTCTGTTTATATTCAAGTTTTATGAGCAATATGATGATGATGAAATTGGAGCTCTGGATAATGCAGAATTGGAAGGTTCTATTCAAGTGGACAGCAATCGCTTACAGGAAGTTTTGAATGACTACTATAAAGAAAAGGCAGAGAAGTACAGTGACTTTTCTTTCCTTGTTTATCTGTTCTTTTTTTAAAAAAAGAAAAAATTCCAAAGAAAGGTCTATAGTATAACTGAATTGAGGAAAAAATTAACCTAGTCAAAATCCATATTAAGAAAATGAAAAAGGAAAAAAAAAGATAGGAGGGGGGAAAAAAGAAAGTGGTACATTTTCCATAAACTTTGGCTCATGTATAGCTCATCTGTTTTGCCTACATTTTGGTGTTAAGCATTCTGAAGTAGAATGTAATGGGAATATACGAGGAGCCACTTTTTCCATACCTTTGACTTGAGAAGAGTCGTGGTAGAATGTGTTTCGTTTTTTAATTTTTTTTTTTTTTTTTTTTGAGATGGAGTCTTGCTCTGTTGCCCAGGCTGGAATGTAGTGGTGTGATCTCAGCTCACCTGCAACCTCCACCTCCTAGGTTCAGGTGATTCTCCTGCCTCAGCTCCTGAGCCGATGTGATTACAGGGGCATGCCGCCATGCCCAGCTAATTTTTGTATTTTTAGTAGAGACAGGGTTCCACCATGTTGGCCAGGCTGGTCTCAAACTCAACCCCATGTAATATGCCCGCATCGGCCTCCCAAAGTGCTGGGATTATAGGCGTGAGCCACCGCGCCCAGCCCATTTTAAATTTTTTTTACTTTTATTTTGCTTACAAGTTAAAGAAATAAAGGGACATATTCCCCTTGGGAAATAAGATGATATTTCTAGTCTTTGGGCTGAAGAATTATTCCAAGTATATGCTCTTTTCATCTTTCTGAAATGCCAGGTGTTTTGAGAAGTAGGTATTTACATCTCATGGAAAGATAAGAATTTGTCTCTCCAGCTAGATTAGAGGAACTGACCAGCTGGTTATTTTGGCAAATCAGCATCCACATCAAGGTGACTCTCCTCTGAGAGAAACTGATGAAGTGTTCGAATCTGCTAGAAAGGTCTGATGTTCCATGATCACTATAATATATAGATCCCATAGCAGGACAAGGAGCTGTATAGTTTGAGTAAAATATTTGAATACTTCGCAGAGACAGATGAGTTATGCCTTTTTAGGCTTTAAAAACCTGTTTTCTTAGGAAGCTGCCTTGGAAAGACACAGCTAGATGTTACCTTCCTATCAGCTAAGTGAATATCCAAAACTCACTGGAGGGAAAAGGCAGGGCTGGGTAGAACAGAGTTTGACAGAAAATGACAGATAGGTCACTGGAATATGTGCATTTTAAAACACTGGTTTTTTCCCACAGCTAGAAATTGCAGTTTTAGTGACATAGTATAATAAGAGGTCATTTTTTCCCCTCTTGGTCTTCACTTTTAAAAACTCATCCAAAAGTTGTGTAAAATTGAATACTCTTGAACCCTTGGAGGATCAAGACCTGCCAATGAATGAGTTTGATGAGTCTGAGGAGGAAGAAATGATTACTGTAGTCCTCGAAGAAGCCAAAGAGAAGTGGGATTGTGAATCTATTTGTAGTAAGTATATTCACTTTATGATAGTAATTTTAAAGTATTAAAGTATATCAACTTTAGTCTGGGTGCGGTGGCTCATGCCTATAATCCCGGTACTTTGGGAGGCTGAGGCAGGTGGATCACCTGATGTCAGGAGTTCAAGACCAGCCTGGCCAACATGGTGAAACCCCGTCTCTACTAAAAATACAAAAATTAGCCAGGCATGGTGGCGGGCACCTGTAATCCCAGTACTCGAGAGGCTGAGGCAGGAGAATGGCTTGAACTCGGGAGGTGGAGGTTGCAGTGAGCCGAGATCATGCCATTGTACTCCAACCTGGGCAACAAGAGCGAAACTCTAAAACAAAAAAAAACACATACCAACTTTGAAAAAATACATACATTTTAATAAGAGTTACGCTTTTAGGAAATTTGTGAAAAATTATTTGGAAAGAGTAATATTCCAATATTGAGTTGTAAGCAATTTATAAAACATTGATCAGAGACTCCAATGTTATTTTGCACTATGAAAACACAAGGTCAGAAATATAGTAGGAATTCAGTAATGCTTGGTGGAACTGAAAGTGTGCTTATTGATACATGACTTTTATTTGTTTGTTTAGGTACATACTCAAATTTATATAACCATCCACAGCTTATCAAGTATCAACCAAAGGTAAGTCCTAGTGTGCTAAGCTATTTGAAGGATGCAGTGCCTAAAAAATAGAGTGCACATTTTCGCTCAGTAACTTTTTATCTTTGTGGCTAGCAGTGATATTAGGAAAAGCAGCAACAGTATGCCATTAATGTGCTATTTTTTAATAGGAATGAGAAATAACTCTAGTACCATTTTATCTGTATTTCAGCCCAAACAAATTCGAATATCTTCTAAAACAGGAATACCTCTCAATGTCTTACCAAAGCAAGGACTCACAGCAAAGCAAGCTGAAAGAATACAGATGATTAATGGCAGTGACCTTCCTAAAGTATCAACCCAGCCACGTTCTAAAAACGAAAGCAAAGAAGATAAAAGAGCAAGAAAGCAAGCTATCAAAGAAGAGCGCAAGGTAAAAAATATTTTTCAAATGTGAGATTTACAAAGAGCTGGTGGAGGGGAAATTAGGGGAATTTTGTAAAAGCAGCCTGTATCAGGTTAAAGATATGAGTAATACAAGTATATTCTTGTACTTACAACAGGAACGAAGAGTGGAGAAGAAAGCTAACAAGTTAGCATTTAAACTGGAGAAAAGAAGGCAAGAAAAAGAGCTGCAGAACTTGAAGAAGAATGTTGAGGGTCTAAAGCTATAGACAGTGGAGCATACAGGGCAAGCAAGGCACTTTATTAGGGGCTCTTCATTATCTTTAGTCATTGACTAGAACCTTCAGAAAGACAAAACTGTTTGCCATTTTACTGGCAGATAAGAGGAAAATACAGTATTTGTATTATTTTTATACCAGCAAGTGTCCCCTGCCAGCTGTCTTGTAAATACTGTAATGTTTTAATTTTTAATATTTTAAGCTTACATTTGCTCTGAAATAAATGACTTCATGAATGTGAAATGTTTGGATAAATTAAAGGAAAATATCCATAACTTGAATGGAATTCATTTATTTGTATGGTTGTCATAGTTGTTTTTTGCAGATGTTTTCAAATATTTCTTGGAATCCTCTCCATGCCTTTTCAGGAATTACGTGGTTTAATTTGCTGTAAATAGAAAAGTGGCCTGGTTAAACTCAATTTTGAAATGCTGACTTTATTCTGTTTAGTGTAAGATGAGTTTTTCTGAGAAGTTTCCACTGTTAGGAAGCTAAGTTTTCCCTTGCTGTATACAAAGGACTATTTCAAAAGGGTGGTAAAACTGAATATTAAGGTTCTTAAGATTCATATTTCCTGTTATATTACTGGATGACTTGCTTTTGGGATTTAGGAACAGTGAAGGCAGGAAACAGAATAGTCAAGGAAATAAGAAAACTTATTTAGCTTCAGTGAGTCCCTAGTTCAAAATCAGATGTATTTATTTCAGTTTAAACTGGAGTTTGTCTTTTCAGCATTAGTTAATCCTTGGAACCATTCATACTTGATTAAAATACATAGTTGAAAACTTTCCCTGTTTTTGATGAGTTGATTTTTGTTTTAACTGATTCAAACTTTTTCAAGGTTTAGGCAATGACATCATCACAGTTGTTGATTATTTGGTAAACTGTGACTTCTTGCAACAGATTAGTGGCCCTGGTTTATGTTCTTGTCTAGTATGTTGTTATCTAGACTAAGCTGTAAAAATCTGTGAACACTGTTGCTCTGAGTTAGGAACAGAATGGCTGGGGCAGAACCATTTTTGGCAGGTGAGCTGCACTTGATATCTAAATTATTAGAAAACTGCCTTCATCTGTAATCATTTGCTTATGGCTTTTCCAAAGCTGGTAGGTATTAGCTTGTTCTACCATGTGTGATCTGTTTAAATCTAAGTACTGTAGGATTTTTAAAGAGTTGTCAAAACTGATGGTGTTAGGTATTCTACCAACATAGGCTAGAAAAAAATCTTAACTGGAGCTTATCATTGCAGAAGTAGGATACTGGAGAGAATGTATTTAAATGCCAGCCTGTGAAGTAAAGGGTCAGATGATGGTTTATGTCAATATTGAGAACGTAAGTACTAAAAGGATTGGCCATTTATTTTGATAGCTGTCTCAACTGAAGATTCTCAAAAACAGCAAGAGTCTTACAGGCATTGGATGTTCCTTTGTCATGTTACTCAAATTCTGTGTTATGAGGTGCTAACTTTACTTCACTTTCTTTAAATCCATATATTATATATCTTGCAATTAAGAGAAAAAGACTAGGCCATGAGTCTTGATGAAACATATTGTGATTTAGGCAGATTATACTCCAAACTTAAATATTTTAATTTTATTCTGAAGAACAAATTCATGATACTTTAAATGAATTTTCTGATATCTTTGTTGTCTAAAAATCTATGATGATTGGGAACTGATCATAAAAGCTCCGTGTTAAATGTTGGGAGCCCAAGAGATCAGAGGGTTTTTGCCTTCAGGAGCCACATGGTCTGAGGAGGCAGGATAGGTGCAACGAAATGTAACTGGTGATACTATCACTGTTGTGGTAAGTACCACTTTAAATGAGAATCTTGGTACTTGCTGTTCCCTGGAAGTGCTCTCACTGCAGACAGACCTTCCTCATGGTTGGTGCTCAGCTGTCACCTTCACTATAGGCTATTCCCTGAGCTTGTATTTAAAAATACTGCATGCATCTCTCCCTTGCATCCTTGACCCGCCCTCCCTGGTTTATGTTCTTCACAACCTCTGTTGACACAGAGAACTGGTTTTCAGTCTCCTCTTGCAGGACAAACCCTGAAGGCACAGTGTTTTATTTATTGCTTTATCCCCAGGTCTGGAACGGTGCCTGGCATTCAGTATACAGTCACAAAGTAGTGTATGGATGAATGGATACATGGGAAAGATTTCAGAAAAGAATTAAATGTGGAGAAAACCGTAGCAGGGCCTAGACTCACTGGGGTTAGGGAGGAGAGAAAGGCCTAAGAGATCCCAGGCAGGGGGCAAAATGTTGAAGAATTTGTATCTTAAACCTTTTTTGTTTTTTCTTTTTTTTTTTTGCCAAGATGGAGTCTTGCTCTGTCACCCAGGCTGGAGTGCAGTGGTGCAATCTCAGCTCACTGCAGCCTGCAACTTCGGGTTCAAATGATTCTCCTCCCTCAGCCTCCCGAGCAGCTGGGATTACAGGTGTGCGCCACCACGCCCAGCTAACTTTCGTATTCTTAGAGACAGGGTTTCACCATATTGGCCAGGCTGGTCTCGAACTCTTGACCTTGTGATCTGTCCGCCTCAGCCTCCCAAAGTGCTGGGATTTCAGACATGAGCCACCAACACCCGGCCCACCTATTTTGTTTAAGCACTGCCTGTGACTGGTGTTAAAACCACCTGGATATTGTGGTACCACAGATGCTCCTTGACTCATGGTGGGATTATGCCCTGATAAACCCACCATAAGCTGAAAACATGGTAAGTCAAAAATGCATTTACTATACTTAACCTACTGAATATCATAGTTCAGCCTAGCCTACCTTAAACTTGCTCAGAATACTTTCCATTAGCCCACAGTTGTGCAAAATCATCTGGCAATACAGTACGCTGTAGAGTTACCAGTTTGCCCTCGTGATCACATGGCTGGCTGGGAGCAGTGGCTCGCCACTGCCGCCCAGCATCATGAGAGGATTGTACCACTTTCTACTGAATACATACTGCTTTCTCACCATCATGGAAAAATTGTGAAGTTGAACCATCATAAGTTGAGGACCATCTGTACTGTTACTTTACAAGTCTAAGTGTCTGAAGTGCAGTTACCGCTTGTGTGTATTACCTGTGATGCCCTGTATCTACACCTCCATTGTGATGTCATCAAGTCACCTCAGTTGAAAGAACTCTAACCTCTTGTAACTTTACTGTTATGTTTTCAATACTTTTATGTTACTTCTTCATGTGGGTTGACATTGCTATGCTTTATCAGTCTTTTTCCAGTTAAATGGCAGAGAAGGTAGAAATTCTAATGGCCTTGCATTTTTATTGTGAAGCTTACAGGAGAATGTTTAAAGCAAACACAGGGCCACTGTTCAAGTTAAGAAATACAACATAGAAGTCCCCAGTGAATCCATCCTTGATTTCATGTCACTCTTTGCCCTCAGGTAATCCAGCTGTCATGCAAGTTGAACATCTCTAATCCAAAATCCAAAACGTTGAGTACCAATGTGAGACAACAAATAGAAAACACCACGCATAAGTACTTAATACAAGCTTTGTTTCATGCACAGAATTATTTAAAATATTGCATAAAATTACTTTCAGGCTGTGTGTATAAGGTGACATCTGAAATAAAGTGTTTAGACTTGGGTTCCATCCCCATGATATCTTGTTCCAAAATCTGAAAAAAAAAAATCTGCAACACTTCTGGTCCCAAGCATTTTGGATAAGGGATACTCAACCTGCATTAAGTATTTCCTTCTTTTTTAAAGCTACTTGTATAGTATCCCTAAACACAACACCTTTTTTCATTTTGACAACTGAAAAAAACAAACCTAGCTTTTTGAGGGCAGTATTTGCTACCAATTAGATGAAAGCTTCCTAGGGAAGATGAACTGTGAACAGTCCCTGGGTCTGACTTCGACTTCTAGAGTTTACAGGAACCCATGTTTAGATGTCAGTGAGCAAGGTGATGAGTGAGTTTTAGGGAACAAGTCACAGTTTAGGCATCCAGGATGTGCAGAAATATGCTTAAAGGATTGTATTCTTGTTTTATATTTTCTGCTTCTAAACTCACCCTGACCTCTCAAGATCAATGCAGAACCTTCCTGTGGGGTGAAATGAGTGTCTCCAACTGATCTAGAGATCAGGATATGGAAGGGAGAGCAGGCACTTTATTAGAATGTGGCCAAACATGCCAAGTGTAGAACAAAATGGGAGCCAGGACTTCCTTGAATATACTATCTTGAGATTATGAAGGCAGTGAATATGTTAGTCATGATAGCCTTCAACACATCTGTTTCTTTAATCACACACCTCAAACCTCGACTGGTTGCTCTTTGGTTGTGGTGCCTAACTATCATACTGAGAATTCTCTTTTCTCTATCCATTGTATAATTGCCTTTTCCTATATCTCATTCACATGCTTGTGGATCACATCCTCCAGTAATTCATGAAATGGGGTACAGGGGATGTAGACTTTTTGGGAACTTGGATGTCTGGAAATATATTCTACTCTTATGCTGGATTGACAGCTTGACTGGATATAGAATTCTTGGTTGTAGATTACCTCAGAAGTTTAAAGGGTTTCTCCCATTAGTTTCCATTTCCAATTTTGCTTTTTGGAAATCTGAAGCCATCCTGATTGCTGATCGTTTGTATCTGATTTTTCTGTGGAAGTCTGTAGAATCTGTCTTCAGTATTCTGAAACTTCCATTTTACTGAGTATTTTAAATCAGGTGTATTAGGGTTCTCTAGAGGGACAGAACTAATAGGATAGATCTATATATGAAGGGGAACTTATTAAGTATTAACTCACAATCACAAGGTCCCACAATAGGCCATCTGCAAGCTGAGGAGCAAGGAGAACCAGTACAGTGCCCAAACTGAAGAACTTGGGAGTCTGATGTTTGAGGGCAGGAAGCATCCAGCACAGGAGAAAGATGTAGGCTGGGAGGCTAGGCCAGTTTAGTCTTTTCACATTTTTTTTTTTTTTCTGCCTGCTTTAGATTAGATCCACGCTGGCAGGTGACTAGATGGTGCCCACCCAGATTAAGGATGGGTCTGCCTTCCCCAGCCCACTGACTCAAATGTTAATCTCCTTTGGCAACACCCTCAAAGACACACCCAGGATCAATAACTTTGCATCCTTCAATCCAATCAGGTTGACACTCAGTATTAACCATCACAAGTCCACCTCTTGTCAACTTGAACCCATATCCATCTCCTGAGATCATACGTAATCTCCAAATAAAGACGATAATGAGGTCATAATTATGCCTAACGTAATACAACTATCCCTCCTACAATCAGAAATGCACCAATCCCCAACCCAAATACTATTACTATACTATATAGTATACTTACATACTATACTATATACTACATATAAGTACACTATATGTAAGTATACTATATACTATATAGTATGTAAGTATACTATAGTAAGTATAGTATATAAGTATACTATAACAAAAATGGTGATGTGAAGTCAATAAATCATGTCACATGATGAAGGAAAAAGGAAATAAAATGAAGATATCTTCTTAGTACAAGTGTGTACGTGCACAAACATGGTTTTAACAAAAGAAGGAGGAAACACTCATGACAATTACAGTCCTCGTTTCTGCAGCTGGTCAAGTGGTCATAGCTGATATTGATGACTACATTCTTCTACTACCCATTCTGTATTCCCTTTGCCTTCAGCAAGCACCTCAGCAGGTTATGGTTTTTTCCTGGTGGAGTGACCCAAACCTTCATTCCTGAAGGGTCTGGGCCATTTGTAGTTCTGCCTGGATTGGGCTGTTGTAGTTTCCCATTGACCTTAATCACAGGGCATGGTAATACTAAGAGACACCCTAATAAATCTCCTGTATTGTATGCATACTCTTCCTTACCTCTGTTGTGGAATAGTAGAGCATACATGGCCTTCTAGAGAACTTTACCCAGCCCTTCAAAGTATTGTCACCTAGTTGGTGTTGTGATTGTGACTTCAAAAGGCCATTCCACTGTTCTATAAATCCAACTGCTTCAGGATGATGAAGAACATGGTGAGACCAGTGAATTCCATGAGCATGAGGCCACTGCCACACTTCTTTAGCTGTAAAGTGAGTGTCTTGGTCAGAGGCAATGCTTTGTGGAATACCATGACAGTGGATAAAGCATGCTATGAGTCCACGGATGGTAGTCTTGGCAGAAGCATTGCATGGAGGATAGGCAAACCCATATCCAGAGTGACTGTCTATTCCAGTGAGGAGAAACCTCTGCCCTTTCCATGATGGAAGAGGTTCAACATAATCAACCTGCCAGCAGATAGTTGGCTGATCACCCTGAGAAATGGTGCCATATCGAGGTCTCAGTGTTGGTCTCTGTTGCTGGAAAATTGGGCACTCAGCAATGGCTGTAGTCAGGTCAGCTTTGGTGAGTGGAAGTCCATGTTGCTGAGCCCATGCATAACCTGCATTCCTGCCACCATGGCCACTTTGTTCATGGGCCCATTGGGCGATGACAGGGTTGGCTGGGGAAAGAAGCTGAGTGGTGTCCACAGAACAGGTCATCCTATCCACTTGATTATTAAAATCCTTCTCTGCTGAGGTCACCAGTTGGTGAGCATTCACATGGGATACAAATATCTTCCCAGTTTTTGACCCCTCAGAGAGGTCCATCCACATACCTCTTCCCCAAATTTCTTTGTCACCAATTTTCCAAGCATGCGTCTTCCAAGTCCCTGACTATCCAGCCAAACCACTGGCAACAGCCCATGAATCAGTATATAATCACACATCTGACCATTTCTCCTTTCATGCAAAGTGCACAAGCAAGTGCACTGATTAAAGTTCTGCCCACTGGGAACATTTTCCCTCACCGCTTTCAGGGATGTCCTAGAAAGGCAGCTGTCCACTTTTGGGTGGTGCCTCCATATTGTGCAGAACCATCTGTGAACCATACTCTAGTCTTTTTCTGTCAACTGATCATAGGGAACACCCCATGAGGCATCGGTGCAGGCTGGGGGAGAGAAGGCAGGGTGGCAGGAGTGGAGACTATGGGCATTTGAGCCACTTCCTCATGTAAGTTACTTGTGCCTTTAGGACCTGCTTGAGCCCGATCACGTATGTACCACTTCCATTTGATGATGGAATGCTGCTGTGCATGACCTACTCTATGGCTAGATGAGTCAGAAAACACTCAGTTCATGATAGGCAGATCAGGTTGCATGGTGGCTTGATGACCCACAGTCAGACGTTCAGTTTCACCAAAGCCCAGTATCAGGCCAAGAGCTGTCTCTCAAAAGGAGAGTGGTTATCTGCAGAAGATGGCAGAGCCTTACTCCAAAATCCTAGAGGCCTCCGCTGTGATTCACCTTTGGGGGCCTGCCAAAGGCTCTAAACAGCATCACTATCTGCCACTGACACCTCAAGTACATTGGATCTGCTGGGTTATATGGCCCAATTGACAGAGCAGCTTGCACAGCAGCCTGGATCTATTGCAGAGCCTTCTCCTGTTCTGGACCCCACTCAAAACTGGCAGCCTTTCAGGTCACTCAATAAATGGGCCACATTAACACACCCAAATGAGAAATGTGTTGCCTCCAAAATCCAAATAGACCCACTAGACATTATGCCTCTTTCTTGGTGGTAGGAGGGGCCAAATGCAGCAACTTATCCTTCACCTTAGAAGGAATATCTTGACAGGACCCATAGCACTGGGCCCCTAGAAATTTTATTGAGGAAGAAGTTCCCTGAATTTTCATCAGATTTCCCATCCTCTGGCACACAAATATCTTACCAATAAGTCCAGTGTGTTTACTACTTCTTGCTCACTGGATCCAATCAGCATAATGTCATCAATGTAATGGACCAGCGTGATATCTTGTGGAAGCAAAAAATGAGCAAAGTCTCTCTGAATAAGATTATGACACAAAGCCAGAGAGTTAATATACCTCTGAGGTAGAACAGTAAAGGCATATTGCTGGCCTTGCCAGCTGAAGGCAAATTGCTTCTGGTGGGCCTTATGGACAGGAATGGAGAAAAGGGCATTTGCCAAGCCAATGGCTGCATACCAGGTACCAAGAAATGTGTTAATTTGCTCAAGCAGTGAAACCACATCTGGTACAGCAGCTGCAGTTGGAGTCACCACTTGGTTAAGC
Source organism: Macaca fascicularis (assembly GCF_037993035.2). Lineage (NCBI taxonomy): Eukaryota > Metazoa > Chordata > Mammalia > Primates > Cercopithecidae > Macaca > Macaca fascicularis. Next base: position 48,086,732 of record NC_088378.1, read on the forward strand.
TTATGATAATCCACTGTTATTCTTCCAGATCCATCTGTCTTCTGCACAGGCCAAATGGGAGAGTTGAATAGGGATGTGGTAGGAATCACCACCCCTGAGTCTTTCAAGTCCTTAATGGTGGCACTAATCGCCACAGTCCCTCCAGGGATGTGATACTGTTTTTGATTTACTATTTTTCTAGGTAAAGACAGCGCTAGTGGCTTCCATTTGGCCTTCTCACCATAATAATCCTCACCCGACCAATCAGGGAGCCAATGTGGGGCTTCTGCCAGCTACTAAGTATGTCTATGCCAATTTTGTATTCTGGCGCTGGGGAAATGACCCGGATGGTCCGAGAACCCACTGGACCCACTGTAAGTCGGACCTGAGTTGAAACTCCATTATTACCTGACCTCCATAAGCCTGTACTTTAACTGGAGGACCACAATGATGTTTTGGGTTCCCTGGAATCAACATCAGCTCAGAGCCAGTATCCGGTAGTTCCCAAAATATCTGATCATTTCCCTTTCCCCAGTGCATAGTTACCCTGGCCAAGAAGGCCAGAGGTCTTCTTGGGGAAGGATGGGAGAAAGATTAACAGCATAAATTGTCAGTAGTGTAATGGAGTCCTTTTTCAAGGGGACACGGCCTCCCCTTCATTCAAGCAGCTCTGGGTCTGTAAACTGGCTCAAGTCTGGAAATTAAGGGGCCATGATTCTCTGTTTTTATAATTCAGATTGGTCTTTTGTTCATTCGACCTAGAAGTTTTCTGCTTATATAAATTAAGTAAAAATGCAGTAGGCTTCGTATCAATTTCGCTTCTAGAAACACTGTGATTAATTAGTCAGTGCCAGAGTACTATATGAGTCAGACTATTCTGATTGTTGCCACTTTGCCTCTGTACTCCATTACAGTAGCTACGTGCACCTTGCCTTTGATGGCTGAGTGCTGCCACTTGACCCCTGCCACCTTGGGATCCAAATATTCCCACTGTATTTATTTCTTACTTTTTAAATTTATGTTTTAGTCTGTTTTCATGCTGCTGATAAAGACATACCTGAGACTGGGAAGAATAAGAAGTTTAATCAGACTTAACAGTTCCACATGGCTGGGGAGGCCTCAGAATCATGGCAGAAGCAAAATACATTACTTACATGGTGGCAGCAAGAGAAACTGAGGAAGAAGTAAAAGTGGAATCCCTGATAAACCCATCAGATCTCATGAGACTCATTCACTATCACGAGAATAGCATGGGAAAGACCGGACCGCACTTAGTTATCTTCCTCTGGGTCCCTCCCAAAACACATAGGAATTCTGGGAGATAAAATTCAAGTGGAGATTTGGGTAGGGACACAACCAAACCATATCATTCTGCTCCTGGCTCCTCCAAATCTCATGTCCTCACATTTCAAAACCAATCATGCCTTCTCCACCGTCTCCCAAAGTCTTAACTCATTTCAGCATTAACCCAAAAGTCCACAGTCCAAAGTCTCATCTGAAACAAGACAAGTCCCTTCCACCTATGAGCTGTAAAAATCAAAAGCAAGCTAGATAGTTCCTAGATAAAATGGGGGTACAGGTATTGGGTAAATACAGCCATTTCAAATGGGAGAAACTGCTCCAGAAAAAGGGGTTACAGGGCCCAAGCAAATGTGAAATCCAGCAGGGCAGTCAAATTTTAACGTTCCAAAATGATCTCCTTTGACTCCATGTCTCACATCCAGGTCATGCTGATGCAAGAGGTGGGTTCCCATGGTCTTGGGCAGCTCTGCCTCTGTGGCTTTGCAGGGTACAGCCTCCTTCCTGCCTGTTTTCATGGGCTGGTGTTGAGTGTCGGTGGCTTTTCGAGCCACACAGTTCAAACTGTCAGTGGATCTACCATTCTGGGGTCTGGAGGATGGTGGCCCTCTTCTCATAGCTCCACTAGGCAGTGCCCCAGTAGGGACTCTGTGTGGGGATTCCAACCCCAGATATCCCTTCCTCACTGCCCTAGCAGAGGTTCTCCATGAGTGCCCCACCCCTGCAGCAAACTTTTGCCTGGGCATCCAGGTGTTTCCATACATCTTCTGAAATCTAGGGGGACGTTCCCAAACGTTTTTGACTTCTGTGCACTCGTAGGCTCAGCACCATGTGGAAGCTGCCAAGGCTTGGGGCTTCTACCCTCTGAAGCTACAGCCTGAGCTGTACATTGGCACCAATCAGCCACAGCTGGAGTGGCTAGAACACAGGGCACCAAGTCCCTAGACTGTACGTGGGGACCCTGGGCCCTGCCCCATAAAACCACATTTTCCTCCTAGACCTCTGGGCCTGCGATGGATGGGAGGGGCTGCTGTGAAGGTCTCTGACATGGCCTAGAGACATTTTTTCCATGGTTTTGGGGATTAACATTAGACTCCTTGCTACTTATGCAAATTTCTGCAGCCAGCTTGAATTTCTCCTAAAAAAAATGGATTTTTCTTTTCTACTGCATCATCAAGTTCAGATTTTCTTAACTTTTATGTTGTTTCCCTTTTAAAATGGAATGCTTTTAACAGCACCCAAGTAACCTTTTGATGCTTTGCTACTTAGAAATTTCTTCCGCCAGATACCCTAAATGATCTCTCTCAAGTTCAAATTTCCACAAATCTCTAGGACGGGGCAAAATGCCACCAGTCTCTTTGATAAAACATAACAAGAGTCACCTTTTCTCCAGTTCCCAACAAGTTCCTCATCTCCATCTGAGACCACCTCAGCCTGGACCTTATTGTTCATATCACTATCAGCATTTTTGTCAAAGCCATTCAACAAGTCTCTAGGAGGTTCCAAGCTTTCCCACATCTTCCCGTCTTCTTCTGAGCCCTCCAGACTGTTCCAACCTCTGCCTGTTATCCAGTTCCAAAGTCACTTTCACATTTTTGGGTATCTTTTCAGCAACACCCCACTCTACTGGTACCAATTCACTGTATTAGTCTGTTTTCACAATACTGATAAAGACATACCTGAGACTGAGAAGAAAAAGAGGTTTAATTGGACTTACAGTACCACATGGCTGGGGAGGACTCAGAATCATGGCAGGAGGTGAAAGGCACTTCTTACATGTTGGCAGCAAGAGAAAATGAGGAAGAAGCAAAAGTGGGAACCCCTGAAAAATCCATCAGATCTCGTGAAACTCATTCACTATGAGGAGAATAGCATGGGAAAGACCAGCCCCCATGATTCAATTACCTTCCCCTGGGTCCTTCCCACAACATGTGGGAATTCTGAGAGATAAAATTCACATGGAGAGTTTGGTGGGGACACAGACAAATCATATCAATTTATTTATTTATTCTTTTATTTATTTTTTTTGTTTTTGAGATGAAGTATCTTTCTGTTACCCAGACTGCAGTGCAGTGACATAATCTTGGCTCACTGCAATCTCCACCTCCCAGGTTGAAAGGATTCCCTGCCTCAGCCTCCTGAGTATGTGGGACTGCAGGTGCCCAGCACCACACCCAGCTAATTTTTGTATTTTTAGTAGAGATTGGATTTTATCATGTTTGCCAGGGTTGTCTTGAACTCCTGACCTTAAGTGATCTGCCCACCTCAGCTTTCCAGAGTGCTGGGATTACAGGCATAAGCCACCACTGCACCTGGCCTATTCCCATTGTATTTAAATTTTGTAGTTGGGTGACTGTGTATCCCACTGTTAGATCTGACATATAGAGAAGGGCAATTACAAGACTCTTCAAAGATGCAGGTGCTGCCCTCTCAAATCTGTTTCACAAGGCATTGGTCAAGGGTATATTTTCTGGACCCTCCTGGATGGGATGAGTAGGTCTAAAGTGACTAATCCACCCCACCATCCCTAAGCCTTTGGGTCCCTTCTTCTACATTAAACCAAGGGAGATCAGGCATTTCCAGCTTGCTCACAGTGGGCCATCTTTTAATCCGTATTTCAGCTAACCAAGCAAATAAACTGTTAGATTTTTTTAAAACTCCCTGATCTGCAACATTAAATGCAGAGTCTCTATTTAGTGTCCCCCAATCTATAAATTCAGCCTGATCCAACTCTATGTTCTTTCCATTATTATCCCACACCCTTAATATCCATTCCCATGCCTGTTCTCCAGATTTCTGTTTATGTAAGTTAGAAAACAGTTCTTTTTGAGTGTATCACACCTCTCATGGGTCACATTCTCAACCTCACTTCTAGGGCCCTCCAAGACTTTTGTCTATTTATAGATCTAGAAGCAAACAGAGGTGTTGGGGGTGGTTTCTGAGGAGAATCAACATTATCTTGCCTGGCAACTGCCTTGGGGGAGGCCATAACTGTTGCCTCAGGCAGCGCAGGGTTTATCTCTTCAGACAAAGGTGGAAAGGCTGATGGCAGCATGGGTCAGGGAAGGGATGTTGCCACTACTGGGGATGGGGAAGCTGTTTCTTCTGGCAAAAAAGGTCCATCAGAGTTTACAAACTCAGTGTCCCCAGCTTCATCAGGGTACTCCCACATGTCCCCATTCAAAGTTGCAGGGTCTCATTCTTTTCCAACCAATGACCTCACTTTAATAGCAGACACCTGGCGAGGCTGTGCATGCACCTTTCATTGCAGCTCAGCCACTTGCATGATAAAAGCTTGTATCTGTTTTTCCATAATTTCAGCTCTTTCTCTAAAGGAGATAAGACTCTCACTCTGGGCAATCTTAGCAGATTTGAGGCTAAGTATCTGCTTCTGAAGCTGGGAGTTAAAAATCCCTGAATTCATCATTTTCTTTCATCACTTTGTCCACTGAACTTAGGAGCAACTAACCAGCTTCATTATGTTCCTTGGTTCTCCACATATGGTCAAAGGTATTACATATAGAGTCACTAAACTCCTTGCCTCTCATGAGCAATGAATCAGGTGTGTCAAATGCATTATTATTATTATAACTCTCTAAACAGTTCATGCCAAGGACTATCAGTGTTTTCCATATTATTAGAAGTAGAGTCCTTGGCATTTTTGGATCTAATTATATTAAGCAGCCAACTCCAGAAACCCCAAAACCGATGAAAGAACTCCATTCTTAATATTCTGTTCTTCTAGAACTCCTGGTACAAAAATCTGTATTAGTCAGGGTTCTCTAGAGAGACTGAACTAATAGGAAATGTATATAAAGGGAAATTTATTAAGTATTAACTCACATGATCACAAGGTCCCACAATAGGCCTCTGCAAGCTGAGGAGAAAGGAGAGCCAGTCTGAGTCCCAAAACTGAAGAACTTGGAGTCTGATGTTCAAGGGCAGGAAGTATCCAGCACGGGAGAAAGATGTAGGCTAGGAGGTTAGGCCAGTCTAGTTTTTTCATATTTTTCTTCCTGCTTTATATTCTAGCCTTGCTGGCAGCTGACTAGATTGTGCCCACCCAGACTGACAGTGGGTCTGCCTTTCCCAGCCCAATGACTCAAGTGTTAATCTCCCTTGGCAACACCCTCACAGGCACACCCATGATCAATACTTTGCATCCTTCAATCCAATCAAGTTGACACTCAGTATTAACCACCACAGGAGGTTTATGTCCTTCTTTTTTGGAAATAATTTAAAAATATTTTTATTCTCTTCCTCATATTTTCTCCTTTTTCTCTCTTGAAGTATTATTTGGAGTAGACCCGTCTGGACCAGTATTCTACTTTGCTTGTTTCTTTGCCATTTCTATGCCATTTTACTTTACTTTCTGGGAGATTTTCCTAATTTTATCTTTCAACTCTCTATTGAGTTTTTCTCCTAAAGACTTTTTTAATTTCTAAGAGTTATAATTTTCCTTTAATTTTTTTTTTTGGTCTGTTTTGGACTTACCTGCTAGAGACATTCTTCAGATCTTTGGAAATTCCTGTCTGTTTGTTCATCATTAAGACTGGAAGAGGAAAAACATGGAAATAACGAACAAGTGAGCAGTATTTCATGACCAAGCTGTATTGTAGGGTGGTCTGAGTGAGCTGTTCGGGAATCTCCCAATATCAGTGTCTTTACATATTTGCTAGTGGAATAATTTGATTCCCAGGGAAGTTACATTTTGCCCTGAGGGCAAGGGTTTGGCAAGCAGAGTCCTCTAAGCCAAGTAGAAGAAGATGGGCATGTGAATATTCTCTGCTTTCAATATCACTATTCATGAAATTAATCACTAGATTGTATATATGTACCCATATACACGTATATATAGACATGCATACATATATAGCTGATTCTTGTTATTCATGGATTCCCTATTTGCAAATTTACCTACTTGCTAAAACTTACTTGTAACCCTAACATCAGTACTCATGGCACTTTTATGGTCATTTTCAGACATGCACATAGTGATCAAAAAGTTGAGTCATCCAGCACATTTTCCCAGCTGAGGCTGAACAAGGTAATACTCTACTTTCTAGTTTTAATGCTCATAATGTACTCAAGTTCCTTCCATGGGCTATTTAGTGCCACATTTTCCACATTTTTGTGCTTTTTCTTTGGTGATTTCACTGTTTAAAATGGCCGTGTTAGTGGCTCACACCTGTAATCCAAGCACTTTGGGAGGCTGAGGCAGGAGGATCACTTGAGGCCAGGAGTTCGAGACCAGCCTGGCCAACATGGTGAAACCCCATCTCTACCAAAAATACAAAAAATTAGCCAGGTGTGGTGATGTGGGCCTGTGCTCCCAGCTACTCGGGAGGCTGAGGTGGGAGGATTGCTTGAATCTAGGAGTCAGAGATTGCAGTGCGCCAAGATCGCACCACTGTACTCCAGCCTGGGTGACAGAGCAAGACCTTGTCTCAAAGGTGGAAGGGGATGGGGAAAGGCCACCTAGCACAGTGCTGAAGTTCTGTCTGGTGTCCCTAAGCTGAAGGCTGTGATTTGCCCTAAGGAGAAAATATGTGCATTAGGTAAACATTCAGGCATGAGTTTACAGTGCTGTTGGCATGAGTTCAACATTACTGAATCAACACTATAAAGAAGGTGTCTTTAAACAGAAATACACATAAAACAAGGTTTTTGTATTGATCCATTAACAAAAAAAGACAGAAATCTAACTCTGTATTTCCCCTAGTAGCCACAGTTCAGTATTTGCTAATTCAGTGCTCACAGTGACTTTATGGAACTTAACTACCAAAAATAATGAGAATTGACTGTATGTATGTCTGTATCTATACCTACCTGTTTTTGCTGTAGTATTCATACCTTCAGACGTGCCTCATATTGACTAATGCACAGACTGCTTATTTTTACCTTTCCAGAAAGCAGAATCACCTAGAGATGGGGAAGGGCATGTATCCAAGGAGCAGGAGAGTTGCGGTGTGGGGCAGGGGTTCGGGGCGGGGCATGATCTAGGAATCTTAACTTCTTTCAAAGAGCTTTCCCCTTGGTCCTCCATATTTTGACAGTCTCTTCCTCCTCATCCGCCTGCCCCAGGTGTAGAGGTACATGCTGTCCAGGAGTTCCTGTGACTTTTAAGAGTCTGTAGGGTGCATCTGGATCGTTCTCAGTTCTCCCTTACTGTTAGTTTGGGAAGTAGAGTTTGGTGTTGCTTTAAGTCCTCCAAGTCAGTTACAATGTCTATTAGCTTTCCAAATTTTAGGTTTCTTGTTTTCTTTCCTCCCTGTCCTATGTTTCTATGTCCCTTTGTCCCTTTACTGTAGCTTTGTTGGGGTTTAGGGAGAAAGCAAAATTAGATGGGAAGCTCTAAATTAGATAGGATTCGCTATCCTAACTGAGTCTTAATTCTTTTTCTTGTCTCATGACTCATGTTCCTGAGATAAATTTTATTGATAAGTTGAGGCCATTATTCCACCCCCTTGCCATAGGGCCTTGGAAGATGTTGATATTGCTAAATATTTGCATGTTCTGGACTGCAAAGAACTTAAGAATTCTGTGATTTGCAGGCATCTGAATGAGAAAGTGTCTTCCTTTTTCTTCTCTACCATGTTCCTTTAAGAAAATGTGGATAGCTTAGTTCTCTACAAAGCACTCTTAATTTTCAGCTCAAGAAAGGGAATATCTGGTCAGAAATAAAACTCTTTCAGTTTTAATCTAACCCTAATTCTCTCCGTGCTTCTTTGTAATGTTTGTTTTTGTTTTTATTTTTATTTTTTTCCTGCTCATGTTGTCCCTGTTTTTTGTTTGGTTTTTTGTTTGTTTTTTTTGTTTTTTTTTGTTTTTTTTTGAGATAGGGTCTAGCTCTGTTGCCCAGGCACAATCAATCATGGCTCACTGCAACCTCAGCCTCCTGGACTCAAGCAATTCTTCTTTGGCCTCAGCCTCCTGAGTAGCTGGGACCACAAGTGCATGCTACCATGCCTGGCTAATTTTTAAATTTTTTTGTAGAGATGAGGGTCTCACTGTGTTTCCCAGGCTGGTATTGAACTCCTGAGCTCAAGCAACCCTCTCGCTTCAGCCTCCCAAAATGCTGGGATTATAGGTATGAGCCACCATTCCTGGCCTATGTTTTATTTTTGATGTGTTAAACAAAGCTTTATCACTCCCAGATTACTTTCTGTTACTCATTTTTAATGTTTTCAAAGTTTACAAACCAATGTTTGAAAATAATAGCCACTATGATCGTTTACCAAGTATGATTCCAGGTAGACAGGAAAAGAAATCGCTGAGGTGATACTCATTGTTTTAGAACATCTTCTGCCAAAGGGGTCCTTTTTTATTTTTTAAAAGGCACTCATTTGTTCTGATTTTTAAAACAGTAATGCATAATTCTCATTAAAAGTTTGGAAATACAGAAAACTAAAAGTAATATTCATCTTTATTCATACCCAAAGTAATTCCTCTTGTGTGCCCTTCCAGTCTTTATTAGTAAATATATGAATAAAAATGTTTCGTTAATATTTTTCCATGTTATTCTCCCACAAATTCCTTTAAATTAATATAAAAATGGTTCAGCAATTTTTGGCAACCTATTTCTGTCAGAGGCCAAGTAGTATCATTTTTGGCTTTGCAGGTCATATGGCCTTCATTAAAAGTATTAAAATCTGCTCTTGGAGCCAGAAAGCAGCAATAAATACTACATATACAAATGAGCATGGCTGTGTTCCCATAAAACTTTATTTACGAAAAAAAAAAAAAGGCTCAGATTTGGTCCACTGGCTACAGTTTGCTGACCCCTAGATATTATTTTTAAACTTTTAATTTTGACATAATTATAGTTTTACAAAATGTTGCAAAACAGCACAGAGAGATAGTTGCTGGATGCCATTTACCCAGTTTTCCCCAAGTTACATCTTAAATAACTATAGTACAATATCAAAACCAGGAAACTGACATTAGTACAAGGTGTGTTCACAGTCTGCACAATTTGATAACATGCAAAACCACCTCACAATGAAGATACAGAACTATTCCATTATACAGAGATCTCCCTCATTCTAACCATAGAGTCACAATCACCTTCCACCTCACTCCCAATCATCTTTATCCTTTTAAAGTCTCTAATCTGTGTCCTATTTCTCTAATTTTGTCATTTTTTAATAAGTTATGCAGGTGAAATCACACAGCATGTGACCTTTGAAGATGGGCTCGTTTCACCTAATATTGAAATCCGTCCAGGTTGTTGCATGTATCAGTGGTGTTCTTTTTCAGCTGGGCACGGTGGCTTACACCTGCAATCCCAATACTTTGGGAGGCCAAGATGGGAGGACTGCTGAAACCCAAGAGTTCGAGACCAGTCTGAGCAATATAGTGAGACCCCATCTCTACAAAAAATAAAAAAAGCTAGCTGGGTGTGGTGGCACATGCCTGTTGTCCCAGTCACTCAAGAAGCTGAGGTGAGAGGATTGCTTGAGTCCAGAAGGTAGAGGCTGTAATTGACCATGATTGTCCCACTGTACCCTAGCCTGGGCAAAAGACCGAAGTCCTGTCTCAAAACAAAAACAAAAACAAAAACGCATTTTTATTGCTGAGCAGTATTCCAGGCTCACCATTCACCTATTGAAAGGCATTTGGGGAGCTTCAAAAGGTTCTTTTAATGTTCTAGCAATCACCTATTCCATGTGATTCAATATACAAAACAAACACTGCAGACCTCATTGATCTCCATGTTTGATTCAGCTGGCTAGCTAGGTGTTCCCTTCCTTCCTTATACTCAAGCTTCTGAGTTGAATGTGGTTCAGAATGTGGTGGTCCATCTGTATCCAAGTATTGAATTGAATCATATCATTTGTATCTGTCAATATTTTAAACTCATTGAACTCACTGATTTCAACCAAAGGTCATTAATCCTCTAGGGACTTCTAGTTGCTTTGCAGGTGAGTACTAACATCTCTCTAGTTGTAGTGATGGTTGAATTAATAGTCTTAATACTTGGAAAGAGACTCAAATTCAAGTCCCAGTATTGCCACTTACTACCTACAGTCGTAGAGAAGTTACCTACTTGAGCCTCCGTTTGCTCATTTGTAAAATAAAAATAGTACTAACCCTGTCTCATAGGGTCACTGTGAGGATCACATGAGATAACATAGTAAAGCACCACACAAATGTTACTGTAATATTCATAAAAATAGATTATCCTTCACTAGTGTTTTAGAAAGAGCAGCAGTAGTTTTATAATCAAGATGAGTAGTTTCAGGTTGTGGTACCCTTGCTTAAAAATATGTACACATATTTTATATACATTTATATATATTTAGATGAAGTTTTACAAACTGCACCAAAAGAACAGGGAGGGCAAGAGGTATTTCTGTGTGCTGCGATGGATGACCTGTGTTGAAAATACAATACCAATTAGCAGATGTGAGAAGAAATCATTTAAATCAACAATGTCTGTAGCAGGCTACCCATCTGCTTCCTGTTAACTAGGGCTTCCTTTTTCAAACTGTCTTCCTTGGTTTCCATGACCCTGTTCTCTCCTGTTTCTCCTCCTGGCTTATCATCATCATTTTCTTGGCCCTAAATATAAGTTTCCCTAAGGATCATCTCTGTACTTCTCTTTCCATGACTTCTTCCCTGGCAATATCATGCCTTTACTTCATTTCTCAAAGCCTACATCTGTGTCTCTCACCCTGACCTCCCTCATTTCCATCCTGCTGGCTGGACAACTCTATTTCAACTCAGTGTTTCCAAAGCTGAGGTCATTTTTCTTCCTAAGATGGCCCTTCTTTTCAAGTTTCCTGTTTCTATCCCACACCCCAGCATCTTCTCAGTCCTTCTGCCTCTAAACGTAGAACAATCCTCAAGCATTCTTCTCTCTTTGCCACCTCCTACCCCCCACAAATCTAATTATGCTGTTGACTCTTTGATACAGAATCATTCATCTCCTCTTTCTTTTCCATTTCAGGCCTCCACCTTCAGCTTTTTTGTGTGTATGTGGGGGAGACAGGGTCTTGCTCTGTCTCCTAGGCTGGAGTGCAGTGTTATGATCATGGCTCACTGCAACCTCTGCCTCCTGGGCTCAAGTGATCCTCACCTCAGCCTCCTGAGTAACTGGGACCACAGGTGTAAGCCACCAAGCCCCACTAATTTTTTATTTTGTGTAGAGACACAATCTCCCTATGTTGCCCAAGTTGGTCTCAAATCCCTAGGCTCAAGCAATCCTCCTGCTTCAGCCTCCCATAGTGTTGGGATTACAGGTGTGAGCCACCACACCTGACCCACCTGCAGCTTTTTCCCTAAACTCCGCTTTTCTCCCACTATACTCGCAATCCATTTGCCCTTCCTTGCCTTTCTCACATCTGTCTTCCACAGTTCTATTCTTCCAACTTAATGTCCCTTGTTACTTTCTTTGCATGTAGAGTAAAGCCCAGATGATTGGTCTAATATAAAGTCTATGCTCAGACCTCAAACTGCTGTTTTTATTAACCTAAGATATCATAGCTTTGATCAAAGTGCTTTTTAAATCTTTACAAATTTGACGCCTGATGAACCAAAAGGAAGTAATACAAAAAACGCTTTTTCAGAATTTCATAATATTTTGTTTTTCTCATGATACTTTTCTAATGTCATTCATTTATCTGCATACTTTTTTCTACACTGGTCCCATGTATGATTTCTCCCAATATTTCCACAGAATTGCATATAGCCAATATCTATTTATCGAACGAATGACTGTTTCTATGTTACAAATTCAATTCTTGCTTGGCCCATGCATTCAATCAATAATTATTGAGTACCTTACTCTGGGTCAAGTACTTGGAGGCATTGGGCATAAAATAGGCACATTCTCAGCCTTCATAGAACTTGCCTTCTAGTAGGAATCCCAAGGATGTTACCACTGGATTATTTATGACTGACCTTATACTAAGGTATTTTTTGCTTATGTCTCAAGCAAAGTTATCAAGCACTTCGTTTAAGAATATATTAAATATTAAATCAAATAATTATACTCTGGTTGCCTGAAGATATGGAATTTACTTGTTTAGTGATATGAGTTTATATCAGGAAAGGAAAACACAGGTGAGTTTACACAGGGTCTTCACAAGGGGAAGAAGCGGTTGGTGGGGAGGGAAAAGAGAGTGAGCATATCAAGCTATTGAGGTCACCTCCAGTCAGTCATTCCTTCTTGGCCAGGCAATTCCATGAAACTAACATAATGTGCTCTTGAATTTTACACAGATGGCAATCAGGAGTTATTTCCCTGTGAAGTCTGTGGAAGACGCTTTGCAGCAGATGTTCTGGTAAACATAAAGACGTTTTGTAGATGTGTTTCATTGGACTTAAATGAACTGTCAAGTCAATGAGGAGGCGGCAGTGCAAAGATTAAAGACAGATGTGGAGGGGAAGCAAGGGAAGAGGAGAAGTACATAACCTATGGCTGGTGGGCCCAGAGAACACTGAGGCAGATTGATGCTGCCTCACTCAAAAGCGACCCTGTTGAACATGGTCCTCCTGAAATGATGCCAGATGGAAGTCTCTTGGCATCGTCAATGATCCCTCAAGAGGTTTTGGCTCTTCCGCCTTTTCTTTAAGCATCAAAAATTCAAATTTCAAGGCCAAAGCACCAGGGAAATTAGCTAGTCAAGAGGAATGAGCATTGAATTTTAGACATCTGGAAACTTGGCTTTTAGCCGCAAATTTGTCACTAATCCTGACAAGTCCTTTAACCTTCCTGTTTTCTGCTTTGCCACGTATACAGAACCTTCCAATTTCAGGGTTTTTATACCATTTGAACAAAATGATACATGGATGTAAGGCCTGTTCCCAGATCTAATTGTTGTCCAGATTCAAGCTAATGACATGTCAAGTCCCCTGATTGATGACTATAAAGTTGAATAAAAGCTTGATTTATTTCAAAATTAGGGAATCAAATAGATGACATGCCCCAATATTATAAAGGGGTTCCCCAGAAAGATCATTTTTTTTCAAAAAGAAAATCTAAGATGATAATACAGCTGTAAGTTGGGACATTTTAGATAAAGGAGACTTATCTGGAACTTAAAGGATGTGAACTGTAAGCCTGACTACGTTTGGGACAAAAGACTATAAAATGAGGTTGTAGGTTTTATTTTTCTGAGGAATTTAAAAAACGAAACAGCTGTCTTTTAGTTAACTGTGGTTAGAGCTTCCTGAAACTAGAGGGAGAGCTTGCGGAGCTGGTTGTGGCCCTGTAGCCCACCAGTGTGTGTCACTGCCTTTGCCAGCCTGGAGCCGCACCCCCAGCCGAGAATCAGTTTGAGACCTGGGAGGTTCCATTTGCAGAGGGAACTCTAAATGTCAAGTACATCTTGGATACTTTTGAGTTTCATTTCCTAAGCCTATTTCTAAGCTATGGAGGGCATTGATCAAATGATTTGATCTTTCTCTCTCCTTTAGCTTAAAATGCATGGCTTGTTCTTAGCCAGTGCAGTGATTTTTATAGAGCTTGTATTTTGTGGGGTCTTACAAAGCTACTGTGTCAATGACAACTATTACGTGTCACACATCCACCAAGGGAGAGGGCAAAGGTCCCATAGTGGTACAGTAGCATACTTTATACAGATGGTACACAGGCAAAGCTCTGCGTGTTAGCTTCTCAGTTTTTGTATCAGAAATGTTGAATACTTGAAGGATTACTGGTTGGAGTAAAAAGTATACTGCCCACATTTGAGTTAAACATATGAACCCAAATTTGAAGTAAGTCTTTTAGCTATAAAGGCATTTTATTGTCTTTGCTCAAACACAGTATCTAGTTATATGTAACGTGGATGAGAAGAGTCAGATGGATTCGCTCTGCTGTGACCTGTTAGAGAATGAACTAGGCTCTGAGGAGCAAACATCGTCCCTGGAGTAGGGGCTGTCTAGGAATGCCTAGGCATTAAAAACTGATTGTGCACTTTAGAAATTCCAATCCCTACCCTTCATTTTCTAGGAAAGGCATGGACCAATATGTAAAAAACTCTTCAACAGAAAGCGTAAACCTTTCAATTCTTTGAAGCAAAGATTACAGGGCACCGACATTCCTACTGTGAAGAAGACTCCACAATCCAAGGTACTCCTGATATCTTCTTTATTGTTTGTTATTACATTCTGTGGGACTCTAAGGCCTGTTTCTGGGACTTCTGGTTTCATTTTTGCTTGATAATGCAGTAATGTAACTGTAATCCACCTTTACTGTTTTCTTTATAATCTTGCTCACTTAGATTTCCAAATATACTTCAGATATTTTCCAGATGTAGCAAAAAATAATCTTGTTTATGTTTTCGTTAGAGTGGCTTTAAATCTAGCAATTAACTTGAGAAGAAAGTCACTTTTAATGTTATATTTGTCTTTCTTTAAAGTTTTATAGTTTCTTTATTTTTCTGAATTTTCTTTTGTGTTTTCCCTCACTATTATGGCCTGCAAATTATATTACTGTATTTTCCAAACCACTTTAAGGAGTACTTTTGAAAAAGAAACTCTCCTTTTCTCCAATTTTCACAGTTCTGTTTCCTGTGAATTCAAATTCCAGCTTTAAACAAAATTGTAATGGAGAGGTATATAGTCTAGGGTATTATTTGTTGGTTTTATTTTTTACAGTCTCCACCTGTGAGGAAGTCTAACTGGAGACAACAACATGAAGACTTTATTAACACAATCCGATCAGCAAAGCAGTGTACGCTAGCCATTAAAGAAGGCCGACCCCTCCCACCTCCACCCCCTCCATCCTTGAACCCAGGTGTGTGGACATTTTCGGTTGCTTTTGAGGCTATGCTTGACTTTTGACCAAATCATCATGCCCTCTATGCACTCTGAAATTGACAATAACAATTACATAGAAGTAATTTTATTAATTATATAAAAGTAAACTTATCCTATTTTTTTCAGTTCTGCATAAAGATTTTGTCTCAACATGGGAACACCAGTGTAGCTGTGCTGTAGTATTACATAACTCCAAGGGACACCAGACACCTCTTAGCTGATAGGCATGGAGCTATGCAGAGCAAGCTAACCAACTCTGCAACAGCTCCGTCGTGTCAGATACCCACAGCTCTTTTTCTTTTCCCGGGTAAAATTCCCAAAACATGAAATTTAGCATTTTAACCATTTGAAGCTGTACAATTTAGTGGTCCACAGCTTTTTTTTTTTTACTGGAAACATTTTATTTGAAAATTTAAAAATCTGTAGAAAAGAGGAAGGAATAGTACACATGCCCTCCACTGAAACTTGGCAATTGTTGACGTTGTTGCCATAATTTCTCCCTTTCTCTTTTTTATCTTTGGCAAAACTATTTAAAAGTAAGTTCCAAGCAACATCAATACTTTATCTTTAGCTATTTTAGTGTGTATCTCTTAAGTTCATTTTCCTGCATAATCTCAATACTATTATCACACTTGATATATATTAATATGTTTTCCCAATTACTTTAAGAATGTTTTATAAAGCTCTCTTCTCACCCATATTCAGCCACAATCCAGGATCCAATCACAGTTTACATATTACCTTTTGTTATCTCTTCAGTCTTTATTAAATCTTGAACAACATCCCTACCAGGCTATTTATCTTTTACAATGTCTCATGTTCTGTATTTCTCCACTTATTTAGTCATATTGGTAAACTTTTTCCTCTATCTCATCTTTCTGTAAACTGGAAGTTAGGGCTAGAATCTCAATGAGATTAACATAAATATTAATATAAGATTATTAATATATCAATATTAATCTCATCAGATACAATATATGACTTGCAAATATTGTCTCCAATTCTGTGGACTGTTTTTTCTCTCTCTCTTGATAATGGCCTTTAATACACAAAAGTTTTTTGTTTTGATGATGTCCAATGTATCTGTTTTTTCTTTTGTTGCCTGTGATTTTGATGTCATATCCAGAAATTAATCACCAAATCTACATCATGAAGCTTGCCCATGCTTTCTTCTTTTGGTTTTAGCTCTTATGTTTAGATTTTTTAAAATCTATTTTAAGTCTATTTTTGTGTGTGATATAAGTTTTCAACATCATTTTTTGCATGTGGCTATCCAGTTATCTCAGCACCATTTGTTAAAAAGACTTTTCTTCCCCATTGAATAATTTTGGCACCATTATCAAAAGTCACTCAATCATATGTTTGAGGATTTATTTCTGGGCTCTCTGTTCTATTCCATTGGTCTAGATGTCTGTCTTTATGCCAGTACCAAAATGTTTTGATTACTGTAGCATTCTAGTAATTTTGACACAAGGAAGTTTGAGTTCTGCAAAATACACTCAAGATTGTTTTTGCTATTTAAGGTCCTTTGAGATTCCATATGAATTTTAGGATTTTTGTTCTGTTTCTGGAAAAATATTATAATGAAATTTTGTTAGGGATTGAATTGAATATATAGAATGTTTTGGGTAGTATTGTCATCTTAATAATATTAAGTTTTCCAATCCATGAACATGGGATGTCTTTCTATTATTTACATCTTCTTTAATTTCTTTTAGCAAAATATTGTAGTTTTCAATGGACAAGTCTTTCACTTCATTGGTTAAATTTATTTCTAAGTATTTTATTCATTTTGACATTATTATAAATGTCAATTTATAATAATGGAATTTTTAACTTTCTTTTCAGATTGTTCATTTTTAGTGTATGAAAATGTAACAGATCATTGTATGTTGACTTTGTATCCTATAACTTGTGCTGAATTCATTTATAATATTATTTATGATAGTGTTTTTGTGGGATCTATAGGATTTTCTACAATAAGATTATGTCACCTGAAACAGAGATAATTTTACTTCTCCCTTCCCAATTGATATGTCTTTTATTTCTTTTTCGAACCTAAATCCTCTGGCTAGAACTTTTAGTACTATATTGAATAGGAGTTGCCAAAGTAGACACCCTTGTCTTGTGTTTTCCATTGAGGATAATATCAGTTATGGGTTATGACTTACTTTTTAAAGCATAAATAATAGCATATAATGGGTATTATAACATGGAAGTGAAATGTATGACAACAATAGCACAAGGTTGGGTGAGGAAAATGGACATATATTGTAAGGTTCTTACATTATACATGAATAGGTATAGTGTCATTTAAAGGTAGACTATTGTATGGTAAAGATACCTATTGTAAGCTCTAGAGTAACCACTAAAAAATACTGCAATTTAGTTAATAAGACAATACATGGAGTAGAGATAAAATTGTAAAAAAGTTCAATCCAAAGGGGGAAAAAGGCACAAAGAGCAGGTGGGATAAAGACAAATAACAAGATGGTAGACTTAAACGTAACCATATGCATAATTGCATATTAATGGCCTACAGACTCCAGATAAAAGACAGAAATTGTCAAACTGAATAGTAAAGCAAGACCCAACTATAAGTTTTCCATAAGAAAAACACATTGATATAAAGACACAAGTAAGTTAAGAGCATGGGAAAAGATATACATGCAGACAATAATCATAAAACTGGAATGACTGTATTAATATAGCATGAAGTTAACTGCAGAGCAAGTATTAACAGATGATGATTCAAAAGATAAATACATCAAGAAGACCTTTCAGTTTTAAATGTTTATATGCCTAGTAACAGCTTCTAAGAATGTGAAACAAAAACTGACAAAACTGGAAGGAGAAGTAGACAGATTCACAATTATATTTGGAGATTTTATCACTCCTCTCTTAGTAACTGATAGAATACACAGCAGGAAAATCAGTAAAGATATAGAAGAGTTGAGCAACAGTAACCAATTTGACCTAATTGACATTTATACTTATCCTATGACACATAGCCACAGCAGAAGACACAGTGTTTTCAAGTATACATAAAACAGTCACCCAAGAGAGACCATATACAGGACCACAAAGTAGGTCTCAAATTTAGAATTGACATCATACATAATATATTCTTGGATCAGAATGGAATTAAATTAGAAATGTATGACAAAATATATCTTGACTATTTGGAAATCAAAAAGTCATTCCTAAACCTATGGATCTAAGAAGAAATCACAAGATAAATTAGAAAGTATTTTTAACTGAGTGATAATGAAAACATCTAACTTTGTGGGATGCAGCTTAATTAATTCTTAGAAGGAATTTTATAGCTTTAAATGTTTGTAATAGAAAAGAGAAAAGGTTTACTTCAATTATCTTAAACTTTCTCTTTAAAAGATTAGGAAAAGAACAAATGAGACCTAAATTAAGTCAAAAGAAGAAAATGACATAATTCATTAAATTAACAAAATATTTTTAAAAGCATATGATCATCTCAATAGAGAAAAAGCCTTCCACAAAGTGTAACTCCTTACACATTAAAAACAATACAAAAAAAAACAAAAAACAAAAAATCAAACTTCTCAGCAAGGTAGAATTAGGAAGGAATTTCCTTCATGAAGGTCATCCTTGAGAAATCTGCAGCTAACATCACACTTAATAGTGAAAAACTGAACACTTTCTCACTGAGATCAGGAAAAAAACAAGGATGTTCATTCTGACTACTTCTATTCAACACTGTACTATTGATAATGCTCAGTGTAATAAGGCAAAAAAAATCAATTAAAATATTATATTTATATGTAAAAAGCATGTAAATTGGGGAAGAAGATGTAAAACTATCTTTATTCACAGACAACATAATCATGAATGAGTATACATAGAAAAGTCTAGGGAACTACAAAAAAGCTACTGGAATTAAAGTGAATTTAACAATGTTTCAGGATATAAGGTATACACAGGCGAGTTGTAGTTCTATATACTAGACATAAACAATTAAACAATGAAATTTAAGGCTGGGCGTGGCAGCTCATACCTGTAATTCCAGCACTTTGGGAGACCGAGGCGGGTGGATCACAAGGTCAGGAGTTCGAGACCAGCCTGGCCAAGATGGCAAAACCCAGTCTCTACTTAAAAAAAATACAAAAATTAGCCAGGTGCAGTGGCGGGTGCCTGTAATCCCAGCTACTCCGGAGGCTGAGTCAGGAGAATCACTTGAACTGGGAGGCAGAGGTTGCAGTGAGCTGAGATCATACCACTGCACTTTAGCCTGGGCGACAGAGCAAGACTCCATCTCAAAAAAAAAAAAAAAGAAAGAAAAGAAAGAAATGTAATAAATTTATAATAACATAAAATAGTAAATATTTAGGGGTATATTTAATGAAATATATGAAGAATCTATAAAATGAAAATCTCATAGCATTCCTTCAAGAAATTAAAGAGGACCAGACTAAATGGTGAGATGTACCATTTTTCTGGTTTGGAAGACTCAAGATTGTGTTATGATGTCAGTTCTACCCAAATTAGCCTATGGATTAAATGCAATTCTAATAGAAATACCTAGAAGTTATTTTTGCTGAGTAGAACTAGCTGGCCGGGTGTGGTGGCTCATGCCTGTAATCCTAATACTTTGGGAGGCCGAGGCGGGTGGATCACTTGAGGTCAAGAGTTCGAGACCAGCTTGTTCAACACAGGGAAACCCTGCCTCTACTAAAAATACAAAAAATTAGCTGGATGTGGTGGCGGGCATCTGTAATCCCTGCTACTCCGGAGGCTGAGGCAGGAGAATCCAGGAGGCAGAGGTTGCAGTGAGCAGAGATGGTGCTACTGCACTCCAGTCTGGGTGACAAGAGCGAAACTCAGTCTCAAAAAAAAAAAAAAAAAAAAAAAAGAAAGAAAGAAAAGAAAGAAATTGACTAGCTGATTCAAAAATCTTATGGAAATGGAAAGGATCTGGAATACGCAAGATAGTTTTTAAAAAAGCATAAAATTAGAGTATTTACATTACCTGATGTCAAGACTTATTGTAACATTACAGTGATCATGACAACTTGGTGTTGGTGTATCAATTTAACAGAAAATAGAATCTAGATACAGATACCCCCCTATCTGTAGGTAATCGATTTTCTTAAAGGATGCCAAGGTAATTTACTGGGGGAAAGGCTAGTCTTATCAACAGATGATGGTGGAACAACGGATATCCATATGGAAAAATGAACCTTGATTCTTATACCATTGTCTTAATCTGTTTGTGTTGCTGTCAAGAAATACCCGAGGCTGGGTAATTTATAAAGAAAAGGGGTTTATTTGGCTTACAGTTCTGCAGGTTGTACAAGAAGCATGGCACTGCATCTGCTTCTCTTGAGGATCTCAGGAAGTCTCCAATAATGATGGAAGGTGAAGGGGAGCAGGCATCACATGTCAAGAGAGAAAGCAAGAAGGAGGGGAAGGAGGTGGGAAGGAGGAGTGACAGGCTCTTCTTCTTTTTTTTTTTTTTGAGAGGGAGTCTCACTCTGTCACCCAGGCTGGAGTGCAGTGGCATGATATCAGCTCACTGCAACCTCCACCTCTCAGGCTCAAGCCATCCTCCCACCTCAGCCTCCCTAGTAGCTGGGACCACAGATGCATGCCACCGCGCCTGGCTAATTTTTTTGTATTCTTGGTAGATGTGGGGTTTCTCCATGTTGCCCAGGCTGGTCTTGAATTCCTGGGCTCAAGCAATCCGCCTGCCTTGGGCTCGCAAAGTGTTGGGATTACAGGTTTGAGCCACTGCACCCAGCCCAGGCTCTTCTTAACAATAAGTTGTGATGGGAGGTAATAGAGCAAGAACTCACTCCATACCAAAAGGACAGCACCAAGCTTGTTCATAAGAGATCCACCCCCATGATCCAAACAGCTCCCACTAGGCCTGCCTCCAACATTGAAGATCAAATTTCAACATGAGATTTGAAGGGGACACATATCTAAACTGTATCAACCACATATAAAAAGTCATTCAAAAAGGATCATTGACCTAATATAATGGTTACAACTAATGACCAACAAAGATTTGCCAGGCAGAACACAAAATCCACTAATAATTTTTTTTAAAAAAAGGAAATTAGCAAATTAGGCCTTACCAAAATTAAAAATTTCAGTTTGAGACTTAAGAAAATGAATCTGGTCTAAAGAAATGATCAATAAAGAAAACAACAACAACAACAACAAAAATGGAAAGGCAAGTTACAGACAGGGAGACAAATATTCATAATATGCATATCTGACATAACAGGAATATATAAAGAACTCGTAAAACTCAGTAATGAGACAACCCAATCAGAAAAGGTCAAGAGATGTATTTGAACAGACACATCACAAAATAATAGCCAATAAGCACATGAAAAGATACTCAACATCATTTTCATTAGGAAAATGCAAATTAAAAACCATGAGATACCACTACACATCCACTTCAATGGCTAAAATTAAAGACTGACAATACAATGCCTGTAATCCCAGCACTTTGGGAGGACGAGGTGGGTGGATCTCTTGAGGCCGGGAGTTCGAGACCAGCCCGGCCAACATGGCAAACCCTGTCTCTACTAAAAATACAAAAAATTTAGCCGGGCATGGTGGCTCACTCCTGTAATCCCAGCTACTTGGGAGGCTAAGGCATGATAATCATTTGAACCTGGAGGCAGAGGTTGCAGTGAGCAGAGATTGTGCTAATGCACTCCAGCCTGGGTGACAGAGCAAGACTCTGTCTCAAAAAAGAAAGAAGAAAAAGACTGACACTGTTAAGTGTTTGCTATGATGTGGACCAACTGGAAGTCTCATATGCTGCTGATAGAAGTATAAAATAGTACAACCACTTTGCACTGGTATTTTCTTAATAAGTTAAACATACACTTAGCCTATACAGCAATTCCATTTCTTGATATTTATACAAAAAATGAAACGTGTCCATAAAAAATATTTACATGAATGTTAGCGTAAGCAAGCTTTATTCATATAGCATAAACTGGAAACAACTAAAAATATCTGTCAACAATTGAATAGGTAAACAGATTGTGGAATATTTACAAAATGGACTAGTATTCAACAATAAGAAGGAAATACATGCAGTAACATAGATGTTCTATTATATGAAATTATAGGTCAGGGAAATCTTATGAATAGTAACAGGAAATGGATAATTGGTTGCCTGAGACTGGGTTTTGCAAAATATTGACTGAAAGGGGGCATGAGGGAACTTTCTGGGGTGATGAAAATGTTCTGTATTTTAATTAGGGTGGTTAAAATGGATACATTTGTCAAAACTCATTGAACTGTACATGTAAAATAGGTGCATTTACTTGTGTGTAAATTATTCCTCAAAAAGACTATTTAAGAAAGTGCAAAAATGAAAAGCCACAGTGTAGTCATACTATAAAATCGTCTGAAAAATAAGTCATCTGAACTTCTATACCCGAAAATAATCCTCATATTTGCTTCCCTTTTATTGAGTGCTAATGAAAATATAACTTGAAATGATGTGTTGTCTTAAGATATTCAGTAGAAAGATCTGTGCTGTGATTTTAGTAATAATGTAAGTACTTTGGCAACAAGTTTCATATAACAAAAAACATCTTTTATGAGAAATATATTCATTTTAAGATCAGAAGCTACAGCATTGATGGCTACCTTATGGTTCTTTAATTGAATAAGTGAAACCATGTCAGATGTCCTGCTGTGTGAATTTCTCTCACATTTTAGATCCAACTTGGATCCAAGTTAGATCCAAGTTGGATCTAAAATGTGGGGATTATTGTTTCTCCAAAAAAAAATTCCTTTTGTAAGGCCTCACCAAATGTTCAATTTATTTTTCTTTTCTTTATATTTCTATGCTAACATGTCATTTTATAATGAACTTCTTTCTTGTGCCCTTTACATAATTTTATGCAACAAACCAAATGATTATATGCACTCCCAATATTTTCACCACAATTGGATGATTTTGTTTGTGCAGAGATTTTATATTAGCCCAGAATTCTCAGGCTTAAGTACTAGAGAATTTATTTGCTGTTGTTGTTGTTGTTTTTCCTTCTTTTTTTTTTTTTTTTTTTTTTTTTGAGATGGAGTTTCGCTCTTGTTGCCCAGGCTGGAGTGTAATGGTAGGATCTCAGCTCACTGCAAACTCCACCTCCCAGGTTCAAGCAGTTCTCCTGTCTCAGCCTCCTGAGTAGCTGGGATTACAGGCACCCATCAACATGCCCAGCTAATTTCTGTATTTTTAGTAGAGACAAGATTTCATCATATTGGTCAGGCTGATCTTGAACCCCTGACCTCAGGTGATCCACCCACCTCGGCCCTCCGAAGTGCTGGGATTACAGGCATGAGCCACTGTGCCCAGCCAGTATGAGAGAATTTATATACATATAACTAGAATTATATATAACATGGCCTAACATGCATGAATGTGCCAGTAATTTCCCTTTTTTCCTCAGCATGTTTCCCTATTTTCATGATTCAGTTTTTGAGACATGCCTATATTCTGCTTTTTAGTGACTTAGCTAAGCCTGTCAATGATTTAAATTTCTCAGATACTGTGACAGTTTATGGGGACAGTGATATAGAATATTTATAATTGTTATTTTTCTGTGAGACCTGGGACATTCAGTTACCATTTTATATAGCTACATAGACATGGATATACAGCACAATGTTGGCATTTTAAAATAATGCTTGGTTTTCCACTTTTCTGTGAGATCTGGCCACCATATTCCTCATAAGAATTCATTTGTACTCTGACTTTTAAAATCATTACCTATCGAAATAAATAGGACGTGGTGATTTTCTGAAAACATTATTGATAGAGGAAGAGAGGTGACTCCGATTGAACTGACAGTAGAACAAATAACGCGGTCATGCTGGGTTCAGATTATTGTTGCAGAAAACACAACAATTCTTAAAGTATGTGAAGTTCAACATAAATAGAATCAGCAACCTTGAATTCTCAGCCACAGGACCCTCTCCTGCCTGCTCTCTGCCCCTCTGGTGGGGACTTACATTCCTTCTGTAGGTTCCCAGAGGCCTTAGTGCCTCCTCTTCTACAGTTTATCCCACCAAGCAGTAATTGTCTGTTTGCCTAGTCATCTCTGAGATTTTCATTGGCAGAGAAATAGACTTCAACTGCTGTCTCCATGGTGATATGTAGTACCAAACACACAGAAGGGTGGCAGTGAGTGAATGAGCAAGTGGGATTAAGGAAGCTACTCAGTATTGCCATGATCATTGTCTTTGCCTAATGTGAGTAGGGTTTATGGTTGCGGCATTTCTTATGTAAGACTTCGATTTCCAGCTGGCAAAATTGAAGAAATAACCACCAAGCTGAGAGCCATGTTCTAGATGGTTCTTCTAAACTATTGTAAATGAATTCTGAATGATAATGGCACTTTCTATTGTACTTTTTTCCTAGGCAGTTTCACTTCTATTTTGGTAGTTGGAAACATAACCTTGCTGAACCTGTTTCCGTATAGCAATAGCTAGCATTTATAAAACATTTAGTATATTCCACCCTGCCCACTGTGCCAAGCCTTTATGTGGGTTATCATAGTTAACTTTCACAACAACCTGATGAAACGGGTGATATGTAGGTGCTGGGAAAATGGAAGCTTAAAGAGGTTGGGTAACTTGCCTGCGTTCACACAGATAGCAAGTAAAGAACTCAGGCTCAAAACCACTCAGGCAAGCTCTAGCACTGGGCTTTTTATCATTTTCCAGTGCTGTCCTGTTCTGTTTTTTTTCAAAGCATTTATCTCCGTGTGAAACTTTTATTTATTTGTTTCTGTACTAGAATGCTTACTCCTTGATTTCAGAGACATTGCATCCCCAGGTGTAAGACAGCACCTGTCACCAAGTAGATGCTCAATCAGTATTAAATAATGATGAGGTACTGCCTTCTGGATGGAGTAAGAAATAAAGGATAAGGTTACCAGATAATTTGTAAGTGCTTAACAATTGTTACATTTTATGAATATACATTTTAGGAAATGATTTGTTCAAATAGAAAACTCCCCAAACTGCTTTAAAAGGTGGCTTACAAAAAATTCTTAATATCCTTTCATGAAATATCCATTCACACATGTAGGAATTTTGACTATACACTAACACAAGTTCTACACTGAGTTTGAGGTTGATGCAGTTTCACAACCTTCTTGGGGTGCGGGGGGGGATTATTTTATGTTGCTGATATCTAGTATGTTATCCCTTTAAGGTACCTAAAACAAAACAAAGCAAACATCAATCTCTGCTTGATTTAGAGGGGTAGGTGCCAACCTAGTTTTGCTATGAGCAGCTCCACGTTCTAAGAAGATCTTGGCTCTCTCCCAGTTCTCATTTCTCTCACTAGCCAATTATGTCTGGTAATTGCAAATGAAAGAAGAATTTAGACAAAAAGATATTATACAGAACCACAGAGAACCTGAGGCCGAGAGGAGCTGCCTGGGCCATTGCATCTCTGGAAGCTGAAGCTGTTTTTGGTGAACTTTCCTATCATCCCTCCTTTTCTCCCTTTTCTATTTTTTGAGTCCTCACCTTTTATCCTATTACTATCTCCTTCCTGAATATAGCCTGCTCACTTAGTAGTTAAGTGAAAAAAAATTCTAGCCACTGCAAAAGCAGTATGTCTTTCTGCCAGTGACACAGTCCCATTGACTTCCGTTCACATCTCCCAAACCCCCATTTTGAAACATCCCATCTCCCTCTGTAACTCCGTAACTTCTGTAAGACCCACCCAGCACTACAACCTAGGTTTTGAATATTCTATGCCCTTCTGTGCCATCAATATTAACATTCTGTGTTTCTAGAACTACTTTCTTTACACAGGATTTACTAAATAATTCATTTAATTGGGAAGTTCTTAAGTATAATCTTCTTTGTTTTTCTGGAAAAGTACATCACTTAAACATTTCAAGGGCACATACTTGAAATGAATGCACAGGCTGTGACATTTTTCCCTGCCATGTCCTTTAGTTGAGCCCTGCATGTCTCCCCCTTTGGGAGTTTGGGACCTTGTTCTTTCATGTTGGAGCAGAGTTCATATCATTACTTATATATTTATTTATTTATTTACGTATTTGAAATAGTGTCTTGTTTTGTTGCCCAGGCTGCAGTGCGGTGCATGATCACAGCTGACTGCAGCATTGACCTTCTGGGCTCAAGCTATCCTCTCGAGTGGCTGGAACCACAGGCACACACCACCACACCTGGCTAATTTTTTGTAGGGACAGGGTTTTGCTATGTTGCCCAGGCTGGTCTCAAACTCCTGGGCTCAAACAATCCACTCACCTCACCCTCACAAAGTGCTGGGATTACTGGCATGAGCCATAATATCCTTATTTCACTTAATGTAGTTCACTCTATAATTCTGTAGTTGTTTTTGAAATGTTAATTGCCATTTGTTATCTTTACATTCAGATTATATTCAATGCCCATATTGTATGAGGAGGTTTAATGAAACCGCAGCCGAGCGACATATTAATTTCTGCAAGGATCAGTCTTCTCGCCGAGTCTTTAATCCAGCTCAGACAGCAGCCAAATTGACATCCAGAGCTCAGGTAACTATCTCTCCCCAGGTGTTGGCTCTTGTGCCCTTGCATGCCTGGGGTGAGCAGGTAGAATTCCCTAGAGAACCTCAATTACCCATCCTAAGAAGTGTAAGGGTGAAGAGAACTGATGACCATTGCTCATCCCTATGGGAGCTGACTTCTTTTGAAGGAGAATGCTTTCCAGCTAATGGCACCTTTGGGTGTTGTAGAAAAAAACATTTCTAAAGTATTTGTAGCTTCTTTGGGTGAAGACTTGAATATATAGTGTTTCTATAGTATTATGGCAAAACTCTTTATCAAACAGTAGGTATCAACCTTAACCATCCAGAAAAGAATTACGAATCTAAAGTGAAACTGCCTGAGTGGGACAGGCTGTCCCAAGGCAACTTCCCCACAGGTCATATGTTTTGCTCTGTAGAGGAGGGGTCTTCACCTTTTATTTAAAGTCACAGAATCAGCAAGTTAAAGGGATATGTGAAAGAATGGAAGCAGCTGTTATAATTAGGTGCAAATCAGTAAAATAACAACCTGAAGTGGAAGACAGTAGATTTATAAACCATAGAACTGGAGCCAGCAAACAGCACCATACACATCAAAGGTCTCAGGTACATACCTACAATATAGCATAAAAACTATTCGTTTCATAGACATGCTTAGATGCCATGAAAAGTTGGTTTGAATACTTTAAGTGTATACAGACTGTTTATTTTTGAGACAGGGTCTCACTCTGTTGCCCAGGCTGGAGTGCAATGGTATAATCATGGCTTATTGCAGCTTTGACCTCCCAGGTGCAGGTGCTCCTTCTACCTCAGCCTCCTGAGTAGCTGAAACTACAGGTGCATGGCACCACGTCTGGCTAATTTTTTGTATTTTTAGTAGAGATGGGGTCTCACTGTGTTGCTCAGGCTGGTCTCGAACTCCTGGGCCCAAGCGATCTGCCCTCTTTGGCCTCCCAAAGTGCTAGGACTACAGCTGTGAGCCATCGTGCCTGGCCCCTGCAGCCTGTTTAGAAAGCTTCTGGTTAAATCCGGTATCTAATGGGGTGGGACCCTTTCCAACAAAAGCGGATCCCACAGACTGTGGATCATGAGCTCTATTCCCATAAGCATTAGAGAGTTATTGACTATCACACATGTACCAGAAACTGTGCTAGCTACTGGTTGATCAAGAATTTGTCATTGAAAGATGGAGGAGGACTTGGAGCTGGTACAGTTGGCATATATAGGAGAGCTATGGAAGAAGAAGTCACTGCAATTCCTGGAAGTCTTCAAAGGCAAGCAAACGTTTTGCCCTTAAATATCAAAATGGGTTCACCAGCCTAGAGTTGGGGTTGGGAAGCACTTTATGCACAAAACATCCAGCTTGTGGCCTGAGGCACCCATCTGGGGGGCTAAAGCATACAGTACCTATGAAAGAGGTACAGGATGCCAGATGTGGTGGCTCATGCCTGTAATCCCAGCACTTTGGGAGGCCGAGGTGGGCAGATCACCTGAGGTAGGGAGTTTGAGACCAGCCTGACCAACATGGAGAAACCCCGTCTCTACTAAAAATATAAAATTAGCTGTGCGTGGTGGCACATGCCTGTAATCCCAGCTACTTGTGAGGCTGAGGCAGGAGAATCAGTTGAACCTGGGAGACGGAGGTTGTGGTGAGCCGAGATCATGCCATTACACTCCAGCCTGGGCAACAAGAGTGAAACTCTGTCTCAAAAAAATAGAGAGAAAGAAAGAAAAGAAAGAAAAGGAAGGAAGGAAGGGAGGGAGGGAGGGAGGAAGGAAGGAAGGAAGGAGGGAAGGAAGGAAGGAAGGAAGGAAGGAAGGAAGGAAGGAAGGAAGGAAGGAAGGAAGGAAGGAAAGAAGGAAGGAAGGAAGGAAGGAAGGAGGGAAGGAAGGACAGGGACAGGCAAGATAGGCAGCCAGATCTAGAAAGGCTTTAACTCAAGTCAGTTGAGAGAGGAAGAAAAGAGGAATTGATTGAAGAGACACCCTAAAATCAAGGACAGCCAGACCTGAGGGCCTGGAAGCAGGAACTGGAAAGTCCTCAGGAAGTCAGGCAGTCCTCCTTTGTACTTTGCCATCCCATCTCTTCCTCCTGCTATTCACTGCCTTCTGTTCTCTCTGACGATGGAGTTTCTTGGCCTTTCTGTCCAATTGGCCTCATGTGTCATCCTGCAGGCAGTGTGGGTTGGGTGAACAGTGGAGGCTGGAGTGACATGGAACTGGCTTTTAAGGAAGGTCACTTTTGCAACTACTGTTCCGCATGGATTAATGGGAGACCAAGTAGGACCCACCACAACAGGGAAAAAATGAGGGCCTAGATTAGGAAGATTAATAGGGTGTGTGGGAGGGAGAATCTAAGAAATAATTGGTGAGACTGAGAAAATGATTAGACATAGGATAAAAGAGGGGATCAGAGTTGACAATAAGGTTTTCAGCTCCAGAGCCTGGAGAGATAGGAAGACAATCTCTGTAGATAATAGAACACAGGAGGGAGGACATATTTGTGTTGAGGGGCAGTGGGTATGATAAATACAGTTTTATAGATTCAGTTTTGTTTTTTACTTTTGTTTTTGAGACAGAGTCTCACTCTGTCACCCAGGCTGGAGTGCAGTGGTGCAATCTCGGCTCACTGCAAACTCCGCCTCCCAGGTTCAAGCGATTCTCCTGCCTCAGCCTCCCAAGTAGCTGGGATTACAGTCACCCACCACCACTCCCAGATAATTTTTGTATTTTTAGAAGAGACGGAGTTTCACCATGTTGGCCAGGCTGGTCATGAACTCCTGACCTCGAGTGATCTGCTTGCCTCAGCCTCCCAAAGTGCTGGGATGACAGGCATGAGCCACCACACCTGGCTTAGATTCAGTCTTGACATCTGAGATAGCATGGGAAGAAGTGCAATGTAGAAAAAGCCAGGATTCTACATTCAGTAGTCAGGGTTTGAATTTCTTTTTTTTTTTTTCTTGAGATGGAGTCTCACTCTGTTGCCCAGGTTGGAATGCAGCAGTGCGATCTCAGCTCACTGGAAACTCTGCCTCCCGGGTTCAAGCAATTCTTGTGCCCCAGCCTTCCAAGTAGCGGGATTATGGGTGCCCACCACCATGCCTGGCTAATTTTTGTAATTTTAGTAGAGACGAGATTTCACCATGTTGGCCAGGCTGGTCTTGAACTCCTGACCTCAGGTGATTCGCCTGCCTTTGTCTCCCAAAGTGCTGGGATTACAGGCATGAGCCCCCGTGCCCGGCCAGGGTTTGAATTTTAATTCTATAATTTAAGTAAACTTGGCTGATTTACTTAAATTCTTTGAGATTCACTTTAATCTGTCAAATGGGGTTAATCATGTGTGCCTTGCTGAGTTGTTGGGGGACTTAAAGATAAGTGAAGGACCCAGTTCAGTGTCTTGCACATAGGGGCTCCTCCTTTCCTCTCTCTACATTACCCCACCCTCCCCTTCTCCAGTAGCCTTTTCTAGTTGATACGATTGGCACCACACCTTTGGAGGAATATGACTACTTTGGGCTTGATTACAGCCTAATTATGGAAAAGTTTCTTTGTATAAGTCTACCTACATTCTGTAAAGCAGTAAAGGGTGAGTTACCTTTCTGCAAATGGTTCCTCTTACCGGTCTCCATAGTTGGTCAGCTTTAGTGGGGCCAAGGAGAGTACAGGAAAGCAGCAAACGGAAGTGTTTTTATTCCTGAAGAAGGCCAGCTGGCTGTCAGTGTAACCAGTGACTTGGCCCCATTCCTCTCCTTGTTTTCCAGAGCTGAGTGGTGATTGGGAACACAGAAGAAAAATTGCTTGCTTTGTGAATTCCTTCACTCACTGTAGAGTATATCTGAACAGCCGTATTTGTTTCCTTTGTGCCAGCTTCACCACTTTGGGGCCTTGTCTAATAGTGAGGCTTACTCAAAAATGGAACAGGAAAGGAGGGGTTGTTTCAGTTTTGAAGGGCTGTTAACAACACAGCCGAAATATGTTTCTATTTTAAACATAATCAGCTTTTAAAATGTGTCATACCCTTAACCAAAAGAGACCAATATGGGCCTCTAAAAATAGCTTTATTTGTGTGAATGGGGATGAGCTGTGTGTTATAGTCTCTCAGCCATTCTTACCCAAGTGAGAATTCTCACTTGGGGTAACAGGTTATCTTTATACTGCAGTTTCCATGGAACTGGAGGTGGGATCAGTGACAAGGTGAAAGGAGCATGTGAGAAACCTTTTGGTCCTTATTTCGTTTTAATATAACTATTCTGCGGCTGCTGCTCTGCAGGGAGGGGGATGGTATAGGGATGTTGTAATTTCATGCTTAAAACATTTGTTGCCTGCCAATCTGTTTTTCTTCTCTGTTCATGTTAAAACAAAACAAAACAAAACTGTCTTCAACTGTAATGAAAAAAATAAAATGTTCTTTAACCTTTATTGACATGAAGTGATTTCTTATGTCTCCATACAACTAATTTTATAGGATGAATATACCACTAACAACCCCAAGGGCTTCATTATGGAAGGGAAGCTTCAAAACCCAGATATGGCTTTGAGCACCAGCTGGGAGGACAAGAACTAGGCTAACTGAAGTGCAGGGTGTGTGTCTGTCCCCTTCTCCTGGATTCAGGGAGTCCCTGCAGATGATGCCAGTCTGCTGCTGGTGAAGTGGGAACAACTGTACCTCCTATGTGGTACCTGAGATTACAGAAGGTGTTCTCTTTGTCTCTCTTTCTTTCTCTCTCTGTAGGGTAGGGCTCAGATGGGTCCAAAAAAAGAACCAACTGTTACCAGTGCCGTGGGAGCTTTGCTGCAGAACAGGGCCCAGGTGGCCACAAGTGAAGTCCCAACCAAGTCCGGTGAGTCAGAGAGTGCATTTCAGCTCTCAAATGATGGGGGTCAGAGGAGATCACTATTGGGTCTGGGATTCACCGGTAGTCTGCAAAGGCTCTAAGACATTCACTGTTGCTTCTGGATGCAAAGATATTTGGAGTAGAGGTTAAAGCTTATTTGCCAAAAGGGAGTATTTCTTAATTTATCAGGATTACACAACTTTCACAATGTACAAGTCAAATTCTATTATTGCAATGGGAGTCTAGAACCATTGTTCTCTGGTCTAGTAAAATTGAAGAGATTGAAAACAGGAGAAGACCATGTGTCTTATGTTTGTGTTGAAAATAAAGGGAAAGTTTCTTCTCTAGAAATAAATACAGATCCTCCTCAATGTATGATGGGGCTATGTCCTGATAAGCCCATTGTAAATAGAAATATGATTTTTAAAAATGCATTTAACACCCCAATTAACTCATGTAAAGTTGAAAAATCTTATGTCAAACTATCATAAGTCAAGAATTTCTGTACAGTCATCCCTCGGTATCCACAGGGAATTGGTCCCAGGGCCCTAGTGGATACCAAAACCTGAGATGTTCAAGTTCCTGATATAAAATGGTGTAGAATTTGTATATAACCTAGGCACATCCTCCTGTATACACTAAATCATCTCCAGATTACTTATAATACCTAAGGCAATATAAATACTATGTAAGTAGTTGTTATGCTATATTAAAATTGTTGTATTATTTTTTATTATTGGTACAGTTGTGTTTTATTTATTTATTTATTTTTAAATGTTCTCCATCTGTAGTTGTTAAATCTGCAGATGTGGAACCCATGGGAACAGAGGCTGACTGTAATTTCTTCAAAGTAGCAGCAAGGCAGAACCATAGGAGCCATCCTAATGGGGATGAGGTGGTATCTCATTTTAGTTTTAATTTGCATATCTCTAATGATTTGTGAGGTTAAGCCTCTTTTCAAGTGCTTATTGATCATTTGTATATATTCGTTGAAAAAATGTCTGTTCAAGTCCTTTGCCCATTTTTGAATTGTTTTTGTTGTTTTGGTTTTTGCTAACTTAATCACCAGTGTAATTAGTTGTTTTTGTTGTTGACTTTTAGGAATTCTTTATGTATTCTGGATATTAATCCCTTATCAGCCATATGGTTTATAAATATTCTTTTATTTCCTATTTCATGGGTTGCCGTTTTTACTCTGTTGATATTCTTGTGTATGTGTGTGTGTGTTTGTTTGTTTGATTTTGAGACAGGGTCACTGTTGCCCAGGCTGGAGTACAGTGGCACAATCATAGCTCACTGCAACTTCAACCTCCCAGGCTCAAGTGACCCTCCCACCTCAGCCTCCCAAGTACCTAGGACTATAGGCATGTGCCACCATGCCCAGATAATTTTTAAATTTTTCATAGAGATGAGTTCTCACTATGTTGATATTCTCCTGATTCATAAATTTTTAAAATTTTCGTGAAGTCCAATTTGTCTATTTTTCTTTGGTTGCCTCTGGTGACCAAGAAATCCAAGAAATTGGATTAATCTTTGCCTAATCCAGGGTCAGAGAGGTTTACTCCTATGTTTTTGTCTAAGCTAAGGCTAGCTTTAGATCTTATATTTTAGGTCTTTGATCCATTTTGAGTTAATTTTTAATATATGGTGTTAGGTAATGGTCCAGCTTCATTCTTTCGAATGTGGATGTCCAATTTCCCCATTCAACCAATGGTCTTGCACCCTTGTCAAAAATCATTTGACCATGTAAACAAGGTTTTATTTCTGGACTCTGTTCTTGGTTTATATGTCTGTCTTTATGCCAGTATTACATTTCCTTGATTACTATAGCTTTTAGTAAGTAGTGACATAAGGAACTATGAGTCCTCCAAGATACAGCCAAGATTGCTTTGGCTATTTGGGATCCCTTGAGATTCCATGTGAATTTTAGGTTGGGCTTTTTTATTTCTGCAAGAAACATCATTGAGATTTTAACAGTGATTGCACTGAATCTGTAGATTGCTTTGTTTAGTATGGACAGCTTAACAATAGTAAGTCTTCAAATCCATGAACATCTAATATATTTCTGTTTATTTATGTCCTGTTTGTTGGTGTTTTTTTTTTTTTTTTTATCATGAAAGGGTGTTGAATTTTCTCAAATGCTTTTTTATGCATCAATTGAGTTGGTGATGTATTTTTTGTCCTTTATTCTGTAAATGTAGTGTACATTGATCAATTTTCATGTGTTGAACCATCCCTGTATCCCAGGAACAAATCTCACATGGTCATGGTGTATAATCCTTTTAAGATGCTACTGAACTTGATTGGTTAGTATTTTATTGAGGATTTTTGCATTAATGTTCGTAAGGGATGTATTTTTCTTATAGTGTCTTTGAAGTCAGGGTACCCTTGGCCTTATGGAATGAATTAGGAATGTTCCTACTTCTTAATATGTTTGGGAAAAGTTTGAGAAGGTTTGGTATTAGTTCTTCTTTAAATGTTTGGTAGAATTTACCAGTGAAGCTCTCAGGTCTGGAGCATTTTAATGTCATAAGATTTTTTATTATTAATTCTATCTCCTTACTAGTTATAAGTCTTTGAAATATTCTATTCGTTCATGATTTACTGTAGGTAGGTGTTTTGTTTTTTAGGAATTCATCCATTTCATCTAGGTTATCCGATTTTTTGGTATATATTTTTTCATAATACTTTCATGAAATCCTTTTTTATTTCTATAGCATTGGTAGTTATATCTCCACTTTCATTTCTGATTTTAGTAATTTGTGTGTTTTCTCTTTTTAAATTTTAACTTTTTTTTTTTTTTTTTTTTTTTGAGAGAGAGCCTCACTTTGTTGCCAAGGCTGAATTGCAGTGGCGAAATCTTAGCTTACTGCAACCTCCATCTCCTGGGTTCAGGCGATTCTCCTGTCTCAGCTTCTCCAGTAGCTGGGACCACAGACACACACCACCACACCTGGCTAATTTTTGTATTTTTAATAGAGACAGAGTTTTGCCGTGTTAGCTAGGCTGGTCTTGAAATTCTGGCCTCAAGTGATCTGCCTGTCTTGGCCTTGCAAAGTGCTGGGATTACAGGCGTTAGCCACTGTGCCTGGCCCCTCTCTTTTTTTTTAAATTAGTCTATCAAGCTAATGGTTTTCTTTTTAAGTTCAGGGGTACATGTGCAGGATGTGCAGGTTTATTACATAGGTAAACATGGGCTATGGTGATTTGCTGCACAGATCATCCCGTCACCTAGGTATTAAGCCAAGCATCCATGAGCTATTCTTCTTCATGATCTCCCTCCTTCCCCCATTCTCCAACAGGCCTCAGTGTGTGTTGTTCCCCAGCGTGTGTCCATGTTTTCTCATTATCCAGCTCCCACTTATAAGTGAGAACATGTGGGATTTGGTTTTCTGTTCCTGCATTAATTTGTGGAAGATAATGGCCTCCAGCTCCATTCATGTCCCAGCAAAGGACACCATCTCATTCCTTTTTATGGCTGCATAGTATTCCATGGTGCATATGTACCACATTTGCTTTATCCAGTCTACCATTGATAGACATTTAGGTTGATTCCATGTCTTTGCTATTGTGAATAGTGCTACAATGAAAATACATGTGCATGTATCTTTATAATAGAATGATTTATATTCCTTTGGGTATATATTCAGTAATGGGATTGCTGGGTCAAATGGTATTTCTGCCTCTAGATCTTTGAGGAATCACCACACTGTCTTCCACAATGGTCAAACTAATTTACAGTTCCACCAACAGTGTAAAACTGTTCCTTTTTCTCCACAACCTTGCCAGCATCTGTTATTTTTTAACTTTTTAATAATAGCTATTCTGATTGGTGTAAGATGGTATCTCATTGTGGTTTTGATTTACATTTCTCTTATGTTAAGTGTAGTTGAGCTTTTTTCATATGTTTGTTGGCTACATGTATGTCTTCTTTTGAGAAGTGCCTGTTTATGTCCTTGGCTTACATTTTAATGAAGTTGTTTTTATCTTTTAAATTTGTGTAAGTTCCTTGTAGATGCTACATATTAGATCTTTGTCAGATGGATAGATTGCAAACATTTTCTCCCATTCTGTAAATTGTTCACTCTGATGATAGTTTCTTTCACAGTGCAGAAGCTCTTTAGTTTAACTAGACCCCATTTGTCAATTTTTGCATTTGTCGCAATTGCTTTTGGTGTCTTCATCATGAAATCTTTGCCCATGCCTATGTTCTGAATGGTATTGCCTAGATTTTCTTCTATGGTTTTTATAGTTTTGGGGCTTTACATTTAAGTCCTTAATACATCTTGAGTTGATTTTTGCAGATGGTATAGGGAAGGAGTCTAGTTTCAATTTGCTGCATATGGCTGGCCTGTTATAGCAGCACCATTTATTAAATAAATAATTCTTTCCCCATTGCTTGTTTTTGTCACGTTTTTTGAAGATCAGATGGTTTTAGGTGTACAAACTTGTTTCTGGCTTCTCTATTCTGTTCCATTGGTCTCTGAGTCTTTTTGTACTTGTGTAATACTGTTTTGGTTACTGTAGTCTTATAGTGTAGTTTGAAGTTGGGTAGCGTGATGGCTCCAGTTTTGTTCCTTTTGCTTAGGGTTGTCTTGACTATCTGGGCTCTGTTTTGATTTCATATAAATTTTAAAATAGTTTTTTTCTAATTCTGTGAAGAATGTCAGTGGTAGTTTAATGGAAATTGCATTGCATCTATAAATTGCTTTAGGTAGTATGTCAATTTTCATGATATTGATTCTTCCTATTCATGAGCATGGTATATTTTTCCATTTGTTTGTGTCATCTCTGATTTCTTTGAGCAGTAGTTTATAGTTCTCTTTGAAGAGATTCTTCACTTCCCTTGTTAGCTGTATTCCTGGGCATTTTATTCTTTCTGTGCCAATTGTGAATGGAGGTTCACTCATGATTTGGCTCTCAGCTTGCCTATTGTTTGTATATGGGAATGCTAGCAATTTTTGCACATTGATTTTGTATTTTGAGACTTTGCTGAAGTTGCTTACCAACTTAAGAAGCTTTTGACCTGAGACAATGGGGTTTTCTAGATATAGGATCATGTCATCTGCAAATAAAGATAGTTTGACTTCCTCTCTTCCTATTGGAATCCTCTTTCTTTCTTTTGCCTGATTGCCCTGGACAGAACTTCCAATACTATATTGAACAGGAGTGGTGAGAGAGGGCCTCTTTGTCTTGTGCCAGTTTTCAAGGAGAATGCTTCCAGCTTTTGCCAAATCAGTGTGATATATGCTGTGGGTTTGTCATATATGGCACTTATTATTTTGAAATGTGTTCCTTTAATACATAGTTTATTGAGAGTTTTTTATATAAAGGGATGTTGAGTTTTATTGAAGGTCCTTTCTGCATCTATTGAGATAATCATATCTTTAGATCTGTTTGTGTAATGTATCACATTTATTGATTTGTGTACATTGAACCAACCTTGCATCCCAGGGATGAAGCCTACTTAATTGTAGTGGATAAGTTTTTTGATGTGCTGCTGGATTTGGTTTGCCAGTATTTTGTTGAGGATTTTTGCATTGATGTTCATCAATGGTATTGACCTGAAGTTTTTGTTGTTGTTGGTGTATCTCTGACAGGTTTTGGTGGTGGGCTCCTGTAATCCCAGCTACTCAGGAGGCTGAGGCATGAGAGTCACATGAACCTGGGAGGCAGAGGTTGCAGTGAGCTGAGATTGACCCACTGCACTCCAGCCTGGGTGACAGAGTGAGACTCCATCTCAAAAAAGAAAAAAAAAAATGCGTTAGGGAAGATTCCCTCCTTTTCAATTTTTTGAAATAGTTTCAGTAGAAATAGTACCAGCTCTTCTTTGTACCTTTAGTGGAATTCATCTGTAAATCTATCTGGTCCTGGGCTTTTTTTTTTTGACTGGTAGGCTATTTATTTCTGCCTCGATTTCAGAACTTGTTATTGTTCTGTTCAGGCATTCTGTTTCTTCCCTGTTCAGTCTTGGGAGGATGTATGTGTCCAGGAATTTTCTTCTAGAATTTCTAGTTTATGTGCATAGGGTTGTTTATAGTATTCTCAGATGGTTGTTTGTATCTCTGTGGGATCAGTAGTGATATCCCCCTTATCATTTCTGATTGTGTTTATTTAAATCTTCTCTCCCTCTTTATCAGTCTAGTTAGCAGTCTATCTATCTTATTAATCTTAAAAAAACAGTTATTGGATTCTTTGATTTTTTGAAGGTTTTTTTTTTGTGTTTTTACTTTCTTCAGTTTAGCTCTGATCTTGATTATTTCTTGTCTTCTACTAGCTTTGGGTTTGTTTGCTCTTGGTTTCCTAGCTCTTTTAGTAGTTAAGTTGTCAATTTGAAGGCCGGGCGCGGTGGCTCAAGCCTGTAATCCCAGCACTTTGGGAGGCCGAGACGGGCGGATCACGAGGTCAGGAGATCGAGACCATCCTGGCTAACACGGTGAAACCCCGTCTCTACTGAAAAATACAAAAAAAAACCTAGCCGGGCGAGGTGGCAGGCGCCTGTAGTCCCAGCTACTCGGGAGGCTGAGGCAGGAGAATGGCATGAACCCGGGAGGCGGAGCTTGCAGTGGGCCGAGATCCGGTCACTGCACTCCAGCCTGGGCCACAGCGCAAGACTCCGTCTCAAAAAAAAAAAAAAAAAAAAAGAGTTGTCAATTTGAGATCTTTCTAGCTTTTTGGTGTGGGCATTTTAGTGCTATAAATTTCCCTCTTAACACTGCTTTAGCTGCAACCCAGAGATTCTGGTACATTGTGTCTTTGTTCTCATTAGTTTCAAAGAACTTGATTTCTGCCTTAATTTCATTATTTGCTCGCAAGTCATTCAGGAGCAGGTTCCATGTAGTGTTCAGTTTCCATGTAGTGGTGTGGTTTTGAATGAATTTCTTAATCTTGAGTTGTTCAGTTTCCATGTGATGTGGTGTGGTTTTGAGTGAATTTCTTAACCTTGAGTTCTAATTTGATTGTGCTGTGGTCTGAGAGACTGGTTGTTAGGATTTCAGCTCTTTTGCTTTTGCTGAGGAGTGTTTTACTTCTGATTATGTGATCAATTTTAGAGTTAAGTGCCATGTGGCAATGAGAATAATGTATATTCTGTTGTTTTGGGGTGAAGAGTTCTTTAGATATATTTTCTTTCATTTCAATCTTGGAGAATCTGATTATTATAGGTCTTGGGGATGATCTCTCTTCTCACAGAGTATTTTACTGGGGTTCACTGTATTTCCTGAATTTGAATATTGGCCTGTCTTGCTAGGTTGGGGAAGTTCTGGATTATATCCTAAAGTGTGTTTTCCAACTTGGTTCCATTCTCTTTGTCTCTTTCAGGTACACCAATCAGTTGTAGATTTGGTCTCTTTACATAATCCCATATTTCTCAGAGGTTTTGTTCATTTATTTCATTCTTTTTTCTCTATTCTTGTCAGCCTGTCTTATTTCAGAAAGATAGTCTTCAAGCTCTGAGATTCTTTCTTACTCTGAGATTTTTTCTTCCACTTGGTCTATTCTGCTATTAATATTTGTGATTGCATTGTGAAATCCTGTAGTGTGCTTTTCAGCTCTAACAGATTAGTTATGTTTCCCTTTAAACTGGCTATTTTGGCTCTCAGCTCCTGTATTATTTTATCGTGATTCTTAGCTTCTTTGCATTGGTTTACAACACGCTTTTTTATCTCAGTGAAGTTTATTACCCACCTTCTGAAACCTACTTCTGTCATTTCAACCATCTCAGCCCAGCCCAGTTCTGAGCCCTTGCTGGAGAGGTGTTGTAGTCATTTTAAGGAAAAGGGGCACTCTGGCTTTTTGAGTTTTCAGTGTTTTTGCATTGATTCTCTCTCATCTTAGTGAGTTTATCTACCTTTGATTTTTTATGCTGCTGATCTTTGGATGGGTTTCGTTGTTGTTTTCTATTTGTTTTTCTTTTAACAGTCTGGCAACTCTTCCATAGGGCTGCTATGGTTTGCTGGGGATCCACTCTAAACCTTAGTTTT
The DNA here is from genome assembly GCF_037993035.2 of Macaca fascicularis. NCBI lineage: Eukaryota > Metazoa > Chordata > Mammalia > Primates > Cercopithecidae > Macaca > Macaca fascicularis. Next base: position 48,126,154 of record NC_088378.1, read on the forward strand.
CTTTTTTTTTTTTTTTTCGGTACCTTGAGGTATCACCTGTGAAGCCTGTGAAATAGCAAAGATGGCAGCCAACTTTTTCCTCTGGAAGCTCTGTCCCAGGGGTCTTGACCTATTGCTGGCCCAAATTTGCCTGTAGGAGGTGGCTGAAGACTCCTGTTGGGAGGTCCTACCCAGTCAGGATCAGGAACCCTCTTAAAGAAGCAGTCTGCTTTTGATAGAGCAGCTATGCTGTATTGGAGATCCCTTCAGTCCCTGATCTGTTTGGGCTCTCCAAGGCCCACAGGCTGGACAAGCTGAGAAGCCAAATGGCCAAGTTGGCAGCCTGCCCCACCCTTCAGACACTTTGTCCCAGGGATAACACAGGCCAGGGTGACCGGAGGCCACTGTGGGTGGGACCTGACTGGGAGTGCCTGCCCCACAAGGAGGAGTGGATCAGGGTCTTGCTTAAAGAAGCAGTCTGGCCATACCTCAACAAAACAGCTGTGCTGTGGTGATGAACTGCCTCTGCCCTTGTCAACTTGGCCTCTACAAAACCCAAAGGCCAGAAGGGCTAAGTCATCCAACCAACCCAGGTGACAGCCCTCCCCTCCTCTGGGCACTTCATCCCAGGGAGAGATCAGAGCTCTGTCTCTAATATGTGCAGGCAGGCATGGCTGGAGGGTCCAGCTGGAAGGTTCTACCCAGTGACGAAGAAGCAGTCTGGCCATGATCTGGCAAAGCTGCTGTGTTGCACTTCTAGGGAAACCCTTCCTCGTCTGGACCGTTTTGACTTTCCAAAGCCCACAGGCTGAAATGGCTGAATTGACCGAACAGCAGAGGTATTGCCCTCCACTCTCCTCTTGAGGCTCCATCCTGTCTCAGGCAGGCTCCACCCTGTTGCTGATGGCTTGCTGGAATTCCAAGACAGTGGGTCTTATCTTGTGAGGTGCGGTGGAAGTGGGGTCTACAGAATGATGCTGATTGGCTCCCTGGATTCTGCCCCCTTCCTAGGGGTATATGTGAACCACCCACCTTGCCTGAGTTGCAGAAAGACTGGTGTGTTTAAAGTTCTTGGGTTTCTGTGTGTGCCTCAGCAGTTGCTCTGCCAAGTCTCTACCCAGTTCTAAGTGACAGATCCAAAGCTCTGGTGCGTGGGCTCACAAGGGGATCTCCTGATCCACAGGTTGCAAAGATCCATGGGAGAAGCATGGTTTCTTGGGTCACATAGTCACTAATTGCTTCCCTTGGCTGGGGGTGGGGGTTTCCTTGGCTCCATGTCACTCCTGGTGGGCCATCGCACCACCCTACTTTTCTTCATTCTCCGTGTATTGAGTTGATTCCCTAATCAGTACCAATGTGAGAACCTGGATGTTTCAGTTGAAGGTGCTGTATTCACTTGCCTGTTTTGTTCCTCTCTGTGAATGCTGTGGACCACAGCTGCTTCTAATTGGTCATCTTGGCCCCTGCCCCTATGGTTTTTCAATTTATTGATTCTTTTCAAAGAACCAACTTTTGGTTTTATTGATTTTTCTCTCTTATTTTTCTATTCTTGATTTCATTTCTCTCTGTCTAAACTTTATTATTTACTTTCTTCCACTAGCTTTTGATTTCATTTGTTCTTCTCTCATTCCATAATTTGCAAAGTTGGATTGTTGACTTGAGATCTTTTTTGTTTTTTTAATGTAAGCATTTATAGGTATAAATTCCCCCTTAGCACTGCTAAGTCCCATAAGTTTCAGTGTGTTTTTTCTTGAGCTTCGTTCATCTCCAAATATTTTCTAATTTCTCTTGTGATTTCTTCTTTGATACATTGGTTGCTTAAGAATATGTTGTTTAATTTCCACAAATTTATGAATTTTATAGTTTTATTTCTGCTTTATCTCACTGTGGTTGGAGAAGACACTTCATATGATATATGTCTTTTTACATTTACTGATACTTAATTTGTGGCTTAACGTGGTTCATTCTGAAAAATGTTGCATGTGCCCTTGAGAAATATATATTGCCGTTTTTGAGTAGAGTGTTCTGTATATGTCTGTTAGATCTAGTTGGTTTATTGTGTTAAGTCCTCTATTTTCTTACGTATCTTTATCTAGTTGGTATTGGAGTGGGGTATTGAAGTCTCCAACTATTATTGTAGAACTGTCTATTTCTCCCTTTAGTTCTGTTGATTTTTGCTTCATATATTTTGATAGTCTGTCAGTAGGTTCCTCTTTGTCTCTTGTAATCTTTTTTGATTTAAAGTTTATTTTGTCTAATATTAGTGTAGCCACTAATATTAGTGGCCTCTGTTCTCTCTGGTTATTATTTGCATGCTATATCTTTTTCCGTTCTCTCAATTTCAATCTATTTGTGTCTTTGGATCTAAAATGAGTATTTTATAGACAGCATGTAGTTTTATTCATTCTGCCAATCTCTGCCTATTGATTGGACAGTTAAATCAATTTACATTTCAAGGAATTACTGATAAGGAGAGATATTTGTCATTCTGATATATGTTTTGTATATGCCTTATAGCTTTTTTGTTCCTCATTTCCTGCATCACTGTTCATATGATTTGGCTGTGTCCTCACCCAAATCTCATCTTGAATTCCCATGTGTTGTGGGAGGGAACTGGCAGGAAGTAATTGAATCATGGGGGCATGCCTTCCCTGTGCTATTCTCATGACAGTGAGTAAGTCTCACGAGATCTGATGGTTTTAAAAAGAGGAGTTCCCCTGCACAAGCTCTCTGTTCTCTTTGCTGCCGTGTGAGATATGCCTTTCACCTTCCACCATGATTGTGAGGTCTTCCCAGCCATGTGGAACTGTAAGTCCAATAAACCTCTTTCTTTTGTAAATTGCCCAGCCTTAGGTATGTCTTTATCAGCAACATGACAACAGACTAATACAGTAAATTGGTACCAGTAGATTGGGGCGCTGCTGAAAAGATACCTGAAAATGTGGAAGTGACTTTGGAACAGGGTAGCAGGCAGAGGTTGGAACAGTTTGGAGGCCTCAGAAAAAGACAGGAAAATGTGAGAAAGTTTGGAACTTCCTAGAGACTTGTTGAATGACTTTGACCAAAATACTGATAGTGATATGGACAATGAAATCCAGGCTGAAGGGGTCTCAGATGGAGATAAGGAACTTGTTGGGAACTGGATCAAAGGTTCCTTTTGCTATGTTTTAGCAAAGAGACTGGTGGCATTTTGCCCCTGCCCTAGAGATTTGTGGAACTTTGGACTTCAGGGAGATGACTTAAGGTATCTGGCAGAAGAAATTTCTAAGCAGCAAAGCATTCAATATGTGACTTGGGTGCTGTTAAAGGCATTCAGTTTTAAAAGGGAAACTGAGCATAAAAGTGTGGAAAAGTTGCAGCCTGCAACTTTTATAGCACAGGAAAGACTTGCCCCCATTATTTAGTTACTTCCCACTGGGTCCCTCCCAAAACACATGGGAATTCAAGATGATATTTGGGTAGAGACACAGCCAAACCATATCATTTTGTACCTGCCCCCCCAAATCTCATGTCCTCACATTTCAAAACCAATCATGCCTTCCCCACAGTCCCCCAAAGTCTCAACTCATTTCAGCATTAATTCAAAAGTCCATAGTGCAATAGAAAAGAAAATCCCATTTTCTGGGGAGAAATTCAAGCTGGCTGCAGAAATTTGCATAAATAATGAGGAGCTGAATGTTAGTCCCCAAGACAATGAGGAGAATGTCTTCATGGCATGTCAGAGCCCTTTGTGGCAGCATCTCCCATCATAGGTCCGGAGGTTTAGGGGGAAAAATGGTTTTGTGGGCCGGGCCCAGCATCCCTCTGCTGTGTGCAGTCTAGGAACTTGGTGCCCTGTGTCTCAGCTGCTCCAGCCCTGACTAAACGGGGCCAAGAGACAGCTCAGGCTGTTGCTTCAGAGGGTGGAAGCCCCAAGCCTTGGCAGCTTCCATGTGGTGTTGAGCCTGTGGGTGCACAGAAGTCAAGAACTGAGGTTTAGGAACTTCTGTCTAGATTTCAGAAGATGTATGGAAACACCTGGATGCCCAGGCTGAAGTTTGCCGCAGGGGTGGGGCCCTCATGGAGAACCTCTGCTAGGGGAGTGTGGAAGGGAAATGTGGGATCAAAGCCCCCACACAGAGTCCCGACTGGGGCACCGTCTAGTGGAGCTGTGAGAAGAGGGCCGGCTGCCATCCTTCAGACCCCACAATGGTAGCTCCACCAATAGTTTGTACCATGCACCTGGAAAAGCCCCAGACACTCAACACCAGCCCACAAAGCAGCCAGGAGTGGGGCTGTATCCTGCAAAGCCCTAGGGGTGGAGCTGCCCAAGGCTGTGGGAGTTCACCTCTTGCATCAGAGTGACCTGGATGTGGAACATGGAGTCAAAGGAGATTATTTTGGAGCTTTAAGATTTGACTGTCCCGCAGGTTTCAGACTTGCATGGGGCTGGTAGCCCCTTTGTTGGGCCAATGTCTCCCATTTGGAATAGCTATATTTACACAGTGCCTGTATCCCCATTGTATCTAGGAAGTAAATAATTTGCTTTTGATTTACAGGCTCATAGACAGAAAGTAATTGCTTTGTCTTGGATGAGACTTTGGACTGTGGACTTTTGAATTAATGCTGAAATGAGTTAAGACTTTGGGGGACTGTTGGGAAGGCATGATTGGTTTTGAAATGTGAGGACATGAGATTTCGGGTGGCGGGGGGCAGGTACAAAATGATACTGTTTGGCTGTGTCTCTACCCAAATATCATCTTGAATTCCCATGTGTTTTGGGAGGGACCCAGTGGGAGGTAACTGAATCATGGGGGCAAGTCTTTCCTGTGCTGTTCTTGTGATAGTGAATAAGTCTCATGAGATCTGACGCCTTTAAAAAGAGGAGCTCCCCTGCACAAGCTCTGTGTTCTCTTGTCTGCTGCCATGTGAGACATGCCTTTCACCTTCCAACATACTTGTGAGGCCTTCCCAGCCACGTGGAACTATAAGTCCAATAAACCTCTTTCTTTTGTAAATTTCCCAGTCTTGGGTATGTCTTTATCAGCAGCATGAAAACAGACTAATACAACTGTCTTATTTTGTTTTTAGTTGATTTTTGAAGCAAAACATTTATATTCCCTCCTCATTTCCTTTTGTATGTATTCTGTAACTATTTTCTTAGTGGTTACCATGGGGACTACATTTAACTTCCTAATCTTATCACATTCTAATTTGAGTTTATACCAGCTTATCTTCATAACATACAAAAACTGCTCCTTCAGCAACTTCTTTTCCACCCATTTTGGTTGTTGATTTAACAAAATTACATCTTTATACAGGTTGAATGTTCCTAATCTGAAAATCTGAAATGTAAAATGCTCCAACATCTGAAACTTTTTGAGCACTGACATGACATGCAATTGATTTTTGGATTAGTGATGTTCAACCAGTAAGTATAATGCAAATATTCCAAGATTTTAAAAAAATTTGCAACACTTTGGTCCCAAGCATTTCAGATAAGGGATCCTTAACTTGTGCTTTGTATACTAAACTATAATTCCTCTATTTGGTCTGTTAAATTATGTATAAAACAAAATGTGGAGTTACAAACCAGTTACAGTACTATTTTTTAGACTAATAATTGTTTGTAAAAATGTATTAGTCTCAAATCATGTAGAAAACAAAAAAGTGGAGTTACAAACCATTATTACAATAGTACTAGCTTTTATAATTGTCCATGCATTTACCTTTATTGAGATTTTGATTTCTTCATACAGCTTCAAGTTTCTGTCTAGTATCCTCCTACTTCACCTTGCAGGATTCCCTTGAGTATTTCTTGCAGGGCAGGTCTTATGATAATGAACTCCCTCAGCTTTTATCTGGAAATGTTTTAATTTCTTCCTCACCTTTTTTTTTTTTTTGTAAGAGACAGGACCTTACTATGTTGCCCAGGTTAAACTCAAGCTCCTGGACTCAAGCAGTCCTCCTACCTCAGCCTCCTGAGTAGGTGGGACTAGAGTCATGCACGTCTGTGCCCATCTCCTCCCTTACTTTTTGAAGGATAGTTTTTTTGTATATGGGATTTTTGGTTGACAGTTTTTTTCTTCTAGCACTTTGAATATATTGGCCCACTGTGTTTCATCCTCTAAGGTTTCTGTTGAGAAGTCTACTGATCTGATTGAACATTCCTTGTTTGTGACAAGTCATTTTTTTTTTCTCTTTACTCTGATTATTTTTTGTCTTTTTCTTTTGGAAGTTTGATTATAATGTATCTCAATGTTGGTCTCTGAGTCCGTCTTACTTTTAGTTTTTGAATGATTCTTACATGTTTATAGTCATGTCTTTTGTTAAATCTGGCAAGTTTTCAGCCATTATTTCTCTCTGCCCTTTTCTCTCTGCTCCTTCTGGTATTCCCACAATGCATATGTCGGTCAGTTTGACAGTGTCCCACAGATCCCTAAGGCTCTGCTCACCTTTCCTTAATTTTTTCTCTTTCTCTTCCTCAGACTCGATAATTTCCATTGTCCTGTCTTTAAGTTTGCTGAGTCTTTCCTCTGTTTGCTGAAATGTGTCCTTGAATCCTACCAGTAAAGTTTTCATTTCATTTAGTCTATTTTTCAGTTCTAGAATTTTATTTGGTTTCTTTTCAGGATTTATCTCCGTGGATATTTCCATTTTGTTCACATATCTTTTTCTTGAGTCTCTTCACATCATTTTTTAGTTCTCTGAACATCTTCAGTTGTTTGAAAGTATTTGTTTAATAGATCTGTTTAGTATATCTGTCATCAGGTCTTTTCTGGGAACAGTTTGTGTTGATTTTTTTTTTATTTGAAGGGGCTATACTTTCCTCTTTCTTTGTCTGGCTTGTGATTTTCTTTGTTGTAAATTGGACATTTGGACCTAATAATGTGTAACTGTGGAAATTAGATTTTCTCACTTCTGCAGGGTTTGCTATTCTGTCTCTGTCTGTCTCTGTCTCTCTCTGTCTCTCTCTCTCTGTGTGTGTGTGTGTGTGTGTGTGAGACTGTCTCTCTGCCAAGGATCAGTCTGAGGTGTCAACTTAAGTAAGGTTTTCTCGGTCTTTTTGAGCCTCTGCCTTTTTCTGGGTGTGGCATGTTCACTTTCTAATTTCCTAATATATGTAGTTTTTTTTTTTTTTAAAGCCTAGTTTTTAATGTCTAGTTTCCAAAAGGGGGAAAAGACAAAAATAAAAGGAGAGAAGGGCACTATCCCTTTAAATCCCCTGGAAGTTACTTCAGCCAGAGGAGAAGGGGCTTACAACAATGATGGAAGGTACAACAACAATGGCCACCTGCCCCCTTGTCCCTCTTTGATCAGAAACAACAATCAGTGATCAGAGAATAAATCTCTGATAGTTAGAAATTTTATTTGGGTTCCTATTTGCCTACCATGGCTCCCACAGGCCATGTCCAGATTGATCCAGGAATATGTGCAGAGCTGCCTGCCATGCAGCTGAGGGGTGGAGGATGTGTAGCTGTTGCTGTGCTAAGATCTGAAATTGATGAAATTAACTGTATCTTACTGTTCAAGCCTTCCCCTGGAAGTTTTGAGTCTTCAATAGACTCCAGAGTCCAAAATAGTTACAGGGGATACATTCTGCCAGTGCAATTGTTATCTAGGAGGGGAGACAAATTCCTGGTGCTTCCTACTCTGCTATTTTTCCAGAATTCTGACAAGTCATTAGTTTTTTCCTCATTTGGGAAAAACTTAACAATCAGGTAGATATTAGTTTTAAGTAAGAAAAAAATTTAAATTGTATTCATTTGGTAAAACTTTTACTAATACGCTTTTTTCTAAAGTACGATGCTAGTGTCCTTCAGAAAAATAAAAAACAATGTCTTTATATTATGGTTTCTTTTTTTATTTTTCAGAGATAATACATATGAGAATGCTTAAAGGAGCAAAAAACACTCCTTGAAGTTTGAGGTCAGATCTTATTTCTCAAGAAGGAATATTTCTTAAGTTATAAGAATTAGATAACAAATCAACACGAGGGTCTAGAACAATTGAGCTCTTGTTTAGTAAACTTGGAAAGAGATCATGAATGGGAAAAGACAACATGTCAGTTATGGTGTTAAAAATCAGAAGAGAATTTCCTTCCTTGAACTAATTTCTTTAAAATAGCAACAAGACATAAGTGAAAAGGTCCCAAGTTAGGAATCAGAAGTCCTGTGTCCTAGTATGTGATGTTAAGCAGAACATTATAAAGATGCCATTCTAATACATAAGAAAATAGACTAGTAGATCAGTAAATCTAAGCAAAATGGTATTATGTTTGCTCTTGACTAGTTAATGATAATTTGTAAGTACTGTGATGTCACTAAGTAAAAGGCAAAATTCTTAAAATAGTTGGCACGACTGGGCACGGTGGCTCACGTCTGTAATCCCAGTACTTTGGGAGGCCAAGCGGGCAGATCATGAGGTCAGGAGATGGAGACCATCCTGGCCAACATGGTGAAACCCTGTCTCTACTAAAAATACAAAAATTGGCCAGGTGTGGTGGCACGCACCTGTAATCCCAGCTACTTGGGAGGCTGAGGCAGGAGAATCTCTTGAACCCAGGAGCTGGAGGTTGCAGTGAGCCAAGATCACCACTGCACTCCAGCCTGATGACAGAGTGAGACTCTGTCTCAAAAAAAAAAAAAAAAGGTTGACACTAGATTCCATAATACCATCTGAGCTCACCTTCTCCTATTTCTTCTTTTTCTTAAAAAACTGAATCCCAAAATACTGTGCTATTTCTTCTTAATCCTGCTCCAGGTTCAGGTGGCCCCAGGTTGTTCCTTGACCATAGCAGCCATGCACACTCCTGTCTCATGACCATTCACTGGCTGCCCCTTCTGCTGAAAACAAAAACATTCTCCCAGTAATCTGCACTGTTCACTCATTCACTTCCTTCAGTTCTTTGCTAAAGTGTCATCTCAGTGAGACTTCTCCAACCTCTGTATTTAAAACTAACCAAGCCTTCCCTAATTCCTTTGTTATTATTTCCACATAACATTTATCACTATCTAATATTCAATATATATTTAACTCATTTGTCTCTGCTGCGCCAAAAAGAAATGGGATGTAAGTTTCAAGAAAGGGGAATTGTCTACTGTATCTTTCTCTATTGTACTGGAATATCCCTACTTTTTAGAGTTGTTTGTGGCACACATGAGGCACTCAATAAATACTTGTTAAATGAAATGTATGGGGAGAAGTGGAAATCTTGATTCCATAATTTCACACTCAAATTATTATCATAGAATAGAATTATCATGTTAATTAGCTTTAGGAGACAGCTTTCTTTTATTTCAAGTTCAAGATGCTTTTTAAATTTAATTTCTTACTCTCTACTTGCTTACGTTAAAAAATATAATTGCTGGCTGGGTGTGGTGGCTCACATTTATAATCCCAGTGCTTTGGGAGGCCAAAGTCAGAGGATCGCTTGATGCCAGAAGTTCAAGACCAGCCTGGGAAACATAGCAAGACCTTGTCTCTACAAGAAAAATTTAAAAATTAGCTAGATGTGGTGGCACCCACTTGTAGTTCTTGCTACCCAGGAGACTGAAGTGGGAGGATTGCTTGAGTCCAGTACAGGTGTTCAAGGGTTCAGTGAGCTATGATCATGCCACTGCACACCAGTGTGGGTGACAAAATAAGTCCTTTTCTCTTAAAACAAAATAACAAAAATAAAGTTGCTAGGGTTAATGTGTCTTTAAATTAGTCACATGTAATTTGAAGTCATTCCAGGGAGGAATTAGAAGCATACTGGGTGAAGGTGAATCTCTAAAGTATTTAAGGACTTGGAGAAAAGTACCAAATGCCTTTCATTGATGCAAACAAGCACATGCATTAGTTAGAATCTCACTTAGCGAGATTTCCTTTGTTCTGTTCTGGTATTAGTCTACTTGTAATATGGTGGTCTTTTTGTTGATATATACTATTTGTGGAATATATACTATTTTTATGGAATGCATGTGGTATTTTTGATACATGAATAAAATGTGTAATGATCAAATCAGGGTATTTAAGATATCTATCACCTCAAACATTTATTATTTATTTGAGTTGGGAACATTTGAAATCTTCTTTTCTAGTTATTTTGAAATATACAATATATTGTTGTTAACTGCAGTCACCCTACTGTGCTATCAAACACTAGAACTTACTATTTCTATCTAACTGTTTTATGTACCTACTAACCAACCTCTCCACCACCACCCTGCCACACACATACCCTTCCTGGCCTCTGGTAACTATCATTCTATTCCCTACCTCACTGAAAAAAACTTTTTTAGCTCCCACATATGAATGAGAACAAATATTTGTCTTTCAGTGTCTGGCTTAATTCATTTAACAATAATGACCTCTAGTTGCATACACATTGCTGCAAATGACAGGATGTCATTCTTTTTTATGGCTGAATAGTATTCTACTGAGTATATATACCACATTTTCTTTTTTTTCCAATTTTATTCACATTTTTTATTCATTCATCCATTAATGAACATTTAGATTGATTTCATATGTTGCTATGGTGAATAGTCTTGCCATAAACAAGAGGATATGGGTATCCCTTTGATATACTGATTTCCTTTCCTTTGAATAAATACCCAGTAGTGAGACTACTGGATTTTATGTTAGTTGTATTTTTAGTTTGTTGAGGAAACTTCATACTGTCTTCTGTAATGGCTGCACTAATTTACTTTCCAAACAACAGTGTATAATATAGAGTTTCCTTTTCTCTGCATCCTCACAAGCATCTGTTATTTTTTGTCTTTTTGATAAGAGCAATTCTAACAAGGGTAAGATGTCTTATTGCAGCTTGGATCGGCATTTCCCTGATAATTCATTATGTTGAACATTTTTTCCACATACCTGTTGTCCATTTTTAAGTCCTTTTTTCCCCCCCTTTAACCAGAGGTGAGAGAGGTATGTCTTCTTTTGAGAAATGCCTACTCAGATCCGTTGCCCACTTTTTCATGGGATTATTAGTTTTTTTGCTGTTAAGTTGTTTGAATTCCTCAGGTGTTTTTGTGTTGTGTTAGATAAAAAACACAAAAAGTTGTTTGAGTTCCTTGCTTGTTCTGAATATTAGTTCCTTGGCAGATGAATGGTTTGCAAATATTTTCTCTCATTCAGCATGTTGTCCTTCTCACTCTGTTGACTGCTTCCTTTGCTGCATAGAAGCTTTTTAGTTTACATAGTCCCATTTGTCTATTTTATTTTTGTTGGCTGTGCTTTTGAAGTCTTAGCCATACATTTTTTGCCTAGACCAATGTTTGAGAGCATTTTCCCTATTTTCTTTTAGCAATTTCATAGTTTTTAGGTCTTACGTTTAAGTCTTTAATCAATTTTGGGATGACTTTTGTATATTGTGAGACATAGGAATCTAATTTCATTTTTCTGTACTTGGATATCCAGTTTTCCCTGTGCCATTATTGACGAGTATGCCTTTCCTCAATTTATATTCTTGATGGCTTTGTTGGAAATCAGTTAGCTATAAATGCATGCATTTATTCCTGGAGTGTCTATTCTGTTTCATTGGTTTATGTGTCTGTTTTTATACCAATACCTTGCTGTTTTAGTTACTACAGCTTTTTAATATATTTTGAAATCAGGTATGTGATGCCTCCAGCTTTGTTTTTTTTACTCAGGAACACTATGGCTATTTGGGCTCTTTAACGGTTCTATAGAAATTTCAGGATTTTTTTGTATTTATATGAAGAATGTCATTGCTGTTTTGATCGGGATTACATTGAGTCTGTAGATTGCTTTGCATAGTATGGTCATTTTAACAATATTAATTCTTCTGAGTCATGAGCATGGGATATCTTTCCATTTGTTTGTGTCCTCTTAACATTCTTTCATCAGTGTTTTGAAGTTTTCCTCGTAAAGGTCTTTCACTTTCTTGGTTCAATTTACTCCTAAGTATTTTATTTTTCTTAGCTATTGTAAATGAGATTGTTTTCTTTTTTAGCCAGTTTATTATTGGCACATAGAAATGCTGCTGATTTTTATATGTTGATTTTGTATCCTGCAATTTTACTAAATTCATTTATTGGTTCTAAGAGTGTTTTTGGTGGAGTCTTTAGGTTATATACATGCATACACATATAAGTATATATGTATTTTTTTATATATATATCCATGTCTATATAGTACATACACACACACACACACACATACATATATCCATGTTATTTACAAAGAGGCACAGTTTTACTTCCTCTATTCCAATTTAGATGACATTTATTTATTTCTCCTGCCTGATTGCTCTGGCAAGGACTTCCGGTACTATGTTGAATAAAAATGATGACCCAATCTCTAAATAAATAATGAAAATGAAGTGGTGGAAGTGGATATCAAATATCTTGTTACAGTTCTTTCAGCTTTTCCCCATTTAGTATTATGTTAGCTATACATTTGTCAGATATGACCTTTATTATGCTGAGGTATGTTTCTTCTATGCCTAATTTGTTAAGAGTTGTAATCATGAAAGGAAGTTAAATTTTATAAAATTCCTTTTCTCTGTCTATTGAAATGATCATATTGTTTTTGTCCTTCATTCTGTTGTTGTGAGGTATCACATTTATTGACTTGCATGTGTTGAACCATCCTTTCATCTGATATATTATCCTTTTATGGTGCTGTTGGATTCACTTTGCTAGTATTTTGTTGAAGTTTTTTTGTGTCTGTGTTCGTCAGGGGTATTGGCCTGTAGTTTTCTATTTCCATTATGTTCTTGTCTGGTTTTGGTATCAGGGTAATACTGGCCTCACAGAATGAGTTCAGAAGAATTTCCTCCTTTGAATTTTCTGACATAGTGTGAGAATAATAGGTGTTAGTTTTTCTTTACAAGTTTGATAGCATTTGGAAGTAAAGCTATCCGGTGCTGAGCTTTTCTTTGTTGGGAGACTTTTTATTACTGATTCAATCTCATTACTTGTTATTTTATTTTTATTTATTTTTTTGAGACAGAAGATCGCTCTGTCGCCCAGGCTGGAGTGCAGTGGCACAATCTCCCCTCACTGCAAGCTCCACCTCCCAGGTTCATGCCATTCTCCTACCTCAGTCTACCGAGTAGCTGGGAGTACAGGCGCCCGCCACCATGCCCAGCTAATTTTATGTATTTTTAGTAGAGACGGGGTTTCACCATGTTAGCCAGGATGGTCTCAATCTCCTGACCTCGTGATCCACCCACCTGTGGCCTCTCAAAGTGCTGAGATTACAGTCATGAGCCACCCCACCCGGCACATTACTCGTTATTGGTCTGTTCAGGTTTTTCTTTCTGATTCATTGTTTTTTTTTTGTTTTGTTTTTTTGTTTTGTTTTGTTTTTTTGAGAGGGAGTTTCACTCTTGTTGCCCAGGCTGGAGTACAGTGACTCAATCTCGGCTCACAGCAATCTCCACCTCCCGGGTATAAGCAATTCTCCTGCCTCAGCCTCCCAAGTAGCTGGGATTACAGGCATGTGCCATCACACCAGGCTAATTTTTTTTTGTATTTTTAGTAGAGACAGGGTTTCTTCATGTTGGTCAGACTGGTCTCGAACTTCTGACCTCAGGTGATCCGCCCACCTTGGCCTCCCAAAGTGCTGGGATTACAGGCATGAGCCACGGTGCCCAGCCCTGATTCATTCTTGGTAGATTGTATGTGTCTAGGAATTTATCCATTTCCTCTAGCTTTTCTAATTTGTTAGCATATAGTTCTTTATAAGTCTCTAATGCTTTCTTGTATTTCTGTTGTATCAGTTGTAATGTCCCTTTTTGTTTGTGATTTTGCTAATTCACATCCTCTCTCTTATTTTCTTGGTTAGTCTAGCTAGTGATTTATCTATTTTGTCTTTTCAAAAAACTAACTTTTCATTCCATTGACCTTTGTATTATTTTTAAGTCTCTATTACATTTAATTCTGCTCTGATCTTTATTTTTTCTTTCCTTCTTCTAATTTTGGATTTGTTCTGCTCTTGCTTTTCTAGTTATTGAGGGGTATCATTAGCTTGATTATTTGAAATGTTTCTACTTCTTGATATAGGCATTTATTACTATGAAATTCCCTCTTAGCACTTCTTTTACTACATCCCATGGGTTTTGATATGTTGTGTTTCCATTTTCATTTGTCTCAAGACATTTATTTCCTTCTTTCTTCTTCATTGATCCAATGGCTGTTAAGCATGTTATTTAATTTCCAAGTATTTGTACGGTTTCCAAAGTTCCTGTTGTTATTGATTTCTAGTTTTATCCCATTGTGATCTGAAAGGTACTTGATATGATTTTGATTTTTTTTTAAATTTAAACTTGCTTTTTGGCCTAGCATATGGTCTACACAAGAGAATGTTTCATGTGTTGATGAGAAGAATGTGTATTCTGTCACTATTGGATAAAATATTCCATGCATGTCTTTTAGGTACATTGATCTGAAGTGCAGTTTAAATCTAATGTTTCTTTGTTGGTTTTCTGTCTTGATGATCTGCCTAATATGGAGAGTAGGGTGTTGAAGTCTTCAACTATTATTGTATTGGAGTCTATCTCTTCCTTTAGATCTAATAATATTCGCTATATATTGCTATATATTTGCTATATAAGCTAGAGGAACTGGATGTTCTGGTGTTAAGTTCATATATATTTGGAATTGTTATATCTTCTTGCTGAATGGATCCCTTTATCATTATACAGTGACCTTGTTTATTTATTTAAAATAGATTTAGGGGGTACAAATACAGCTTTGTTAAATGGGTATATTGCCTAGTGCTGAGGTCTGGGCTCCTAGCGTAACCATCACCTGAATAGTGTTTATTGTACCCATTAGGTAACTTTTCATCCCTCACCCGCCTCCCACCCTCCCACCTTTCCAAGTCTCTAATGCCTGTTATTCCAATCTGTATGTCCATGTGTGCATACTATTTATCTTTCACTTACAAGTGAGAACATGCAGTATTTTACTTTCTGTTTTTGATATTTTACTTAAGATAATGGCCTCCAAATCCATACATATAGCTGCAAAAGACATTATTTTATTTTTTCATGGATACATAGTATTCCATATATATATACCACATTTTCTTTATCCAATCATTCATTGATGGTTACTTAGGTTGATTCTGTGTCTCTTGTGACTAGTGCTGTGATAAACATGAGTGCATGTATCTTTTTCATAAAATGATTCTTTTCCTTTGGCTATATGCCCAGTAGTTGGATTGCTGGATCAAAGGGTAGTTCTATTTTTAATTCTTTGAGAAATCTCTATACTGTTTTCCACAGAGGTTGTCTAATTTACGTTTCTACCAACAGTATATAAATGTTCCCTTTTCTCTGCATCTTTCCCAACATCTGTTATGTTTTGACTTTTTAATAGTAGCCATTCTGACTGGTATAAGATGACATCTCATTATGGTTTAAATTTGCATTTCTCTGATGATTAGTTATGTTGAATATTTTTTCATCTGCTTGTTGGGCATTTTCATGTTTACTTTTGGAAAATGTCTGTCCATGATTCTTTGCTCACTTCCTAATCCTTTTGTTGTTGTTGTTGACTTGTTTGAATTCCTTGTAGATTCTAGATATTAGTCCCTTGTCAGATGCATAGTTTGCAAATATTTTCTTCCGACCTGTAGTTTGTCTGTTCATTGTCTATTTCTTTTGCTCTATAGAAGCATTAGTTTAAGTCCCATTTGTCTATATTTGTTATTGGTGCATTTGCTTTGAAATCTTAGTCTTGAATTCTTTGCATAGGCCAATGTCCAGAAGAATTTTTCCTAGGTTTTCTTCTAGAATTTTTAGTTTCACATCGTACGTTTCAGTCTTTAACTCATCTTAATTTTTGTATATAGTGACGGATAAATCCAGTTTCATTGTTTTGCATGTGGCTATGCAGTTTTCCCAGCACCCTTTATTGAGTAGGGTGTCCTTTCTCTGATGTATGTTTTTGTTAACTTTGTTAAATATCAGTTGGCTATAGGTATGTGGTTTTATTTCTGGTGTAGCAGGAAGAGCCACAGACAAAACCCCTCAGACACCGAGTTAAAGAAGGAAGTGGTTTCTTCAGCTGGGAGCATTGGCAAGACTCCTGTGTCAAGAGCCGAGCTCCCCGAGTGAGCAATTCCTGTCCCTTTTAAGGGCTTGCAACTCTAAGGGGGTCCGTGTGAAAGGGTTGTGATTGATTGAGCAAGCAGGGGGTATGTGACTGGGGGCTGCATACACCGGCAATTAGAAAGGAAATGAACAGGACAGAGATCTTCACAGTGCCTTTTTAATGCAAATAACCGGTTAGGTCAGGGGTAGATCTTTAACTTCCAGGCCCAGGGTATGGCGCCGGGCTGTCTGCTTGTGGATTTCATTTCTGCCTTTTAGTTTTTACTTCTTCTTTCTTTGGAGGCAGAAATTGGGCATAAGACAATATGAGGGGTGGTCTCCTCCCTTACTGGGTCCTCTATTCTGTCTGTTGATCTATATGTCTATGTTTATACCAGTA
Source organism: Macaca fascicularis (assembly GCF_037993035.2). Taxonomy (NCBI): domain Eukaryota; kingdom Metazoa; phylum Chordata; class Mammalia; order Primates; family Cercopithecidae; genus Macaca; species Macaca fascicularis. The sequence continues at coordinate 48,142,572 of NC_088378.1, forward strand.
CCATGCTGTTTGATTACTATAGACTTGTAGTATAATTTGGAGTTAGGAAATGTGATGCCTGCTTTCACTAACTGGGTTCTTTTCAGTTCCATATGAAGTTTAGGATTTTTTTTTCTAATTCTGTGAAAAATGTCATTGTTATTTTGATAGGAATTATATTGAGTCTGTAGATTGCTTTGGGCAATATGGTCATTTTAACAATATTGATTCTTCTAATCTATGAGAATGGAATGTTTTTCCATTTACTTGTGTCCTCTTAACTCTCATCAGTATCTTGTAGTTTTCCTTATAGGCATCTATTACTCCTTGGTTAAATGTATTCCCAGAATTGTTTTCTTTTTCTTTTCTTTTTTTTTTGACTATTAGAAATGGGATTGACTTTTGGTTTGGTTCTTAGCGTGATTATTATTGCTGTATAGAAATGCTACTGATTTTTCTATTGATACATATTTAGAAATTATTTTAGAGAAAGATGTGGCTCTTCTTGCATTCCTAAAAGATTCTAATGTTCAGATGGGAAATGAGTGTATAGCCTAGTCAGCAAATATGTACTGGTGGCTGTTTTCTGGAGGCTTTTGTTATATGAGTGATAAATATACTGGAAGGTACTGCCAAGAAGCTGCTTCTCCAAGATCTTTGTACAGAGACTAATGTCACGATGAGCATGTAGTTCTGGGATCTAGACCTGCATTGCTTTGTATATTTAGTAGTGGATTGCATTAGTACAGCTTTGCTGGTGTGGGCTCTACTTTACTTCTAGATCCAGTGGATTTTCATCAAGTTAAGCATTTTACCTTCACTAGCATTCCATTCTTTACCTAATTTACTTATGTAGCAAACCTGTTGAGCATCAAAGTGTCAGTTGCGGATTCTTTGGCAGAAGTAAAACCAGTTTATGTTTCAGTAAAACTAACACTGAAAGCTCTTTCTATTCCTATCCTTTGAGAGTTTGATCCACAATTTCCTTGTTATTGCTCCTTCATAAAACACTGAGTAGAAAGGAGGCTTCTTAGGACAGAGGGGACTTGTTCCTTTTTTATTTTTTAACAAAAAAGAACCTCTGAGAATCCTGTCCCCTACGATGTGGTCAGGGGGTGCTGTGGTGTGCGCATATCCATAAACTCGTGTATCTCCATACCTAACAGCGCTGCTGGGCTCAAGGGAAAAGAATACTGTCAGCAGAATGAATCCATTGTCACGTAGACAACCTCAAGCAGGGAAGGAAGCTTATTCTTCCGTAAGGCTTAGCAAAGTCTTCTCATATGAGAGCTAGCAAAGAATTTGAAGATCCAAAATATCAGGGTCCATTTTGAAAGCTGGGGCAATAGTGGAGGGGGTGTCGAAAGTCCTAGTGTATAAAAGGTGGGTTACCTGAGGTACAGTCCAAAGTCCATGAGTAAACAGAGGCTAGGGGCAGAGGAAAGAAGACACCTGAGGGAGCCCCTGTTTTCCTTATTTGGTTCAGGCCAGAGAGTGGGTATTTGTCTATAGCTACCCTACCCTTACTACCCTCCCCACAACACTCCCCCACCTCTCACCAAAAAAGAAAAACAAAGGAAGAATAGAAACTTTTGAACCCATGTGGGGATTTCACAATTATGTCTTCTTTTCTTGGTAATGTTCTGCTTTGACATAATAACAAGTCTGTTTGTGTTTGCAAAGGATTAGCTATGGACCCTGCTTCTGGAGCAAAACTCAGACAAGGATTTAGTAAATCTTCTAAAAAAGATTAACTCCTAGAAGCCAGGTAAGAAAAAAAAAATCACCTCTAATCCAGGTGTTCCTGGTCAGTTAATGACTTTTAAGAGAACGGATGCATAGTAGGCAAACTGAAGAGACGTTTGGACAAACTCCAGATTGAGTTAACAAAATGTATGCTCTTGAAACTGACTCTTCTGTTAAACATACAGTTCAAAGAGGATATTCAGTTTTTGATTTATGACTTAATAGGAAAGGGGAATGATCCTTCACTTTTGACCGGAAAGGTTATTGCCTTGTCCCTTTTTCTAAGTACCTTACCTTCAAAAAGAATAGTTCCCTGAGAGTGTGAATTGTTTGTAAAACAATTAAAAGTCTAAAGAGGCCTATATTATTTAGCATTCTCAATGTGGAAACAATGACGTTCTAAAGTAAATGCCTCTTCTTTCTGCTTTCAGGCTGGCTCCCTGAAACCCATCAGCCTGGATAGCTGCATACCCCAGAATGCCACCTAAGGGGAGGGAACGGTAGATGTGACATCGGTTTATATACCCTTGATTCTTCTTGAAGCATCACTTAGAACAAGTAAAACTAGCTTCAAATTTTTATTTACTCCCTTTGAATTTTTCAAAACAAAAGCATGAAACACATCAACCTGTATAATGCATGATTCAAATTCACTTGATGTTTTTTAATTGGACATTTGATGGGTTTTTAAGACAATGTTGCTTTGATATTAGAACCTTTTTAGTAGACTAGTAATTGGAGTACTAACATTATTTACTTACTTGGAAAATCTTTCTTTAACTAGCTTCATTTTATGTACTAGCTGTGAAATCTCAGTTTTGATATTGGCATCTAGTAAGTATTAAATTATAGCTATTATACTTATTTTAAATGTTTATGTATATACTGTGTAGAAGTGTCTTACATATACCAGTCACACAGACCATATTTGGGGGGAAACACTGAAGTGGAGGAGAAAAGATTACCAAAATCTTCCATACTGTGGGAAGAATGTTCTCAGTGGCCTCAAGCCATTTATTTATCATGGCCAAATCAGAAGCTATCTATTCATTTCGTTAGCATTGATTTATACAGAACTCTGTTGGGAGGTGACCCTCTCTTCTCTTTGCAGTCTTTTTTTTTGGGGGGGGGGGGACAGGATCTCAGTCTGTCACCCAGGCTGCGGTTGTGCGATCTTGGCTCAAGCAGTACCTTCCACCTCAGCCTCCCGGGTAGCTGGAACCACAGACTTGCGCCACCACAACCGGCTAATTTTTTATATTTTTTGTAGAGATGGGGTTTCGCTATTGGCCAAGCTAGTCTTGAATTCTTGAGCTCAAGCCATCTGCCTGCCTTGGCCTCCCAAAGTGCTGGGATTACTGGCATGAGCCACTGTGCCCAGCCTCTTTGCAATCTTAAGGGTCAATAGATCTCTTTTTGTAGAATGAGTTGTACTTATACTTTTAAATCCAAGACCTTTTTCTTAACCTCGTAAAATTTTAATTAGGACAATTAAACCGTTTCTTTCTGTCCAAAGGTAAGTAGGAGAATCCCAGCCTACCTCAGCTTCTAATGCAGAATATCTGAAATTCTTATGCTCTGTATTTTGGGGACCAAACTCCAAATGTTATGTTCTGTTTTCAGGAAAATCAAGTATGTGTTGTGGAACTGACAGGAGACAGTAGTAAGCCATGTAAAAGTATCTGTGGAAGCTTCTGTAAATGGATGTCAGGAGGTTTTAGCTGAGATGAGCTACTCCTTTTTCCCCTTTTGCTCTGGGAGATTGCTTTGCCTCTGAGAACAAAGAGGGGATATGGGAACTGACTTAAACATCCCCAAGCAGTGGACTCCTACTAATGGAATAACTTACATCACTTTGTCTCATTTCCTCCCTGTGGGTTTCATTGTAGTTTAAAGACCCAGGTCTGTCTGGCAGCTGGGTCTCACAGATTAAGCTTCCTTCTCAGTTCCAACCCTGGGTAGCAGTTTGCCCCTTAAGTGGTCATCAGCATCATTGTTAAGGACTGTGAGTGGGTCAGGTTTTTCTCACGTTTGACCAATAGGCTTCTTGGATAGACAGATAAATTCATCTTCCCTTTCTCTACCTACCCCACCCTATTTAGTGGTAAAATAAACAGAAATAGGCCTGTCAGATTTAAGGAGCATAATACTTTGAGGAAATCCCAATAAGAAATAAGTACATTTCTAATTTGGCTAGAAATTAATGGTAAACACCATTGTAAAAGTGGATCATGGTAGCCCAGGTTAGACTAAACTCTGGTAGATAGTAGTATTCTGATCTATACATTAGAAATAAATTATGTCATATTATAGACTGATTTAAAATATTGTACAGTATTTTTAGAAATAAGATCTTAGCACTGTGAATTTAACAGAAGCATATAAGCTTCTATCTTAAGTCATAATTATTTTACTCAAAAAAAGTGAAGTTTCTAATAGATGCTCAGTAGAAGTCCAAACAGTAGTTTCTGTGGGGGAAGTAATGACCAGGAGGGGGCAGGAGGGGGCAGGAGGGGGCAGGAGGGAGCCAGGTGGAGCCGGAAGTGTTTTCTGTCTTGATCTGAGTGTATGTAGTTCATGTTGACACAGGTGGAGCGGTATGAAAAATTAATCAAGCCAAATTGCAAGATTTGAAAAGTTTATTATATGTAAGATATATGTTTATGGAAAAGAAAGCCTCTAAAAACATAAGACAATGGAGCTTTAAAAAAGGTTAGGTTTTACATCTTTAAAACTCATTAATAAGATACCAAATTCAAGAGATTATAGTTACATTGTAAAACATAATCCTCTTTGAATAAAAGCTAATAAGGACAAACTGATGAATTACAAATGCACTTATTTATTGGTGATTAAAAACAATACTTAAGAAGTTAAGCAGCTTGAGTAGTAGTTTAAGCTAGACAGAGCAAAGAAAATTCTTGTTTAATATATATATTTTTAATTCCAGTAATATTTTCTTAAATTCCTGTTAAAAATATAATCAATATTATAGTCAGCAAAATGCCTTTGACTGACGCCTGGATTATTTTACCACTTAACCTGGTTACACAGTGATTTTTCTTTCTGTTAGATGTAGCTGACAACCAGTTTAGTCTTTAAGATAAATGAAGTGATAACTCACATTGCAGCATCTTGTGGAAAATATTCAAACTACATTTAAAATGCTTCTGTAAAATGGAGAACTCTATTGCTCCACAAGAAATTGTATATGTAAAACTACAGGTTGGCTATGGTAATAGCAACTAAACTACATCCAACCCTGAAGGTAGAAAAATCCCTGAAAAGAAATACACAGCCTAGTCATAATATATCATATAAAGGTTATTTTCTTATTTTTAAAATTCTCCCAGTTTGGAGAGATCCAAACCTTTCCATAGTTCCCTTACTAGGCAGTGCCACATAAAGTTATTTAGTTAACATTATGATCATGGCTTACGATTAAATTCCATATGACAAACACTTATATATAGCAGCCGTCATTTTGGATGTTGGTTATGACAATATTTGCAGTTTGATTACAGAACACGCGTTCATTAAATTTGGTACAAAGCATGAACACTCAGGACAGATTGGCACAATACATGCAGTTCGAGAATTCTCTTATCTCAAGCCAGTCATCACTGAATAAGCCATAGTCTCAGTTCCGTTTTCCAAATCTTTCTCATATTGTAACTGACATTTAAAATGCTTCTTAAAACATCTTCCAGAATACGAAAAATACACTTTAAAAATCATTTATCTGAATGCATGATGGAAATGAGGCAGGATGGCAGAGCCAGTGCCAGCTGAGAACACATGAGGGATGGGGGGCAGGGGGAGCTGGCCCAGGCTCACAGTGCCCATGGCAAGTGGGGGTTCTTGCTGCTGCTGCCCCAGACAGCTTAACCTGTGGGGCAGAGATTCCCCAGGCCCCAGGGCAAGAGTGCTATTCCCAAAGGTATTTTGGGTAGCAGGAGGGGGCAGCTGCCAGAAGCCCAACAGGGGGGACAGGTCCAGAGAGGCAGGTATTGTTAGGTTCACAGCATCTGCAGGCAGCTCCTTGGGCAGGTTTATTTTACCAGCATTTCCCTTAGCCAGATCAAAACCTGGGTTGAGCTTTTGAGGTGACTGAGGCTCTTGCAGAGGCAAGTCCTCAAACAAACTGATATTGCAAAAACCTTTAGTATCTGCTTTGAGAGGCAGGCTTGCAAGTGGGGAGTATGAGGTAGAAGTGGTGTTGTACTTGTGATTGGGAAGGGGTGGCGGAGGAGAGCTAGGGGATACCGAGGGGTGGAGGGAGGCCAGGGACTCTGGCAGCGGCTGCATAGGCTGCGCGGCTTGTTCTGGGGGA